>NW_004444210.1:1512152-1552759 GCF_000243295.1 Trichechus manatus latirostris
AAAGAGAAAATAACAAATGTTGGAGAGGCTGCAGGGACCTTGGAACTCTTATGCACTGCTGGTGGGAATGCAAAATGGTACAACCACTATGGAAAACAATATGGTGCCTCCTTAAAAAGCTAGAAATAGAAATACTCATATGATCCAGCAATCCCACTCCTAGGAATATATCCTAGAGAGATAAGAGCCATCACACGAATAGACATGTGCACACCCATGTTCATTGCAGCATTATTCACAACAGCAGAAAGATAGACCTAAGTGCCCCTCAACAGATGAATAGATAAACTATGGTACATACACACGATGGAATTCTACACAACAATAAAGAACAATGATGAATCTTTGAAACACCTCACAACATGGGTGAATCTGGAGGGCATTATGCTGAGTGAAATAAGGCAATCACAAAAGGACAAATACTGTATGAGGCCACTATTATAAAAACTCATGGCAAGTTTTACACACAGAAAGAAATAATCTTTGATGGTTATCAGGGAGGGGAGGGAAAAATACTGACTAGAAAATAGATAAGTGGTAATTTTGGTGAAGAATAAGATAGTACACAATACCTGGGGAAGTCAGCACAACTACCAAGACAAGGTCTTGGAAGCTTCATAGATACACCCAAATTCCCTGAGGGACAGAATTACTGGGCTGAGGGTTGGGTACCATGGTCTCGGGGACATCTAGCTCAATCGGCATAACATAGTTTATAAAGAAAATGTTCTACATTCTACTTTGGTGAGTAGCATCTAGGGTCTTAAAGCTTATGAGCAGCCATCTAAGATACTTCACAGGTCTCACGCTGTCTGGAGCAAAGGAGAATGAAGAAAACCAGAGACACAAGGGAAAGATGAGTCCAAAGGACTGAGGGACCACAAGTACCACAGCCTTCACCAGGCTTGAGTCCAGCACAACTAGATGGTGCCCGGCTACCACCACCGACTGCTCTGACAGGGATCACAATTGAGGATCCTGGACAGAGCTGGAGAAAAATGTAGAACAAATTCTAACTCCCCCAAAAAAAAGAGACCAGACTTACTGGTCTGAGAGAGACTGGAGATACCCTGAGATTATGGCCCCTGGACACTCTTTTAACTCAGTACTGAAGTCACTCCTGGGGTTCACCCTTCAGCCAAAGATTAGACAGACCCATAAAACGAAATGAGACTAAATTGGCGTACCAGCCCAGGGGCAAGGATGAGAAGAAAGAACGGGACAGGAAAGCTGGTAACGGGGAACCCAAGGTCGAGAAGGGGAGAGTGTTGACATGTCGTGGGCTTGGTAAACAATGTCACAAAACAATATGAGTATTAATTGTTTAATGAGAAACTAATTTGCACTGTAAACCTTCATTTAAAGTACAATTAAGAAAAAAAAAAGAATTCTTGCCTTCCGTGCAGGAGACCCAGTATGATTACTGGGCACTGCATCTCATGTACAGCCACCACCCATTTGTCAGTGGAGGCTTGCGTGTTGCTATGATGCTGAACAGGTTTCTCTGAGCTTCCAGACTAAAACAGACTAGGAATAAAGGCCTGGACATCTACTTCCAAAAATCAGTTAATGAAAACCCTAAAGAATAAAGTGTTTGGGGCTTACCTTTTCCTGTGTTGATTCAGATTCTAGCATGTCTGATCTGCAACCAATCATGGGGATAGCACAGGATTGGGAAGCATTTTGTTCCACTGTGTATGTGGTCACCAGGACTCAGGAGGTGACTCGATGACAGCTAACAACAAAAAAACAACACATTTTCTACCATAAAACATCAGGTGGATATGGTATTTTATCTAATTTAACATGAGAAAATTATATGGATATTACGGGAAAAAAATAATCACATAATAAAGTCAGTCATTAATTATTTAATTTGAAAATATTTTTAATATAACAAAATATAGTAAATATTTATTTGGCACTTAATATAGGAACATGAGTCCTGGCAGATGAATAACAGGGATGTTGGGTTCAAGAGACAGTCCAATGGAGATAACAGACAAATAAAATATTTAATATACGAATCATGATTCCATAGGAGATAAAATACAAGCAATGTGCCAAGAGAATTCTGAGCATGATGTAATTTGATGGAAATGGTCAGGGATATATACGAATGTTTAAACAATTTTGTGAATATTGAGTAGCTGGGCATTTTATTATGTGGTTGAATGAGTAATATGCTATAGTAAAATACACTACAGGCAACAATAATAGACCCAGATAAGAGTTTCATAGTTTGTCAGGTTAAAAAAAAAAATGTGAATTTGTGTTTAGTTAAAAATGAAAATACTATCCTACTAGTATGATAATATCTCCCCTGGGCCCATTAAAACTTACTGTATAAACTTTTGTTTCACACATTAATAAGATAGAACATAACATTTTCTCTAAAGGAAATGCATATTGAGAACTATTAAAAAAGAAGGAAAAAAAAGCATGGTTTTTCATGTAAATATATTCTTGAGCATTCTGAAGAAACAGATCATTGACTACTGCAAAAGCTTTTCTAGCCTATCGTGTAAATACGCATTTAACGACTTTGTAAATTTCAGGTCAATGGTCCAATAAACCAAAAAGTCTTGGAGTTGTTATAGTGTATCCTGTAAATGCCTATTTAGGGAGTTTAAAAATTGCAGATTTTTGACTTGATTATCGATGCAAGGAAGCCATTACAGTTTATCAAGTAATTAAATATCCTATCATAAGAAGTGCATTTATGGAATGTAGTTGTAATTTATGGAGAGAATTAAATGTAATGTTATCTTCAAAATCCTTTGGTTGATTTTGATATTACAGTATTTTTTGGTACCTCTCCTATTCTTCCCTATTATCTAAATTTTTTCAATGTATAAATATGCATGTCTATAACAACTATATTGAGTCCCTAGGTGGTGGAAATAGTTAATGAGCTTGACTGCTAACTGAAAGGTTGGAGGTTCAAGTCCACCCAGAGGCACCTTGGTAGAAAGACTTGGCAATCCACTGAAAAATCAGCCATTGAAAGGCCTATGGAGCATAGATATACTCTGACACATATAGGGTCGCCATGAGTCAGAGTTGACTCGACAGCAACTGAATTTTGCTAGTTTATTTATACGTATATCTTCCTCATTCTTTTGTGAGTTTCTTATGGAAAGAGACCGTTGTATTGCTTTCTGTATCTATTATCTGGCTCATTGCAGCTACTTTTGTAAGTTTTGGTGAATGAGTCATAAATGAATGTTAAACTTAGCAAGTTCTAAAATGGAAAATGAAAATAAGTCTGTTTCTAAGGAGCTGTTTGTTTTGAATTTTTTCCCCACCTTTCCTATTTCCTGAGACATGAATGATAACTTCTCCTTCAATAGTGTATTTGTCTGTATATAGTTTTGGTCTACATTCAACCCTTTCAGAAGGTAGCATATGATCAAGAACCAATGGTACTGAAGGAAGAAGTCCAAGCTGCACTGAAGGCATTGGTGAAAAACAAGGCTCCAGGAATTGATGAAATACCAACTGAGATCCTTCAACAAACAGACGGAACACTGGAAGTGCTGACTTGTCTATGCCAAAAAATTTGGAAAACAGCTACCTGGTCAATCGATTGGAAGAGATCCATATTTGCGCCCATTCCAAAGAATATGAAAATTATCCAAAAATATCATTAATATCACACACAAGAAAAATTTTGCTGAAGATCTCTCAAAAACGGTTGCAACAGTACATCAACAATGAACTGCCAAAAGCTGAAGAAGGATTTGGAAGAGAACATGAAACAAAGGATATCATTGCTGAAGTCAGATGGATCTTGGCTGAAAGCAGAGACTACCAGAAAGATGTTCACCTGTGTTTTATTGACTCTGCAAAGGCATTTGACTCTCTGGCTTGTGACAAATTGTGGATTACACTGAGAAGAATGGGAATACCAGAACACTTCATTGTGCTCTTGCGGAACCTGTATGTAGACCAAGAGGCAGTCATTCAAACAGAACAAGGAGATACTGTGTGATTTAATGTCAGGAAAGATGTGCATCAGGGTTTTATCCTTTCACCATACTTATTCAATCTGCATGCTGAGCAAATTGAGAAGCCAGACTATATGAAGAATGTGGCATCAGGATTGGCAGAAGACTTATTAAAAATCTCCAATATGCAGATGACACAATCTTGCTTGCTGAAAGGGAAGAGGCCTTGAAGCACTTACTGGTGAAGATCAAAGATGACAACCTTCATTATGGATTGCACCTGAACATAAAGAAAACAAAAATCCTCACAACTGGGCTGATAAGCAACACCATGATAAATGGAGAAAAGATTGAATTTGTCAAGGATTTCATTTTACTTAAATCCAAAATCAATGCTAAATGAATAATTTCTTCAATAAGGATCAGTACAAAGCTGGTTCCTATGAAGCAGAGATTAAAAATGTACCAGATGTTCAACTTTTTCAAGCTGCTGTACCACTCCATCATCTCTAACATCAACTACTCCCTCTCCCCTCAGCACTCTCCTTCCCATCTTCGGGTTCCCTAATTCACTGCAAAGTCTCACAGAACTCACAAACCATATAAAGGAAATGGCTCACATGGTTGTGGAGGCTGACATGTCCCAAATTTATGGGTTAGGCATAGGCTTCTCTGAACCCACATGGCTGCAGGAGCTGATGAACCCACACCAACAGTTCAGACCACAGGCTGCTGGCTCACAAGTCTGCGGAAGCTGGTAAATCAGGTCACACGATAGGCTCTCAGCCCAAGAGTCTGTGGAGGCCAGCGAATCTCAGAATTGGCAGGTCAGACAGCAGGCCTCTGGGGAAGTCAATAGATCACAAACTGGATGTGGGATCCAGATGCAGAGAGAGACAGCCTTAGCAGAACACACACATATATCTTAGATGCAGACCACAACCCAGGGAAGGGCATAACTTGAGTAAGGGTGGGGATTGACTCACACCCTCATGCAAGGCTCTGAACCAAGACACACCTTACACCAATCCCGCCTCATCAACATGTAGAGGTCAGGATCCACAACACATAAAGTGGAGGAAAACCACACATTACTGGGAATCATGGCCTAGCCAAGTTGACACATAATCCCAACCATCACAGGTTCCATACATCTTAATTGCATAGTCAGTCAATCATTGTGTGTGAGTCACAAAGGTCATGGCTAGAAAGGCCATATTAAGTAATTTATTGTACCAAAAATGCCCATGGAAGCAACAGCCAATAAACAAAAGGACATATTGCATTGGACAAATCTGTTACAAAAGATCTCTGTAAAGTGTTAAAAAACAAAAAGGTCACCTTGAGGACTAAAGTGTGCCTGACCCAAGCCATGGTATTTTAAATGGCCTCATCTGCATGTGAAAGCTGAACAATGAGTAAGGAAGAAGAGCTGATGCATTTGAATTATGGTGTTGACAAAGAATATTGAATAGACCATGGACTGCCAGAAGAATGAACCAATTTCTCTTGGAAGAAGTACAGCCAGAACACCCCTCAGAAGTGGTGATGGCGAGACTTTGTCTCATGCACTTTGGACATGTTATAAGGAGGGACCAGTCCCTGGAGAAGGACATCATGCTTGGTAGAGTTGTTCTTGTTGTTAGGTGTCGTCGAGTCATTTCCAACTGATAGAGACCCTATGTACAACAGGACAAAACCCTGTCTAGTCCTGCACCATCCTCACAATCTTTGCTATGTTTGAGCCCATTGTGTCAGTCCATCTCCTGGAGGGTCTTCCTCTTCTTTGCTGACCCTCTACCTTACCAAGCATGATGTCCTTCTCTAGGGACTTGTCCCTCCTGATAACATGTCCAAAATATGTGACAAAGTCTCACTGTCCTTGCTTCCAAGGAGCACTCTGGGTGTACGTCTTCCAAGACAGACTTGTTCATTCTTCTGGCAGTCCAAGTATATTCAATATTCTTTGTCAAAATCATAATTCAAAAGTACCAAATCTTCTTAGGTCTTCCTTATTCATTGTCAAGCTTTCAAGTGTATAAGAGATGATTGAAAATACAATGGCTTGGGTCAGGCACACCTTAATATTCAAAGTGACATCTTTGCTTTTTAACCCTTTAAAGGGGTCTTTTGCAGCAGATTTGCCTAATGCAATAATATGTCATTTGATTTCTGGACTGCTGCTTCCATGGGCCTTGATTGTGGCTCCAAGTAAAATGAAATCCCTGACAACTTCAATCTTTTCTCCGTTTATCATGTTGTTGCTTATTGGTCCAGTTGTGAAGATTTTTGTTTTCTTTCTGTTGAGGCACAATCCATACTGAAGGCTGTAGACTTTGATCTTCATCAGCAAATGCTTCAAGTCCTCTTTCCTTTTAGCAAGTAAGGTTGTGTCATCTGCATATCAGAGATTTTTAATGAGTCTTCTTCCAATCCTGATGCCACGTTCTTCTTCATATAGTCCTGCTTCTCAAATTATTTGCTCAGAATTCACAAACTGAATAAGTATGAGAAGATACAACCATGAAGCACATCTTTCCTGATTTTAAACTACACAGAATCCCCTTGTTGTGTTCTAACGACTGCCTCTTGGTCTATGTACAGGTTCCTCAAGAGCACAATTAAGTGTTCTGGAATTCCCATTCTTCACAATGTTATACATAATTTGTCATGATCCAGAGTTGAATGCCTTTGCATAGTCAATAGAACACAGGTAAATATCTTCCTGGTATTCTCTGCTTTCAGCCAAGATCCATCTGATGTCAGCAATGATATCCCTCTTTCCATGTCCTCTTCTGAAACTGATTGAAGTTCTGGCAGTTCCCTGTCAATGTACTGCTACAACCTTTTTTTAATTATCTTCAGCAAAATTCCATTTGTGTGTGATATTAATAATATCATTCAATAATTTATACATTCTTTTGGATCACTTTTCTTTGGAATGGGCACAAATATGGATCTCTCCTGGTAGGATGGCCAGATAGCTCTCTTTCAAATTTCTTGGCACAGATGAATAGGCAACTCCAGGGCTGTATCTGTTTGTTGAAACATCTCAATTGGTACTTTGCCAATTTGGAGCCTTGTTTTTCATTATTCCCTTCAGTGTGGCTTGGATGTCTTCCTTTAGTACCGTCAGTTCTTGATCATATGCTATCTCCTGAAATGGCTGAACATTGACCAGTTTTTTTTGTGTTGACCAGTTCAATACACAATGACTCTGTGTATTCCTTCCATCTTCTTTTGATGATTCCTGTGTTGTTGAGTATTTTTCCTGTAGAAACCTTCAGTATTGCAACTCGAGGCTTGAGTTTTTTCTTCAGTTCTTTCATCTTGAGAAATGCCAAGCGTGTTCGTCCCTTTTGGTTTTCCAACTCCAGGTCTTTGCACATTTCATTATAATACTTTACTTTGTCTTCTTAAGCCACCCTTTGAAATCTTCTGTTTAGCTCTTTTATGTCATCATTTCTTCCTTTCTCTTTAACTACTCTACATTCAAGAGCAAGTTTCAGAGTCTCCTCTGACATCCATTTTGGTCTTTTCTTTCTTTCCTGTCTTTTTAATGACCTTTTGCTTTCTTCATGTATGCTGTGTTTGATGTCATTCCACAGTTCTTCTGGTCTTTGGTCAGTGTTCAATGTGTCAAATCTATTCTTGAGATGGTCTCAAAATTCAGCTGGGATATACTCAAGGTCGTACTTTGGCTCTCATGGACTTGTTCTAATTTTCTTCAGCTTCAACTTGAACTTGCATAATAGCAATTGATGGTCTGTTCTGCAGTCGGCCCCTGCCCTTGTTCTGACTGATAATATTGAGCTTTTCCATGGTCTTTTTCCATGGATGTAGTCAGTTTTATTCCTGTGCATTCCATTTGGCAAGGTCCACTGGTATAGATGTCATTTATGTTGTTGAAAAAAAAAATTGCAATGAAGAAGACGTTGGTCTTGCAAAATTCTATCATGTGATCTCTGGCATTGTTTCTATCACCAAGGTCATATTTTCCAACTACTGTTCCTTCTTTGTTTCCAACGTTCATATTCCAATCACCAGTAATTAACAATGCATCTTGAATGCATGTTTTATCAAGTTCAGACTGCAGACATTGGTAAAAATCTTCAATTTCCTCAAGTTTGACATTAGTGTTTGGTGTGTAAATTTTAATAATAGTTGAATTAACTGGTGTTCCTTGTAGGTATATGGATATTATCCTATCACTGACAGCATTGTACTTCAGAATAGATCTTGAAATGTTCTTTTTAACAATGAATGTGATGCCATTAGTCTTCAATTTGTCATTCCCGGCATAGTATACCATATGAGTGTCTGATTCAAAAAGGCTCACACCAGTCCATTTCAGCTCACTAATGCCTAGTATATCTATGTTTATGTGGCCCACTTCATTTTTGACAACCTCCAATTTTCCTAGATTCATAGTTTGTACATTCCACGTTCTGATTATTAATGGATGTTTGCAGCTGTTTCTTCACATTTTGAGTCGTGCCACATCAGCAAATGAAGGTCTTGAAAGCTTTATCCATCCACATCATTGAGGTAGACTCCACTTTGAGGGCGCAGCTTTTCCCTAGTCGGATTTTGAGTGCTGTCCAACCTGAGGGACTCATCTTCCAGCACTATGCCAGACAATGTTCCACTGCTATTTATAAGGTTTTCAGTGGCCAGTTTTTTCAGAGGTAGACCACCAAGTCCTTCTTCCTAGCCTGTCTTAGTCTGTAAGCTCAGCTGAAACCTGTCCACCATAGTTGACCTTGCTGGTATTTGAAATACCGGTGACATGGCTTCTAGAATCACAGCAAGACACAAGCCACCAGAGTGCGACAATCTGACAAATGCATGGGGATCATCCCTTTAGTGGGGATAAATTCTAAGCAGAACAGTGAATGTATCAACTGGCTCTTGCTAGCTGTGTATGTTAAGATAATATAAGAAATTGAAAACATATACAAGTATCGCCCAGTTTTCAATCAGATTTAAATGGTATTTAAAAGAACCAGAACTTGCTTGGTTGAAAAATAAAACTTATTCTCATCTAGTAGCCTCTCAAGTCAGTAAAATTAAGATATTGCCTAAGAGAAAAAAACAAATCAATATTGGGGCTGTGAGAACCTTGTCAAGACTTCTAAAAGAATGAAAATAATCTGTAGTAGTTTCTCTTAGCTGCATTAAATAACTTCTAGGGATCTCAAAGATGTTAACTCAGCAGTCCAACAATCTCAAAATACAAAAGACTAAGTCTAGAGAGAGAAATATATCTCAAAAAATTGTGCGTGTGGCTGTGGCATATGGAGTGGACTGTAATCATACAGATAGAAAGCTCTCAAACTGTTTGGTAGAACTATATTGCCCAAAGTTCCACCACGTTAGACTGAAAGGGACTGAGGCTGCTCAAAGCCTCAAAAGGCCTCTGGACTTCCAGCTGTCTCTGTGTATGAACAAGACTGAGAAAGCTTTTCTGTTGTCAACAAGGATCATTTATTTAGCAATAGCCAAGGAAGGTGACAGTAAAAAGAGAGCAAATCAGAGGTTCTAGCTAAAAGCCCTAAAGAACAATTGACTGGGGAGCTACTTTCAGGGAACAGGAAGGAGGCCCAATCAAGGAAGATGTCACACATCCAGAGGTAGGGGAACCTGGCAATATTTGTCCAGCAGAATTCCAGAAATACTTTTAACCACTTACTTCTATGTGCTTCTCATACTTCCCTCTTCAAATGGGACTGTTCATTGTTGTTTTCCTGTTCCTTTTTCTCACCATTGTATGTACAACATGTGTGTTTAGGGCAGTGAGGAATTGAGTATTTGTTTTTCCAGTTCACAACTCTCTGGATCAGGAAGACCCTTATAAGAGCCTGGGTTTGAAGCCTGAGATCTGGAGATAGGGTGAATATATTTTACATGTGGAAAGAACGAGAATATTGTTCTGGAGGTGGATTATGGTTGGTTGCAAAAGAATTCCTCAATTATTCCCTCCTCCCTAATTCTATGAACTCTGTCATTTAACATTGTAGTGATCTTCCATGGGACTCCTGCTCGGCCATTGTCATGGATAGAATAGTGTCCCCCCAGAATATGTGTCAGCTTGGCTAGGCCATTATTCCCAGTATTGCGTGGTTGTCCACCGTTCTGTGATCTGATGTGATTAGCCTATGTGTAGTAAATCCTAAAGTCTATGATGTTAATGAGGCAGGATTGGAGACAAGTATGTTAATGAGGCAGGACTCAGTCTAAAGAATTAGGTTGTATCTTGAGTCAATCTCTTTTGAGATGTAAAAGAGAGAATTGAGCAGACAGGGGAGGGACTTCATGCTGCCAAGAAAGAAGTGTGGCGAGTGGAGCACGTGATTTGTGCCTGGGGTCCCTGTGCTGAGAAGTTCCTGGACGAGGGAAAGATTGACAAGGACCTTCCCCCAGAGCCAAAAGAGAGAGAAAACCTTCCCCTAGAGCCGACACCCTGATTTCAGACTTCTAGCCCCCTAAACTGTGAGACAATAAATTTACGTTTGCTAAAACCATCCATTTGTGGTATTTCTGTTATAGCAGCACTAGCTAACTAAGACAGCCATGTAATTAATTGTTTTGACCAATAAGATGTTAGCAAATAGGACAGAAGCAGGGGCTTGAAAAGCACTTGCACATGTTCTTTTTCTTTCATGTCTGCCTTCACCACGAGAAGGTGCCTTAACTAGCCTGCTAGAGGGATATAAGAAGTATGGGATATAGTTATCTTAGCCTACAGTTAGCTGATCCACAGACACTTGAGTTCCCTGCCAGTAGCCAGCTGACTCTCAGACATGCAAGAAGGCCTATTTGATACCAAAAAAACCCCGCCTACTCAATATCTCTGAACTTCAAATTCACGAGCTAACTAAATCATTGTTGCATGCACCTAAGGTTTTGTGGGTTTTTTGCCACGCAATATTATTGTGGCAAGAGATCACTAATACCTAAGTAAATAGCATTGACTTTTTCAGATCAGGAAGAATGCACCAAAAAACCAAAAAAACCCAAACCCATTGCCATCGAGTCGTTTCCGACTCATAGTGACCCTATAGGACAGAGTAGAACTGCCTCGTAGAATTTCCAAGTAGCAGCTGGTGGATTTGAACTGCCGATCTTTTGGTTAGCAGCAGAGCTCTTAACCACTGTGCCACCAGGACTCCTAGATTCTCTGTTTGTTTAACTAGTGGAAGGCAGAACTAGGAACACAATCGACATGTTCTTAGCCCAAAATAGTGCTTTTATCACTACATGTATAAGCAATCTCCTGAAATATTTTGTTCCCAAATGGTGTTAAAATTATTATTTCTTAGATATTCTACAGGTAATTTTTTTAGAAGTCCCTAAAATCATAGCTTTCATTTTCCTTCTAATGTGAATCTTCTTTTAGTTTATCTAATTTTCACATTCTTTCTTACCTTCTTATTTCACCTAGCATCAAATACGAACAGAAAAGCTTTGGGAAAATATTAATAGGGTTCTCATCTCCCTTCCTCTTTAGAAATGGTGCATCTTGATTTTATGTTTAAAGATTGTAAAAAGAGATCTTTGACTTGCTATAATTTGAGTGACTGCTTGTGTTTGATGTAAGAAATAAGGAACATTTCTTTGAGTCTGCATGGTGCCTATCTCCGTACAGAATGTCTGGATTTTATTTGAGAAACTCTAGGGGATGGAACGGCGTTGGCATTAATGTTTAGCAACATGACTATATTGTGACTAAAGACTGAACATTGATTAATATCTCACTACAGAGACTGTCAATATTCAAATTCAGTAATTATAATCTTTCATGTTGTTTAAATCAAATATTCAGTAATCAGTGGTTTTTCATTTTGGCTGTACATTAGAATTATCTGGATAACTTAGAATAAAAACCCCAAGAATTTCTGATGTAATTGGCTTCAAGTAGGGCTTAGCTATGAGTATTTTTTAAAAGCTTCCCTGATGATTTTAAGGTGCAATCAAGGATGGAGTACAACTATTCCAAACTTTGTTATTGCCTACAAGCAAATTAATCTTCTGTATATTTTGTGAATGATATTGAATTTTAATATTCTGGTATTTCTTAGGATTTGTGCTTTGCTAAATGCTCTCTCCTAAGCATGTATTATATTTCATACAGAGTGCTCAGTTAATATTTATTGAGTGAATAAAGATATGAATGAACAAATTAATTAATGTAACACACTTATACTCAAACTATAGTTGTCTTAATTATTCTAGCAAATGACAATTTCTCATAAAATATTAGCAGAACCATGTTTCATGAGTTTGTGACTCATGATTTTTTTGTGTTCTTCCTTTATTCTAACTCAATGTTTCTCAAACTTTAGTGCATGTTAGAATTACCTGGATGCTTGTTAAAATACAAATTTCTGGGCTCCAACTACAGAGTTACTGATTCTATAAGTCTGGGGTGAGGCTCAAGAATCTGCACTTCTAACAAGTTGGCAGGTGATGAATTGGCAAATGTTTTGTTGAATATATTTTCAGTACAATGGGAAAAAAAAGACCTAAACAAAGAAGGAAAAAAAAAAAAAAAAAGAAATGATGGGAAGGAATCCAAGTGAAGACACACATAAATAAGCACGACCACTCACAAATATGCTCATGGCAAAAGGATAACAGTCTTTTGGAGGCAGCAAAGTTTGACACAAGGAAAAGAAGTTATAGAGGATTGTAAAGGTAAAGATACTGATTATACATTCCATTGTAGTAAAGGGATGGGGGGATAGATGCTGACGCTACTGGTCTGGGAGCCACACTTTTAAAACTGCTGCTCCTACTCACCTGCAATCACCTCTCTTTGAAATATCTGCAGCTGATTCAGCGACCTTCACAAAAGTTAAATACGTATTTTTAGTAATCGCTGTTGGTATGCTCTATCACTTGTTTGCCACAATGCTTCGATGTGTTTCTATCCATGCAATATTTTGGATCAGAAGGTGATGTTCTAGCCAAATTTTCTCCACATGCCTATGAGTAAGTGATGGGACACAATTCTCCATGGATCTGTCATGTTTCTGCATGTTATCTTTGTAAATGTATTAACAGTTCCCTTTGTTGTTGTTCCAGACTATCTTTCTAAGGATGTTCATATAGCATATAGCCTTTGAAGATGGAGGTTGTATTTTTCCAGAGCAGATTTGTTTACTGTGCAGGACAATAAAGATAATGTCTCCCTCTGGGGCAAAGATTTGCTAGCAGTCTTCACATATAAGACTGAGATTTCCTAATCCCAGGCTCCTTCTCCTGTAAAGCGTCCCACTGTGTGTGTGCAAGCACCACTTGGCTGTCATTGCACTGAACTGTGGGGATTAGCACTCAGGAAACCACGCATGATATTCTAGCTCCCTGCTATTGCTGTGAGTAATAAACTGTCTTTATCTCTGACCCAGGAGTCTCAAATGTTCTGCTAGTATTCATTAAGCTGTGAATTTAAAAGTAGGGTAAAATCTCCAATGAGTCACACTTCTTGACAGTAGATAACAAAATATAAAGTCAATTTCAGGAGTTTTACTTCTTTCAAGCAGTTTTCCTGGAATATTGTAACACTGATATTAAATAGATCTGTAACATTTTTAATTGGAACCCCTGAACAGTTCTCCTTTTCAGAGAATCTTGGCTTTAAGTCCAAGTGGAATTCTTAGAGCTCATGACTCGTAAAAAAAGAAAAGAAAGAAAGAAAAGGGAGAGAGCGATAAAGAACTAAGGTAAAGAAAAATGTGTGAGTTTGGTCCCAATAAGGTCAAAAGAAATGTGCTACGTCTGATTTTTTTTTCGAGGGGAGGGAGGGGGAGACTACTTATTTATTTTAGTCCTGATTCTAGAAAACAAACGACAACAAAAATAGGTCCAAATAGTTTATGTAATCTCACCAAAGAAAATGGAATATGCAGGAGATTTATAGCTGGACTTTGAGATGATCTCAGCATAAGACATATAGATTAGTACCTATGAAGCTTGAGAGGAAGACTGGCGTTATTTCTTTTTTAAATAAATACACCATTTAAAGCTAAAGAAGATGAGAAGTATCATTTTTCCTCTATTCTTACATTCCTGTTGTATCACTCCTAGTGAAAAAGAGACAAGCTTCTTATTTTTGTTTTTTGCACTTCAATCTTCATTTTCTTCTCATTAGCCATTCACAAGTTAGCTTGATCAGCAAGAAACTCTGTAGCTGACAAATAAAAATGGTTAGATATATTTTCATTATTCCTTCACTGATTCTATCCCCTTTCCTTTGTCCTGGTGATGAACAGTCAACAGAGAAGCAAGTTGTTAACTGATGTTTAAGTAACCTTCTTGTGTTGTCTTGCTGATATTAAGAAAATACGATTTTGCTGATACTGGTTTTCATTTCACAATGAGTAATTTTTTTCATACTAAAGTATAAACTTTTTATCCTAAAAGTTTGGAGTATATCACTCATAAAGCGAGTGCTTTGAAATTTATGTAACATGAGAAGCTTAGAAATTTGAATTTATAACGTACATTTATTTTCATTCAAAATAAACATTTGAGAAGCAATCTATTTTTTCATTAACAGCTTTTGATACTGCCATAGCCAGTAGGAAATAATATGTATTCAGAAATGGATTTCTGTGCTACCTAGTCTAATATAAAATTTCAAAGTTACTTCTTACCTTCAGTATTACTTGACATTTTACCTTCAGTAAATACAGAATTACAAAAAAAAAAGTGAAATACAGCTCCTTATTTTCCAACCTCAGCATTATCTATTTATCTGAAAGTAAAAGTGAAATCCAGACTTTCTTATTTATACACATATTTACACCCACACACACGAGAGTCCCTGAGTGGCACAAACAGTTAAGCACTTGACTACTAGCCAAAAGGTTGGCAGTTCGAACTCACCCAGAGGTACCTTAGAAGACAGGCCTGAGGATCTCCTTCTGAAAGATCACAACCTTGAAAACCCTATGAAGTAGTTCTCCTCTACACCCATTGGGTCACTAAGAGTTGAAATTGACTCAACGGCAACTAGCAAATTACATATATATACATATTCATATATATGTCTAAACAATAATTAAGATATATGTATATATATATACATATACTTATCATGGCACAGGACTGGGCAGTGTTTCGTTCTGTAGTACATAGGGTCACTATGGGTTGGAACCGACTCAATGGCATCTAACAACAACATATACATATACATATATATATGTTTAAACAGTAATTAAGATATATATGTGTATGTCTGTGTGTGTAAATAGTAATTAGGTTTATGGTATATTTGTGCTACAAAACTTTACACACATTTCCATGTTCAGTGGGAGTTAGGCAGAAAGATAATCAAAATATTTTTAGCCCATTTTTCTGTTTTCATGTTAGGACTTAACAGATGTTATGTGGCAAAAACACCACTCTTCTTCCACTTTCACTTCTATTTCTTCTTTCAATACCAATTTCTCTTCTACCTTAAACTCTGCTTACTTCTCTTGGTTCCTTACCATGTTATTTCCAAAGACTCCTTCTTCAGGCTCTTAAATACTTTAACTGGCATTATCAAGGCTCATGTCTTAAAATCTTTACTTGAACATTTTGTTTCTGTATTTTGTCATGAAGAGAACAAAGAAAAGGGACTGGGAAATAAGCTTCCATCGATTACAAATGGGATTGGAGAAAATCCTAGACTTTATCCATTGTCATTAAAGCTATGATATAGACTGTTACAACATGTCTGCCAGTATGGTGATGTCAATTTGCATCCTTAATGAATCTGTTGCTGCAGGTTAATGAATATACCATAGTAAAAAGTTTGTTTGCTTTATAAGAAAATTATAACCAGGCAATGATAAGATGCTCTAGGGCAATAATTGCTTCATAGGAGGGGGTATCTACATCTCAAATTGCTCTGCATCTGGTCTCTTAATCATATGTACAGCAGGTGGTACTGCCAGCCAAAAATGCAGGAAAGGTAAGATCTGTTTAAAAATATACACAGCACAATGTATTTGGACTATCTATAATTTAGCCGTATTTTTTTCTGTCAGAAAACCAGGAGACCACTACACCAGGCTTGGTGTACTTAAGATGAACATGGGAAAAAATTACAAATCTAGGACTGTGCTAGAAAAATCAAAGTGTTATTGTCACCTTAAGTAAATATTACTGTTTTAATGATATTCTAGAATAAGTTGATATAATAACAAAATGTATAAAAATAAGAGATAACACATATTTTGCCTAACACAAGCTATGGTACACAATTATGTGCTTAGGGTAGATATTGCACTTTATCCTTCCTCCAAATACACCTACATCTGCTTTCTTAATGATTGGATCTCTCTAGGTATTCATAGTTTTCATATCTACTCCAACTTCTGAAATAAGGCTCAGAAATAGTAAACAAGTAAAGAGATTTGGTTCTATTGTGATACTCTGTAGTTATTTACTGCTGCTCAGGGATGTGTGACTGTCACAGAATCGGGTCAAGGTGTACTATCAGCTAATGTGCTGGTCAAGGGTGGATTAACCAGAAAGCAAGATTATGCTGAAACCCATGCAAAATTGTGCACTACAGATTAGTAAGTAAGCAGAAGTAAGCCCATGGGTACCTTGCTTATTGGGTAATCCTTCCCTGGTGCTAAGGCATTTGCAGAAGCCACTGGAAAGAGAAAACTGGCCAAATTATCCCCAAGGCAGAATTCCCAGTCATCCAGGAACATGCCACTTTCTCACCTCACATCACCCTGTTTTGTTTTCTACAAAACTTAACTCTTATCACTGTGTGAAATTATTGTATACATTGATTCAAATTCTACTCTCTGTCTGCCTCCCCATGAGAAACAGGGTCCTGTCAATGTTGTGCTTAGCCAAATCCTCAGAGCCTAGAACAGTAATAGAAACATAGTAGGCATTCCATGAATATTTGTAGAATGAATGGATGAAAGAAAGAATGAATGGATGAAAGAAAGAATGAATGAATATAAGAACTGTGTAGTATAGGGAAGTTAAAAACAGTAAGGAACAATTTCCAGTGGCCTACTGGCCATATGGAAGCCCTGCGTGGTGCAAAAGGTTAGTGAGCTCGGCTGCTAATCAAAAGGTTGAAGTCCATCTAGAGGTGCTTCAGAAGAAGAGCCTGGTGATCTACTTCTGAAAAATCAGCCACTGAAAACCCTTTAGAGTACAGTTCTACTCTGACACGCATGGCATTACCACAAGTCAGAATTGATTCAATGGCAACTCATGGTGTGGTGTTTGCTGGCTGTATGTTTACTTTTTCTCACTAAGAAACTATCCAGTTCTAAGCCTTATAAATAGAAGTCAGAAACACTACCCGGGGAGCGGGAGAGCAAGAGATGCCATTAAACAATTATTGAGGGTCAGTTGATTTAGAGAGGATGAAGAAATAATTCAAGGAGAAAGCCGTTGGAGTGGGGGTAAGTTACTCAACAGGTAGAAAGAGAATAAATAGTAAAAAAGTACTAGCAAAGGAAAAAAAAATCTGTCAAAGAATTTCTCTCTCTCAACCACTGAATCTCTGTAACAGATGAAGATATTCCTACCAGGGTCAATCTTGATCCTCTGAAGACATAATATTTCATATTTTACATAACAACCTAATATGTGGAAGTTTTGCCAGGTTTATAAGAAGAGAGAAAATATGAAGACTGGTGATTCCCCTTCAAGGAGCAGTCAACTCATGGCTAATAAGGTTGTGGGCTATCTTCTCAGAAAACATGACTAAAATGTGAGAGAAACTTCCCCCAGGATTGAGAACAAAAAACTCATTAACCTTTTACCCAGTTGGGCTGAATCACATAGTAATAAGACCAGAGCTTGAAAAATCCTAGAGTCTGTCACTACTGGTTTTCAAGTATGAGGAAGGAAACTGAAGGGCATGGAGTCCAGCTGGTGTTTTCATCTTTTTTCCCTTTTGAAGGTCATACCTTTGGAAGAGAAAAGGGGATATGAGAAAAGAGCAGCTGGTTGCATAAATGGCATCAAAGAACAGGATTTGGACCATGATTATGCTAACAGAATCACTAACTCTGCAGAGACAGAGTGTAATCTCATGTGTCCAGAGAGGCTCTCTTTGTCAGGACATTCATTGACATAAATCAAGAAGGGTCTTAACTGTCAAGAGGGAAGTGAATGCCAAGAGGAAAGGTCAAATAACTCGCCAAGCATCAAGTATAATATGGAGAAGAAAAACAGTAGTGCAGATATCATTTCTAAAGAAAAATGAGTATGTTTGAATGCAACTTATGGCTTTATATGTATACATAACAATGCTGAGATTAGGCATAATAAAGTTAACATGAATAAAGAAGAAGGTAAATATGGGCTGAGGTATAAATCCATATTGCTAATCTGAAAGCTATACCAGGCTTAGGAGTAACAATCCTAAAAATAGTCAAAGGGTATATTTTAATATCAAGATTATATATAATTATGTGGAAAATGACTTAAGGAGAAAAGTACTTGGTTAGAAAAAAAGAAAAAATATACTGAAGGCATTTTATTTTGGAACTATATTACACCTGCCAAACCAACCATAATGATTTCCTAGTAAAGATTACAGAACAGGCAAAGTGGAAACGCATATTAGTGGTAGGGTTTATCTAGGAATTTCATTCTAGGAAAAGTGAAATATATGATCAATTCTTGATTTACCTTGCTTTGATAACAATTTCCTGTTTCAAAGGTTTTAGAGAGAAAGGAAGGGATCTCTTATACGGATGTAACGCAACTACATATGAGAATTTTTTTTTAAATATTGAGGAGTGAATATTGTAAAAGATAGTTAACATTTAAAAAGCTTCATATGCCTTCTGAAAATCTGTATTTGTGAAGGAACAGAATGTGCTCAGCATTATATGTTATAACTAAGGACTTAGGAGCATACAAATCATCTTCAAGGAAAGAAAAAAACAAAAAACTATGATCCTATGACCTACAGCTCTAGAACAGTGGTTCTCATCCAGGGGTGATTTTGGCAACGTCTAAAGACATTTTTGCTTGTCACAGCTGGGCAGGTTGCGCTACTGACATCTAGTGGGTAGAGGCCAGGGATGCTGCTAACATTCTACAATACATAAGACTGCCCCCTACAATGAGTTACCCAGCACAACTGTCAGTAAGGTTGAAGTTGGGAGACCCTGCTCTAGATAACAATATAGCTTCATGAATATGTGACATTATTTTTAAAAAAAAAAATCACAAATTCATATGAGAGAAAAAGGTAGAAAAATCAAAAACTATCGTGGGTACAAATGAAGCTCCCTGCTGAGTTTCGAAAGCAGTATTTGTAGCTTCAAGCATGTCAGACTGATTCAGCAGGCCTTATATCTAGATTCGTTTTAGGCACATACTTTTACAGCATTGAGGAGGCAGCAAACCTAATGGTTACAAGCCATAGTTCCATAATGACAGAAAAAGATTCAAATCCTAGTTTTGAAAACTACTAGCTGATGACCCAGTGCAGGTTCTTCTTTTCATGAGTCTCGGTTTCTTGTTTTTTTAACCTGTAAAATGGGGATGAAAATAATATCTACCTCATTGTGCTGTTGTGGGGATTAGGTGCAATAATAAAATTAAGCACTTCATAAAATGCTTGAAATAGTAAGTGTGGAGCAAATGGTAGCTTTCATTTATTACTACTCATTTGCTGGATCCCTGGTAGTGCAGTGGTTAAGAGCTTGGCTGCTAACCAAAAGATTGTCTGTTTGAATCCACTCATTTACTTGGCTCTTATTTTCTTCACCTATAAATTAATGATACTTGATAGGATGATCTCCAAGAAACGATTTAAAAATTGAAACTTCTTTTCATTTCTCAAATCCTATAAAAGATCAATGACTAAAATTGAAATAAAAAAGAAAATATATACAAAAATGATCTATTACAACAATCTCTGTTCAAATTATTGCACTCAATTCTAAAATAAAGTAAACTTTGAAAATAATACTAAAGAAGACCAAAAGAGCTTTTACATTTAGTTCTGGGTGTGAACACATGAAAACACAATCTTACAATTTAGAGAAGAAAGAGGGAAAAACAGTATTTTGCAATTTCTACTGTGATTTACCTTTTTTTTTTTTTTTAAATCAAACATGGTTATGAAATGTATTGAATTGGGGAAAAACAAGAATTAATTGTTTGATTTGTTGAGTTAAAATTTGATGATCAAGGGCTTTGAAAGCATGATAGGAGATAAGATGCTAAACAAGAACCCGGTTCCTTTTAAAAGTCTTATCTCCAGCCCTAAATGATGAACGACTTCCAAGTTTACTAAGTAGAATTTCAGAAGTAATCAGAGTAAAATTCTGAGAAAACGTGAAGAAAGTAGACCTGAAACGTACCATCCTGATATTTTTAAAAGTGAGGATAAAGAGGTAGATTCTTAGATACGAAAAAACAAACCAAAACCCGTTGTCATCGAGTTGATTCCGACTCATAGCAACTCTATCAGACAGAGTAGAACTGCCCTAAAGGGCTTCCAAGGAGCAGCTGGTGGATTCAAACTGCCAGCTTTTTGGTTAATAGCCAAGCTCTTAACCACCACACCATCAGGGCGCCATAGATTCTTAGATAGTACTTCCCAACTATCAGACCATTGCGTACCTCTGTCAGGATTTCATCCATTTCTGCATAAGGTAAATATGTGTTTTAAAAGTAATGTCTAGATTACTACCATAAATGGAAACCAAGCCTCATTTACTATTAACATAAGGAAAATATAAAAATGTATATCATAGATACAGCATATACTGTTTTAAAATTCTAGTGAGCTTCTCCTGCCTGCCAAAGCTCTGAGTCTGAGACCTTCTCTTTTTGTTAAATAGGAATATTAGCAACTGTTATTAAAAAGATGTTAAATATATTTGAATACCAAACAGAGACATCCTCCTTGATGGAATTTTATAATTTAAAAGAGAAGTTAATTAATATCATTTAATTATTGAATTAATTGACTATACCACATAAAATAATTTGAAGTTCAGCAAAAGTCACCTTGAACCACCAGTTATTTTGCTGTACTTTGGCTTTGCTTTGCATTGAGTAGGACCAATATTCCCTAAAAACCACAGAATTACGTGGACTGTTTAAAAAATATACCAGTGCTCAGGCCCCACTGGCAGAGATTCAGATTCAGTTGATCTGGGTGGGCCCTGGGCGTATGTATATTTCCAAAACTCACCAGCTGATTCAAATGTGTAGTCAGGATTGAGGATCTTGCTCCAGAATGACACACTTCATACTATTTAGCAAATGATTTGGAAGAACTTAGAAAATGAATTGTTGAATATTAAGAGCTAACTTCTTTATATTCTGGTACAATTTGTAGACTAATAATCAAGGCACGGTTATAGACATGCTGAATGCTGATTTCAGCAGGTGTTGAACAAAATCTTGATTATATTGCAAAAAGATTTTTACAAATTGAGTACTACAGGACAATAAAAATAGTTTGATTTATATCTTATTGAACTAATATCCAAACTATATATCCAAAGATTTTTTTTCCTTCTTTTTGTATGTAGCCCAACCCACATTTTGACAGTTGAAGACTTTTTATCCATGATGTGACTAGGAAACTGACACGAAGAAATTATGGTGACATGATGTTAGGTACAACGTAAAATACATCCCATGACAAAAGCCTGCTCTTAAAATGACTTTATATTGGAATGGTAATGATAATGTTTTATAGAGGGAGAAAAAAGCTGACTCCTGACATTTGGGTTAAAAATGTGGCTGTGAATGTACAGAATAAAGGACTTGTTGTTTAGCAATTTGTACATTAAAAAATGTAGGAATGTAGCAGTTTACATGTCCAATGTGACTCATTGGAGTGTTGTGGCTGTTAAAATAAAACACAGCAAAGCAAAATAAAACAAAATAATCCTCCGTAACGTAAGCTTAGAGGCATTAACAGAAGGGTAGTTATCATATCCGAATATGTAATACTGTCGCTCTGTTCCAGTCGTACTGATCCTGGAATACTGCATTCTATTAAGGATGCCTATTTTTTCAGGTAATTTTAAACAAAAGTTTATTCAAGGAAGTATGAATATTATAAAGAAGAATATTGGAGTGTTGTGATATTAAAAATTATTTAATGAGTTGGAAATGTCTAACTTAGAAAATACATGTATGAGGGGTCTATCTTAGTCATCTAGTGTTACTGTAACAGAAATATCACAAGTTGATGACGTTAACAAAGTGAATTTTTTTCTCTCACAGTCTAGTAGGCTAGAAGTCCTAATTCAGGGTGTCAACTCCTAGGGAAGTCTTTCTTTGTCGGCTCTGAGGAAGGTCCTTGTCATCAATCTTCCCCTAGATTCAGCAAAGGAACCTCAGGTCCAATGGATGTCCTCTGCTCCCGGCATTGCTTTCTTGGTAGTATGAGGTACCCCTGTCTCTGCTCACTTCTCTCTTTTACATCTCGAAAGAGACTGACTTCAGACACAACCTAATCTTGTAGATTGAGTCCTGCCTCATTAACATAACTGCCGCTAATCCTGCCTCATTAACATCATACAGGTAAGATTTACAACACATAGGGAAATGACATCAGATGACAAAGTGGTGGATAATCACACAATACTGGGAATCATGGCTTAGCCAAGATGACAGATATTTTTTGGGAACACAATCCAATCCATAACAAGATCCATGACAATTGTTGATGACAGTCATCGTCCAATATCTGAAGGATTCTCACACCAAAGGATTTTTGATAGATTTTTGTGTGGGTTCATGCACAAAACTAGAAAAAATTGTGATGAGGTAAGGCTGAAATATAATGTCTGAAATTGTTCACATGTAATGGCCTGTCCTTATGGTTAGGGTCTCTCTTACAACTGCAAGTTTTCAACAAAAGACAGAGTGACTTCGTTTGAGAAATAGTGTAGGTTGGGTGGCTGCAGTGTGGTGAACATTTGGGAAAATGTTTCCTCTTAATTTTCTTACAGGTCTAACATTTATTTAACTCAAGGTTTAGAGGGGCAAGTGACTGTTAAAGATTATGAACTTAGTTAATATCATTTTTATGAAGTAACAATCCTCACCCAATATGGATGATTGATTTTTCTCCAAAAAATATAGTTATGTTTGCCAATTTATATATTCATTTATCACCATTCTCCTTATTTATTCTATTTCAAACGTCCACAGAGAGTAAGAAGAGTGTAGAAATATGTTTATGTTTTCTGACTTGTAATAAGAATATATTTAATACATATTGCCAATTTTCAAATCGTGTTTCAATCTTAACTACTGAGCTTCTAATGGGAGACATGTAATCTTTATATATAAAGAATAAAAGTACATCTTACAACAGTCTATATTTGATAGCTGATAAGAGTATTTTAAGTTCCAGTAGAATATATTGGTCTGTCACAAAACTAGCTTTGGATATTGTAGCCTTAAGCAAGGTCTTTCTTTGAATGAATGAAATATAAGATTGTTGAAAATAATGTATTAATGATTTCCATTTATTTTTGAAGTCTACAAGCATGCTGTGAAAAGGAACTACATTTTGGCATTTCCCCTCAAAAATTCTTCAAACTGTAGATAACTATGTATAAATATCGCCCTAGTAAACTAAGCAGGAAATAGGTGTTTTTTCCATGCCTCAGGACCTCCTGGCCATCATCAAACTGAATGAGTGAAAGATCTATATCCCCCATCACATTTGAAGTCAGCCTACTCTCATAAAATGCCTGAGATGTGATTATAAAAGGAATTAACCATAATCTTTACTGAGGTGTCAGTTGCACATATTTAATTTTGCATATTTTTAAAGGCTAATAAATCAGATGAACAGAAATATATGCCAAAAGCCATAACAATTTTTATACTGAGTTAAATGAGTTTTTTTCCCCCCTGTTGCTTGTTACTTTAATAAATACTCATTTGGCCGAAGTCTCTGCCAGTGCAAATCTGTAGTTCTGCCAATACACTACACAGCGTAGGAATAGTTAAGTATTTAAAAGTGTTTGTACCTCTCAATAGGTATTCACTGTAGATCAGTTAAACAAGTGAATGAGAAGCATGAACACTGAAATAAGATACTTTTTCTATATTCATAAAAATAAAATCCTTTTGGAAATTTGTGTTTTGATTCTTAAGAGGTTTTACTACACTTCACATGTCCTGCGTTCCTTTGATTTTTGTTGAATTTAGCTGGCTGTCCAGGTGAGGAAGGGTCATTTCAGAAAGAAAAATGTCTAGTTGTTCGTTTAGAGACTTGCCTGGAAACAGTGTGTTGTGGTGGTTAAGAGCAGGGCCTTTGGAGTTTAAATCAATGTGATTTGAAGTTGTGGCTCTCTACTTTATTTGTCGTGTGATTGAGCATGCTACATTTTTGTTTATATTTTCTCATCTGTAAAATTAGAATAATAATAACAGTATATTCTGCATTGCTTTGTTGTGATAATTAAGTCGAATGTAAAGTTCTTAAAATAGGCCTGGCACATAGAAAATGAGCAATAAAGCTTAGTTACTGTTGTTCTGCTGCTACTACTGTCGTCTTTGTTAATATTATCCTTCCTTGTTTTGACTCACTTCTTATTTAAAAATTGTGGAATATATGTATTTAGTAAAAGAGCCTATAAGGTAGAATCTACCTGTTTTTGTTTGTTTTGCATTAAAATACAGAATTTCTCACCCTCCTACCACTTAACACGCGCACATAGTTATACGCAGAAACGTAGTATCTGAAAGACTTAATAGGTCTTGATGAGACCTTTTGTAAACACAGCATTGATTCACATTAGGTAAGAGTTTACTGATAATTTAGCCTGATCACTGAAACTGTGCTCCTAATGCAGTATTTCTGAAGGCCTTATCTTAAACCATTACTTGCCAAATGTATGCTCTGGAAAAATAAACAAGCAAATAAAACCTCATGAAGTTCCACTATCAAATAAACTTAGGAAACAATATATATGAAAATATTCTTGGAAATCTTGCATTGTGCTGAGTTTTGTTATACTGAAGGTTTTCTTTGGAAAACAGAGTCTTGAACTCTTCCTGCAGTTACTCCAACTCTATTACTTACAGTGTTGATGGAACTTAAAAAAAAAAAAAAGAGTCCTTACACATAAAAGAGGTGGTCATGTAACCCTAATAGCCAATTGAAGTCAATCTCCTATAAATTTGAGTCTTAACATGAGTGACCCAAGGGCTAAAACAATCAACCAAAAGGCAACTGGTGCTCATGCATTTCATGGTGGTTCCCTGAAAGGATTTTTGATTAGTTCTTACTTCCTAGACCCTGAAGCTGCACTGGTCCTGTATTTTCCGAGCCGGATTCTCTATCCTTCTTGTAAATTCTGTGAGCTACTGGGTATACTTCAATTATATTCCATCTCTGCTTAATTTAGGCAACATCTGTTTCTCTTGCTGGCAACAGAAACAACCTAACTGATAAATACAGGCAAAATAAACAATCAAAAACAAATACACACAGAGCCTACCAACCTTCCAAGAGTCAAATATATATATTTAACTGTGGTTTACCCAGTATTTCTCAGCCTGATTTGTTGACCAAAAAACTCTTCCCCCGGCGTCTTACCCCCTCCCCCAAACATCTATTTGCTCCGATGAACATGCTTTGAACAACACTTTATGATGTATTAACTGGGTCCCTAAGAAATGTTGTTAAATCTGGAAAATTGAGTGTAGTCCAAGGAGTCCTGGTGGCTCAACAGTTAAGTGCCAGGCTGTTAACCAAAAGGTTCGAGCCCATCCAGTGGCTCCTCTGGAGAAAGACCTGGCAATCTAGAAAACCCTGTAGGGCAGTTCTGCTCTATCAAATGGGATCACTATGAGTCGAAATTAACTCAATGGTACCTAACAACAACAGTCCATTATTGCTTCCCTTCCATTCATTCCCTCCACTTCAGCATATCAATTCCATTACATGTAAATTATTGCATCACATTTCTCAAGTATTGAAAATCCACATATACACGCAAAAAAACTCATTTTAAATTGTATTATCTAGGCTTTTGCAAAGGAATGTAAAGAAGTGTCATCTTTCATTAGGTTAAAAATGATATCAGGGCCTTACCTGGGTTACTGGATTTTTTCCCCTGTGCTTTCATCTGTATTGGCCTAAGGTAATTAATCAATAAGCAAGGACAAGGGGTGAAAACATACGGTCTTTGATATTTAATAAATGGATTAGTGGAGACCCTTGCTTAGGCATATAAATTAATAAGCAATAGGTTCTTTACTTAATGAGGAATTTCCATTTTAAAACCTGAATGAATTATTGAGAAGACCATGGCATAAATTCAAAGGCATTTTCTGACCTTCTTGTACTCTGCCCGGCATGAATATTTAACAAGATGCTGTATATCTGGAAGGTCTATTACAAATTGTCCACATGAAAACTATGCTTTAAAAAAAAAAAAGAAAGCCAAACTAGTGAAGCAAAGAAAGTATGTAAGAGAACAAGAGAATATTTAACTTGTGGGTGATTGAGATTTTAAAAAACTTGTTTATGGCCTTACATTTTGCTCTAAAATATTAATAAGGGATGACAAAGACCGTTTTTACATATTACCTTATCTTGTATTTAAAAGTGACCAACACTGTAAGAAATAAAAGAAATACAAGTTAATGTATATTTCAAGGGTAAAAACCATAGGTAAAAATAAGTTTTGTCTGTTCTTGCAGTGAATATTATTTAAAAACTTTTTCTCTTTGAATATGATTCCAAGATTTTTAAAGTCTAAAAACATTACTGTACTCTGTTATAATGAATTACAAAATACTGTATTTTTATGTTAGACTGTATTGTAACTTTTAAAAAAGTCAAACTGCTTGACATGATCTTATTATACTTAATCTGAACTCAGTAGTTTGTATCTCAGCAGAGGTGTTACAGGCCTTTCATTAACCCTGGGAGAAAACGTTGCCAACAGTCAGCTTTGGTGTGCATTCTGCGAATTTGCTTAAGAGAAAAAAATCTTAGAATCTGTAAAGTGACTGCAAGACTGTGCGAGGACTATTTAGTCCAATACCAAAACCCAAACTCACTGTCATGAGTCAGCTCCGACTGATAGTGACCTGATAGGGTTTCCAAGGCTGTAATCTTTATGGAAGCAGACTGCCACATCTTTCTCCCGTGGAGCCGCTGGTGGTTTCAAACCACCAGCCTTTCCGTTAGTGGGCCATCGCTGTAACCACTTCACCTCCAGGGCTACCATGTTTTTCCAATAGTTGCTCAAAACTCTTTAAGTAGACCCGTGGAATTCTTTGTAAAAATTTTACCAATGTCCTCCACACTGAGAAAAATAGAATAAATAGTCCATTAATATGTTTACTCAATATAAAGGATTGCCCCCTCCCTTTTCTGAATAGTCCTGCTCACTACATTTTAGAGTAAAATGATAGTGATCATTGATGGTAGTTTCTATAGATGACGTTAATTCTTTCTCTAATGGCTTTAAGTGGCAAAAGTAAAAGCTGACAATCCTGACAGTTTTTAAACTAATTGTGAAATCAAAAACACTTGAGACCATGGATTTAAAATTTTTGTCCCATAGGATTAAAGAGCTTTACAGTTTTTGGATTTTAATTAAAAGTTTAACTGAATGTAAATAATACTTAAAATAAAAAATTTAAAATATATAATATTAAGTATTAAAATATTTTTCCAATGCTACACAGAAATAAACTTTATTTTAGGTAAATAAAATCTATTAATGTGAAGAATGTCTAATAAGCCAATTTCATAATGACCCAGTTTATTGATTTTCAACAAAAACATACCCTAGTCATTGATCCTTACTTCATTTCTGAACACTGTGTGTAACAATGTAGTATTTTCAGTCACCTCATATGCATGCTGAAGCTGGACAATGAATACGGAAAACCCAAGAAGAATTGATGCATTTGAATTATGGTATTGGCGAAGAATATTGAGTATATCATGGACTACCAGAAGACTGAACAGATCTGTCTCGGAAGAAGTACAGCCAGAATGCTCCTTTGAAGCGATGATGGCAAGACTTCACCGTATGTACTTTGGACATATTATCAGGAGGGACCAGACCCTGGAGAAGGACATCATGCTTGGTAAAATAGAGGGTCAGGGAAAAAGAGGAAGACCCTCAACGAGATGGATTGACACAGTAGCTGCAACAATGGGCTCAAACATAGCAATGATTATGAGGACAGTACAGGACTGGGCCATGTTTTGTTCTGTTGTATACAGAGTGGCTATGAGTCACAACCAACTCAATGGCACCTAACAACAACAACAAAGAAAAAATATTATGGTAGGCAATTTTAAACCCTACATGCTTTATTTAATATAGTCCTATACTTATTAAGCATGCTTGAAGTGGTTAAAAAATAAAGTCAATGTTATTGAATGGAAAGCTTTTAGGAATGGTATTCAATCTTCACAGAAGCAATTAGGATCATCCCTTCTACTCTCAGATATTGCAAAATTCTGCCTGCGTCTCCAGTATACTACTGGGAGTGGGAATGAAATGGCAGGTAGAACAGGAAGGTTGACTGAGGAGAAAGCAAGAGGTTAAAGAACCAGCTAAGCAATGTTTCTTAAGCTTAAGTATAAGCCCATAAGTATTTGAAAGGAACTTCTTAAGGACGTCCACAATTAACTTAACTATTTTTATATTAACTTTGTTTGAATATGCATAAACCTAAAACTAATTAAAAGCTCATAAATTCGAAGAATTATGAAAACCAAATAAAATTTAAAAATAAATATTAAATTTCTAACCTTCAGAATTGAATTAAAATGAACAATGTTAATTGACTGTGACAGTATTGTTTTGCTGAAATCAAATAACTGATTGCACTGTAAATGTGGTGCTGACAGCTATGCTCAAGGTTCTTCTAAGATTGCAGAACCTAACTATATATTTTATCGTACAATAATTCAATTTCCCATTTCATACCATTAACTGAACTGCTGAGAGCCTGTGCTGGTACACTGAATCTTAACCTCATTTTCTCTTTTCTTGGCATGAAGACATCTTTTATTTACTAAGTCAACCTCAGTTCTTTTCCTGTTTGCCCTCAACATTTACAGAAGAGCTGCATTTGGTATAAATAGGATCTTAAACATAAATTCAAAGCATGACTGAAACCCTGTGGCAGAACATGGCTTTTTTCCCCTCATGATTATAAAGAATTTCCCTTTTAATCATGAATATATGAGAAATACAAAAATAAAATAATTATTTTAAAGAACCCACAGCCCCAGAGAAATTTGTGCATCCAGTTTGAAAAGCAGAACTGGCCTGTTCCTCTCTATTATTTTACAGTCTCAGACCTGCTTTAGATACAGGTGTCTCTGTGCTGGGAATTTTCTAATAGACCTAGGAGAAAGTAGGAAGTGTGGTAGAAAATATTGGATAAGTCACAAAATGAACGCATTGGCTGGGTCTATGGAGTACCACCTAAGAAAGGTTATCAAAAACAACACAAAATGACTGAGAACATTTAAATTTTCTGAAACCTTGAAATTATGTATCTACTTATCTACAAGATATATATATGCATATATATGCATACATGCACATATACAAACATATTCATAAATACACACACATTTATAATATGTGTGCATATATTTAAGTATTTTAACTTCTATGCTTATCTGTCATAACTGGTAATAAATGCTTTAAAAAAGAAAGAGAGAGAGAAAGAGAATGAGAAACTTCTTTTGAGGAGCAGCAAAGTAATGGGAAGCTGAAAAGACTCAGGACTGATCTGTAGCCACTGTGGGGAGGGAAAATATACTATGTGTAGACAATGTTGAACATGGAGAGTAAAATGATCAAAAATAAAAACAAAACAACCAACAAAAATTAACAACTAAAACTACCAAATGTACACACTCACATGTACACATAAAAGCCATGTTCCAACTTCAATTAAGTCCTGGTCACATAAAATAGAGTACACAGAAAGATTTATATGACGCACAGTGGTAACGTCACAAAGGAAAATAACATGCCGATTTGTTGTCTGTAAAGGCTGCTGCTTTTCCAGCTGTGAGAGCTACCTTGCTGCAATTTCAGAGGTAAGAAGAGGAAAAAGCAAGATCCCATTTTCCTGTTCCTCTCATTCCCAATTACCCCACTAAACGCAACCAGTATCAAAATTTGGTGATTCTTTCTACTATTGTTGATATTCAGCTATGTGTGAGATAATTTCTCAGGTTATTTTTATTTTTCCAAAAATTCTCAATTTTTTGCATATATATGTATATCTTTTATCAGAAAAATTATTAATTTTATATAATTAAACAGTCACATTTTCCTTTTGTATTTTAAGTTTGGTGTCATTGTTGGAAAACTGTTCTATCCTCAATGACTGTAAAAATGGCCAACTTTAAAAATTTAATCATTTTATATTTTCTCTAATATATTTAGGTATTTCTTTAATTTGGAAATGAATTTGTAGAATATGAGAGGCAGGGATATAAATTTATTTCCTTTTCAATACTGCATTTGTATCTTACTTTTTCAATTGTTCCTAAAAAATTTAGTGAATAGTATATTCTTCCTCTAGATATTTAATGCCACCTTTATAATTTATCAATTCTCATTACCTGGAACTACTTCTAGACCTTAATTAATTCATTTATCTATCTGCCTTTTCATCTATTTGCCATTATTGTACTATTTTAATATCTATATTAAGTAAAATATACTTTCATATCTAGCAAAACAAGATCTCTTTCATTGTTATTTTTTTTTAGAAGGCCTAGCGCTTTTTACATTTATACATTTACTAAGACACCGAGAATCACCTAAATTTATAAATTAATATGGGCAGAGTCCACCACTCGTCTGGCAGTGTTTCATACTGTGGTGGCTTATGCGTTGCTGTGTAGCTGGAAGCTATGGCACCAGTATTTCAAAGACCAGCAGGATCACCCAGGGTGGACAGGTTTCACTGGAGCTTCCAGACTAGGACAGACTAAGAAGAAGGACCTGGGGATCTACTTCTTAAAAAACTGGCAAGTGAAAACCTTATATAGCAGTGGAACACTGTGTTATATATTCCTGGAAGATGAGCACCTCAGGTTGGAAGGCACTCAAAATACAACTGGGGAAGAGCTGCCTCTTCAAAGTACAGTGGATGGAGTAAAACTTTTGGGACCTTTATTTGCTGATGTGACGACTCAAAATGAGAAGAAACATCTGCAAACATCTATTAATAGTAGGAACATGGAATGTACCAAGTGTGAATCTACGAAAATTGGAAATCATCAAAAATGAAATGGAATGCTTGAAGATTGATATCCTAGGCATTAGTGAGCTGAAATTGATGTACTGACCATTTTGAATTGGAGAATTATATGGTCTACTCTGCAGGGAATGACAAATTGAAGAGAAATGACGACATATTCATCTTCAAAAAGAACCTTTCAAGATCTATCCTGAAGTACAATGCTGTCAGTGATAGGATAATATTCATATACCTACAAGGAAGACAAGTTAATATGGCTATTACTCAAATTTACGCACCAACCACTGAGGCCAAAGATGAAGAAATTAAAGATTTTTCACCAATTTCTGCAGTTTGAAATTGCTCAAACATGCAATCAAGATGCATTGATAATTACTGGTGACTGCAATGAAAAACATGGAAAAGAAGAAGGATCGGTAGTTGGAAAATATAGTCTTGATAATAGAAATGATACCGGAAATGGCATGACAGAACTTTGCAAGACCAATGACTTCTTCATTGCAAGTACCTGTTTACAACAAAGTAAATGGCAACTATAGACATGGACCTCACCTGATGGAATACACAGGAATCAGATTGACTACATTTGTGGAAAGAGACAATGGAAAAGCTCAATATCATCAGTCAGAACAAGGCTATAGGGCGACTGTGGAACCTACAATTAACTGGTCATATGCAAATTCAAGTTGAACCCAAAGAAAATTAAAACAAGTCCATGAGATCCAAAGTACAGCCTTGAGTATATCCCACCAGAATGTAGAAACCATCTCAAAAATATATTTGACACATTGAACACTAATGAATGAAGGCCAGAGGATTGTGGGGTGACATCAAGGACATCATACTTGAAGAAAGCAAAAGGTCATTAAAAAGACAAGAAAGAAGGGAAGACCAAAATGGATATCGGAAGAGGCTCTGAAACTTGCTCTTGAATTTAGAGAAAATCCTGGTGGCATAGTGGTTAAGTGCTACGGCTGCTAACCAAAACACCAGCAGTTCAAATCCACCAGGCGCTCCTTGGAAATTCTGTGGGGGTAGTTCTACTCTGTCCTATACTCTATGAGTCTGACTTGATGGCAATGGTTTATTTTTCTTTCTTTTTTTTCCAAATCGAAAAGAAGAAATAATGCAGTAAAAGAGCTGAACAGAAGATTTCAAAGGGTTGCTCAAGAAGACAAAGTAAAGCCTTATAATAAAATGTGCAAAGACCTGGAATTAGAAAACCAAAAGGGAAGAACATGCTTGGCATTTCTCAAGCTGAAAGAACTGAAGAAAAAATTCAAGCCTCAAGTTGCAGTGTTGAAGGAGTCTATGGGCAAAATATTGAATGACGCAGGAAGCATCAAAAGAAGATGGAAGGAATACATAGTTACTGTACCAAAAAGAATTAGGTAACTTTCAGCCATTTCAGCAGGTAGCATATGATAAAGAACCGATGGTATGGAAGGAAGAAGTGCAAGCTGCACTGAAGGCATTGGTGAGAAACAAGGCTCCAGGATTGACGGAATACCAATTGAGATGTGTCAACAAATGGATTCAACACTGCAAGCGTTCACTTGTCTGCATCAAGAAATTTGGAAGACAGCTATTTGGCCAACAGACTGGAAAAGATACACATTTGTGCCTTTTCCAAAGAAAGGTGATCCAACAAAATGCGGAAATTACCGAACAAAATTAGCCATGTTTTGTTGAATGATAGCTCTTCAACAGTTCCTGCATTATCTCCTTCTAGAATTTCAAATTACATGTATTCTAGACCCTCTCACTTTGTTTTCTGTGTCTCTTAAGCTCTCTTTCTTACTTCCTGTTTTTGTCTGTAATACCTTTTCAAAATATAATGTTGCAATTTTTTCATAGATACCTCTCACTTCTAATCTTCCTCTTAGTTCCGTCTAATGTTCTCTTTAATACGTTCACTTAGCTTTTATAATTTTAATGACATCGTTAAAGATGAAATATTTTGGTTGAAAATTTGCCTAGTCATATTTATATTTTATTGTTTCTTAATCTTTCAATTGATATCCACTTACTCTTCTATTAATAAACATTTATTTTATTAACTGTATCTAATAATTCTTATATTTAAATGTTTTTAGATCTCATTTTATTGTTTTTGTTTTTCTTCTAATTACTAGTGCTTGTTTTATCACACATCACACCTTACAAGATTTTTTTAAAAAATATTTATTATCTGAGAAATTCTTTGAGATCTTTGAGATGATTTATGCTTGTGTCTCTTAAGTGCTTGAAGACACTAAAAATCCAGGAACTCTTTAAAATATATTCTCAGCTGAAGAGTTTTCAGAAGACATGAATCATATGGATTTGGATAACAAACTTATGTAAGGGTAGATTGGTTAATTTTTTTTTTAATCAGGCTTATGGATACAACCACTGTGGGAAATGTTATTTTCTGTTTTACTCTTTTCCTAGGAGTTTGAAGTCCAGAAGCCTTGCTTGGGTGTGTGTGTATGTTTGTTTTAGGTATCTTTATTTAGATTCTCCAACTTTTGTGGAACCTGGAAGAACATTAAAAACCTAGCTCTCTGTCACTTGTGGTCTTGGAGATACTAGCAGCTTCTATCCTACCCTACCACTGCATGTATTAGCTTCCTAGGGCAGCCATAACAAATTACCACAAACTGGGTGGCTTTAAACAACAGAAATTTATTCTCTTAATTTTGGAGGCTAGAAGTTTGAATTTGCTATTGGCAGGTCTATGCTCTCTCTGAAGGATCTAAGGAAAGATCCCTCCTTTTCTCCTTGCAGCTTCTAGTACCCCAGGGCATTTCTTGGCTTGTGGCTGTATAACTCCAAGCTCTGCTGTTGTCTTCATATGGCTGTCTTCTCTCTGTGTCTGTGTCCCTTCTTTTTATAATGACACCTGTCGTATTTGATTAGGGGCAACCCTTCTTCAGCATGACCTCACGTTAACTAGTTACATTTGCAAAGATCTTATTTTCAAGTAAGGTCACAATCGCTGGTACTGGGTATTAGGACTTCAACATATCTTTTTGGGGAATAATTCCACCCATAACATTGAATTTTGTGTTCTTTTATTGTAATACCCTGCTTACAAGGACCAAATCTTTGACAGTAATATGGGAATTGTTATATTCCATGGAAATATTCTTGTTTTTACAAACTTGTAAGTAGGTACAACTGATACACAATATGAATACCCTACCTGATCTTAACTAATTCTCCCTTAGTCTTTCAGAAAATCATCTTGTTTATTTAGACAAAATGGCAAATCACATCTTTTGACCATGAAGATTCATCTATCCAGGAACAACACAGGAGGCTAGTTGTAATGGTTAATGTCTACCTTCCATGTTACTTACAAAGTGGCCATACTTATGTCTGTATCTTTCCTATGGCTCTACTCTGGAATGAAGTAAACTAGAAGAACTAGGAAGTAAAATATTAGAAAAAATATTCGAGCCTTTGCGTTTATGTAACTTCTGTAAAGCACAGTTATAATTTTATATGGTCAGATTCAGGATACTTTCTTGTACACAATAAATGTAAGAGAAATATACAGATGGTTTTACAAATATTCTGAGATGAAAGGACATGCCAGGAGTGCTACAGGAAACAGAGAATGAAATGAGGGTGGAGCTAAATTTCGATTTAGAGAGAGGTTAGGAAAATCAAAAGCAATGATTTTTCAAATGTATTTCAAGGAGTTTCTTGAAAGAGAAGCCAAGGAGGCACACTGACTTTCTGTCTGCTCTCTTTCTTTTTGATCTTCTGGTACTGCACCAGGTTAGTAATTTATTAAAGGAAAAAATAAGATTGATTTTAGTATATGTACATCAATGGGACTGCCTTGTTTTTCTGGGTCTTGCAAGTTTTCCGCCTTTGATAGGGTGCAGTCACCACTTCTCTATCGCTCTCTATTTAGTGGAAAACATTTGAGTTTTCCTTTTCTGACAGGTTTCAGCTTTACGCATGTTCTGGCTGTCACAGGTTTTACTGTATATATATACAGTATATATATATGTATAATCTGTTTACTAGTCTAATAACCTGTTTACTAGCCAGTATTATATACTATATATAGATTTACTGTATATAGATTACATATATATTATACACATAAGTATAGTTTAAAGCTTTTCTGGAAAGTACAGAAGACACATGGGTAGTGGGAAAAGGAGGGAGGTACTTAAATTTTACTTAAAAAGTTATGTGCTCTTTTGTTTTTGTCGTAAACAATTTTTACGAGATACATGGTAGGGTACAAATTTAACACAGGTAAGTTAGATGCAAAGGCCCATTCTATGAACAACTTTACTTGTTTTGTAAGATCTATGAGGACAAGTGTCAAGTCTATCTTCTTCACATTGAAACACCAGTGTCCAATACAAAATAATAACTCAATAAATGTTGGGTGAATTAAATAATGAACAAATTTGAAAAGCAATTCATTAACTGTGGTAGAGATAAAACAGAGACCAGGTTTTCTGAGTCAAAACCTAATGCCTTTACCTCTACCCTCTAATGTTCAAAGATACCAGTTTAACTTTCACTAGACAGAGAGCTAATAAGTTGCTGTACTCAATTACTTAATAAGATTGGTTGAGGAGACAGTATTAATACCCACAGGATAACACGAATGGATAAGATAAAAGAAACCAAAAAAAAAGGACAACAAACCCATTGCTGGGTTTCCGTGGGAGAAATCCAAATCTGACTCTTAGACAATACACCTCATGCATTGCCACCACTCATCTGTCATGGTTTCAACTCATAATGACCCTATAGGACAAAGGAGAACTGCCCCATAGGGTTTCCAAGACTTCAACCTTTATGGGAGTAGACTGCCACATCTTTCTGTCCTGTAGTGGCTGGTGGGATTGAACCACTGACATTTTGATTAGCAGCTGAGCAGTTGACCACTGAACCACCAGAACTCCTTAAGATAAAAGGAGGCCACCTATTATTAAGCATTAAGTTAAGCAGTTATAATCTGCAAAGGGAGTAAAAGGACTCTAGCATTTGAGTGGCACCTAGTAGGAAATGAAATCTGACTAGTCAGATGTGCTAGGAGAGATATCTTCAGGTTGAGGAGAAAAGATATAGTACAGTTTCAGAGACACAGGAAAATGGGAAAAAATGATTCATTCCTTCAAAATAAATATTGGAATGGTGGGGCATTACAGTAATAATAGCTAAATAGGAAAAGGCCATAATATAAAGGGCTTTGTAAGACAGAAAAATCAGTATGTATTTGGTAAGATAGGGTAAAATTTTAAGATGTCCTTGGGAGGTTAATTAAAGAAGGACTTGGGAATATTAATTTGACGGCATTTGCAGCATAGTTTGGACAAGTGCAGCTCTTGAGGTCAGAAAATCAATTTTATGGCTCTTCTAGAAATCAAGTTTTGAACAGTTAAAAATATCAAGGTTCTGAACCATGGCAATTGTCTTAGGAATATAGACAATGATCATTTCATATCCCAAAAATCCAAAACTCTTGGACTGGTGCATATGACAGATACAGGAGAAATGACTTCCTCATTCTGAATCCGGAGAATAAATGGTTCATTGTCAGAAATGGGAAAGGCTAAAAAATAAAAAAAATTAGGACAATCTTCTCAGTTGCAGTTAACCATATGTGAATAATAAATTTACAATTCTAAGGTGCCATTCATAAGGTTTTCATTAGCCAATTTTCACAGAAGTAGACTGCCAGGTCCTTCTTCCTAGTCTGTCTTAGTCTGGAAGCTCACCTGAAACCTGTGCACCAAGGGTGACCCTGCTAGTATTTGAAATACTGGTGGCAAAGCTTCCAGTATCACAGAAACAGGCAAGCCACCACAGTGCAACAAACTGAAATACATGTGGTGGCCCACCATGTGTCTGAAGGTCATGGCAGTCTACTGAAAATATTAGCTAGTGAAAACCTTATGAATAGCAGTGGAACATTGTCTGGCATAGTGCCAGAAGATGAGCCCCTCAGGTTGGAAGGCAGTCAAAATACAACTGGAGAAGAGCTGCCTCCTCAAAGTAGAGTCGATCTTAATGACATGGATGGAGTCAAGCTTTCGGGATCATCATCTGCTGATGTGGCATGACTCAAAATGAGAATAAACAGCTACAAACTTCCATTAATAATCAAAATGTGGAATGTATGAAGTATGAATCTAAGAAAATGCAAAGTTGTCAAAAATGAAACAGAATGCATAAAGATTGATATCCCAGGCATTGGTGAACTGAAATGGACCAGAATTGGTCATTTTGGATTAGACAATCATATTGTCTGTTATGCTGGGAATTGAAGAGTAAGGGTGCTGCATTCCATGACAAAAAGAACATTTCAAGATCTAGCCTGAAGTGTAACGCTGTCAGTGATAATATCCACACGCCTGCAAGGAAGACCAGTTAATACGACTATTATTCAAATTTATTCACCAATCACTAATGCCAAAGATGAAGAAATTTAAGATTTTTACCAACTTCTGTAGTCTGAAATTGATCAAACATGCAATCAAGATGCATTGATAATCACTGATGATTGAGATGCAAAAGTTGGAAACGAAGTAGAAGGATCGGTAGTTGGAAAATATGGTCTCTGTGATACAAACAACTCAGGAGATCGCATGATAGAATTTTGCAAGACCAATGACCTATTCATTGCAAACACCTTTTTACAACAACATAAATGGTGGCTATACATGAGGACCTTGCCAGATGGAATACACAGGAAACAAATTGACTACATCAGGGGAAAGAGACAATAGAGAAGCTCAATATCATCAGTCAGAACAAGACCATAAGCCAACTGCAGAACTTATCATCAGTTGCTCACATGCAAGTTCAAGTTGAAGCTAAAGAAAATTTAAAAAAGTCCATGAGAGACAAAGTAAAACCTTGAGCATATCCCATCAGAATTTAGAAACCATCCCAAGAATAGATTTGATGCATTGAGCACTAATGACCGAAGACCAGATAAGTTGCGGGATGGCAACAAGGATAACATACATAAAGAAAGCAAAAGGTCATTAAAAAGACAGATTGGAAGGAAAAGACCAAAATGGGTGTTAGAAGAGGCTCTGAAACTTGCTTCTTGAATTTAGAGTAGCTAAAGCGAACAGAAGAAATGATGAAGTAAAAGAGCTGGACAGAAGATTTCAAAGGGCAGCTCAAGAAGACAAAGTAAAGAATTATTATGTAATTTGCAAAGACCTGGAGTTAGAAAACCAAAAGGGAAGAACATGCTTAGCATTTTCACCAACATAAATGGTGACTATACACATGAACCTTGCCAGATGGAATACACAGGAATCAAATCTACTACTTCTGTGGAAAGAGACAATGGAAAAGCTCAAAATCATCAGTCAGAGCAAGGCCAGGGGCCGACTGCAGAACAGACCATCAACTGCGTATATGCAAGTTCAAGTCGAAGCTGAAGAAAATTAGAACAAGTTCACAAGAGCCAAAGTATGACCTTGAGTATATCCCACCTGAATTTAGAGACCATTTCAAGAATAGACTGGATGCTTTGAACACTAATGACTGAAGACCAGAGGAGTTGTGGAATGACATCAAGGATATCATACATGAAGAAAGCAAGAGATCATTAAAAAGACAGGAAAGAAAGAAAAGACCAAAATGGATGTCAGATGAGGCTCTGAAACTTGCTCTTGAACCTCGAGTAGCTAAAGTAAAAGGAATAAAAGATGAAGTAAAACTGCTGAACAGAAGATTTCAAAGGGCAGCTAGAGAAGATAAAGTATTATAATAAAATGTGCAAAGACCTGGAATTAGAAAACCAAAAGGGAAGAACATGCTTAGCATTTCTCAAGCTGAAAGAACTGAAGAAAAAATTCAAGCCTCGAGTTGCAATATTGAGGGATTCTATGGGCAAAATATTGAATGACACAGGAAGCATCAAAAGAAGACGGAAGGAATACACAGTCACCGTACCAAAAAGAATTAGGTAACTTTCAGCCGTTTCAGCAGGTAGCATAAGGTAAAAAAACGATGGTATCGAAGGAAGAAGTGCAAGCTGCACTGAAGGCATTGGCGAGAAACAAGGCTTCAGAATTGATGGAATACCAATTGAGATGTTTCAACAAATGGATGCAACACTGCAAGCGCTTACTTGTATACGAAGCTATTGAAAACACCATGGCTTGAGTCGGGTGCACCTAGGTCTTCAAGGTGACATCTTTACTTTTCAACACTTTAAAGAATGCCTTTGCACAGTCAATAAAACACACCTAAACATCTTTCTGGTATTCTCTGCTTTCAGCTAAGATCCATCAGACATCAGCAATGATATCCCTCATTCCACATCCTCTTCTGAATCCGGCTTGAATTTCTGTTAGTTCCCTGTTGATATACTGATGCACCCATTTTTGAATGGTCTTCAGCAAAATTTTGCTTGCTGTGATATTAATGATATTGTTCAATAATTTCCGCATTCAGTTGGATCACCTTTCTTGGAAATAGGCATAAATATGAATCCCTTCTAGTTGGTTGACCAAGTAGCTGTTTTCCAAATTTCTTCTCATAGATGAGTGAGTACTTCCAGGGCTGCCTTCTTTTCTTGAAACACCTTAATTGGTATTCCATCAATTCCTGGAGCCTTGTTTTTCACCAATGCCTTCAGTGCAGCTTGGACATCTTCCTTCTGTACCATTGATTCCTGATCATATGCTACTTCCTGAAATGGTTGAATGTCGACCAATTCTTTTTGGTATAGTGACTCTGTGTATTCCTTCTATCTTCTTTTGATGCTTCCTATGTCGTTTAATGTTTTCCCCATAGAATCCTTCAATATTGTAACTGGAGTCTTGAATTTTTCTTCAGTTTTTTCAGTTTCAGAAACGCCTAACATGTTCTTCCGTTTTGGTTTTCTAACCCCAGGTCTTTGTACGTCATTATAATACTTTATCTTCTCTAGCTGCCCTTTGAAATCTTCTGTTCAGCAGTTTTACTTCATCTTTTATTCCTTTTACTTTAGCTACTCGAGGTTCAAGAGCAAGTTTCAGAGCCTCATCTGACATCCATTTTGGTCTTTTCTTTCTTTCCTGTCTTTTTAATGATCTCTTGCTTTCTTCATGTATGATATCCTTGATGTCATTCCACAACTCCTCTGGTCTTCAGTCATTAGTGTTCAAAGCATCCAGTCTATTCTTGAAATGGTCTCTAAATTCAGGTGGGATATACTCAAGGTCATACTTTGGCTCTTGTGAACTTGTTCTAATTTTCTTCAGCTTCGACTTGAACTTGCATATACGCAGTTGATGGTCTGTTCTGCAGTCGGCCCCTGGCCTTGCTCTGACTGATGATTTTGAGCTTTTCCATTGTCTCTTTCCACAGAAGTAGTAGATTTGATTCCTGTGTATTCCATCTGGCAAGGTTCATGTGTATAGTCACCATTTATGTTGGTGAAAA
>NW_004444210.1:1557515-1595048 GCF_000243295.1 Trichechus manatus latirostris
GAGCATTTCCTCATGTGTCTGTTGGCTGCTTGAATGTCTTCTTTGGTGAAGTGTCTGTTCATTTCCTTTGCCCATTTTTTAAATGCATTATTTGTCTTTATGTTGTAGACGTGTTGGATTTTCTTGTAGATTTTAGTGATTACACCTTTGTCTGACGTATAATGTCCAAAAATTTTTTTCCCAGTCTGTAGATTCTCTTTGTACTATTTTAGTGAAGTCTTTTGATGAGCATAAGTGTTTAATTTTTAGAAGATTCCAGTTATCTAGCTTATCTTCTGGAGTTTGTGTGTTGTTGGTTATGTTTTGTATCCTGTTAATGCTATGTTAATGCCTCTAGCATTGATTGTATTTTTTCTTCAATGAACTTTATAATTTTTGGCTTTATATTTAGATCTTTGATCCATTTTGAATTAGTTTTTGTATATGGTGTGAGGTATGGGTCCTGTTTCATTTTTTTGGACATCCGGTTTTGCCAGCACCATTTGTTGAAAAGACTGTCTGTTCCCCATTTGATGGACTTTGGGCCCTTGTTGAAGATTAGATGACCATAGGTGGATGGGTTTACATCTGGGTTCTCAATTCTATTCCATTGGTCAATGTATCTGTCGTACTAATACCAGGCTGTTTTGACTACCGTAGCTGTATAGTAGGTTCTGAGGTCAGGTAGTGCAAGTCTTCCTACTTCATTTTCCCTCTTCAATACTGCTTTACCTATCTGGGGCTTCTTCCCTTTCCATATAAAGTAAATGACTAGTTTTTCCAGCTCTTTAAAGAATGTTGTTGGTATTTGGATTGGGATTGCTTTGTATTTGTAAACTGCTTTGGGTAGAATTGTCATTTTCACAATGTTGAGTCTACCTATCAATGAGCATGGTGTGCTTTTCCATTTGTGTAGATCCCTTTGAGTTTCTTGCTGTAGTGTTTTGTAGTTTTCCTTGTATAGGTCTTTTACATCCCTGGTTAGATTTATTCCTAAGTATTTTATTTTTTTAGGGGCGATTGTAAATGGTATTGTTTTCCTGATTTCCTTTTCATCATTCTCTTTATTGGTGTAAAGGAATCCAACTGATTTTTGTATGTTTATCTTGTATCCTGCTACTCTGCTGAATCTTTCTATTGGTTCCAGTAGTTTTCTCATGGAGTCTTTTGGGTTTTCTATGTATAGTATCATATCATCTGCAAACAGGGACAGTTTAACTTCTTCATTACTAATTTGGGTGCTCTTTATTTCTTTTTCTTGCCTTATTGCTCTAGCTAGAACTTCCAGCACAATGTTAAATAGGAGTGGTAATAAAGGGCATCCTTGTCTTGTTCCTGTTCTCAAGGGGAATGTTTTCAGCCTCTCTCCATTAAGAATGATGTTGGCCGTTGGTTTTGCATAGATGCCCTTTATTATGTTGAGAAATTTCCCTTCTATACCTATTTTATTGAGAGTTTTTATCATGAATGTGTGTTGCACTTGTCAAATGCCTTTGCTGCATCGATTGAGATGATCATGTGATTCTCTTCTTTCCTTTTATTTATGTGGTGGATTATGTTGATTGATTTTGTAATGTTGAACCATCCTTGCATACCTGGTTTGAATCCTACTTGGTCGTGGTGAATTATTTTTTTGATATGATGCTGAATTCTATTGGCTAGAATTTTGTCAAAAATTTTTGCATCTATATTCATGAGAGGTATTGGACTGTAATTCTCTTTTCTTGTGGCATCTTTGCCTGGTTTTGGTATCAGGGTTATGCTGGCTTCATAGAAGGAATTCAGGAGTGTCGCTTCCTTTTCTATGTTCTGAAATAGTTTTAGTAATACTGGTATAAGCTCTTCTCTGAATGTTTGGTTGAATTCTCCAGTGAAGCCATCTGGGCCAGGGATTTTTTTTGTTGGGAGTTTTTTTGTATTACCTTTTCAATCTGTGTTTGTTATGGGTCTGTTCAGATTTTCAACATCAATTTGTGATAGTTTGGGTAGATATTGTGTTTCTAGAAATTTGTCCCTTTCCTCTAGGTTTTCAAATTTGTTGGAGTATAGTTTTTCATAATACTCTGTTATGATCCTTTTTATTTCAGTTGGGTCTGTTGTAAAGTCCCCCATCTCATCTCTTATTTGGGTTTTTTGTGTCCTCTTCTGTTTTTCTTTTTGTCAGTTTGGGTTGATTTTGTTGAACCTTTCAAAGAACCAACTTTTGGTTTTGTTGATTCTTCCTATTGTTTTTCTATTCTCTATTTCATTTGTTTTGGCTCTGATCTTTATTATTTCCTTTCTTCTGGTGGCTGTAAGCTTCTTTTGCTGTTCTTTCTCTATTTGTTTGAGTTGTGTAGCTAGTGTTTTGATTCTTTCCCTTTATTCTTTTTTGGTGTATGCATCTATTGCTATAAATTGACCTCTGATCACTTCCTTTGCTATGTCCCAAAGGTTTTGGTATGATGTATTTTCATTCTCATTTGATTCTAGGAATTTTTTTATTCTGTCTTTGATTTCCTCTATTATCCAGTGGTTCTTAAGTGGGTGTTATTGAGTTTCCATGTAATGAATTCTTTTTCCTTGCCTTCCTGTTGTTAATTTCTACTTTGATGGCATTGTGATCCAAGAAGGTACTTTGTACTATCACAGTGTTTTGGATTTTGTTGACTGTTGCTTTGTGGCCTAAGATGTGGTCTATTCTGGAGAACATTCCATGTGCATTGGAAAAGAATGTGTATTTTGCAATTGTTGGGTGGAGTATTCTATATATGTCTATGAGTTCAAGTTGGCTGATTGTGGCCTTTAGATCTTCTGTATCTTTGTTGAGTTTGTTTCTAGACGTTCTGTACTTTACCGAGAGTGGGCATTGAAGTCTCCTGCTATTATAGTGGAACTGTCAATTTCTCTTTTTAGTGCTGTTAGAGTTTGTTTCACATATTTTCAAGCCCTGTGATTGGGTGCATAGATGTTTATTATAGTTATGTCTTCATGCTGGATCATCCCTTTAATCATGTTGTAGCGCTGTTCTTTGTCTTTTATGGTGGATTTCGTTTTAAAGTCTATTTTATCTGAGATTAGTATTGCCACTCCTGCTCTTTTTTTGGTGGTTTTTGCTTGATATATTTTATTCCATCCTTAGATTTTTAATAAATTCATGTCTTTGTTTCTAAGGTGTGTCTCTTGGAGACAGCATATTGATGGATCCTGTTGTTTTATCCATTTTGTCACTCTCTGTCTCTTTATGGGTGCATTAAGACCATTTACATTCAGTGTAATTATTGATAGGTTGAGTTTATTGTTGTCATTTTGTAGTGTTTTTTTTTTTTGTGGTGCTGACAATTTCTTTGTTCCTCTTACTCTCTTATTCTGAATTCCTTCTGGTTGTGGATTTTTTTTAATTTCTTCTGTTTTTGTAGGTTTTGTTTTTACTGAGACTTCATGTTTTTCTTCTTTATTTTGATGAGTAGGTTTGTTAACTTTCTTTGTGGTTGTATTTAAATTTACCCTTATCTTGCTAAGTTTGTACCAGTCTATTATTACTTGGTATCACCTTGCCTTCCTCTCCATTAGAAAGTTGTGTACCTACACTGTTTATTCCCATTTTTATTGTTCTGACATTGTTGTCATTTGCAGATTAACCTCTTTGGTTCCTTGTTCTAAATCTTTTGGTTTTGTATAGTCCCTGTGAGTTCATTTCCTAGGTTGCTATCTGACTGGTGCAATCTTGTGTCTTAGATTCAGGCTGTCATCTGATATTTGTTCGCATACTGAAGGATTCCCTTTAATAATTCTTGTAAGTTTTGTTTGGTTTTTACATATGCCTTTAATTTCTGTTTATCTGAAAATGTCCTAATTTCACTATCATATTTGAAAGAGAGTTTTGCAGGATATATTATTCTTGATTGACAATTTTTGTCTTTCAAGGTTTTATATATATCATCCCATTGCCTTCTTGCCTACATGGTTTCTGCTGAGTAATCTGAGCTTAGTCTTATTGTTTCCCCTCTGTATGTGACTTTTCATTTTTCTCAAGCTGCTCTCAGAATTCATTTTTTTCTTTGGTTTGAGCAAGTGTGATTATGATATGCCTTGGTAATTTTCTTCTGTGGTCTATCCTATGTTGGGTTCGTTGAGGTTCTTGTATGGTCAGTTTTTCATCTTTCATGATATTAGGGACGTTTTCTGTCAGCAATTCTTCAATGATTCTCTCTGTGTTCTCCGCTTTCTCCCCCTGTTCTGACACTCTGATCACTTGAAAATTTTTGCTTTGACTGCATCCAACATAATTCTCAGGGCTTCTTCATTTTTCTTTGTTCTTTTTTCTGAGTTTTCCTAGAACAAAGTTGTCTCCAACTGTTTGTCTTCAATTTCACTAATCCTGTCTTCCATTGCTTCAGACCTGCTCCTTAGCCCTTCCATGACACTGTCATTTTCTGAAATCTTGTTTATCTTTTGGATTTCTAATTGTTTTTGTATGATTTCTAGTTGTGAATTTATTTTTGGAATTTTGTTCCTGTATTATTTTCCTGAATTCTTACTTTTTTTGTCTGTGTTTTCCATGAATTTGTCTGCCTTTTCCAAGAATTTGTCTATTTTTTCCTCATTTTTTGTCTGCTTTTTGTTTAAAGTTTTGGAAAGCTCTGTATATTAGAGATTTGAATCCCCTATCAGGTAGTTCTAGTGCCTTTCCTTCTATCTTGGAACCATCCTGTCCTTTTCTTTTTAACATGTTTTGATATTGTCTTCTGTCTTTGGAACATTCAGTAGTTATTTTCTTTATTTATTGACTGTAGATTTATTTGTTTCATCTTTTTTGTTTGTTTGTTTTATTTGGTTATGTCTGAGCAGGCGGGCTGTGTTTTGTTTGTTTGCTTTTCTGTGGACACTATATTTTTCACCTCCTTGTCCAATGGGCAGAGCCAGTCATTCAGCTATGGTGTAGCAGGCAATTCTAGCTGAAGGGGAGGGGCTGGGATGGGTTGTTCGTGGCATCTACTTTGGGTCTACAAGATCAGCCAGTGGTTAGCTCAGGGCAGGTTCCAGTAGGTTGTCCCTGTGCTGCTTGGGAGTGCAATGTTCACCACAGAGTGCAGATAGGAAGGAGGTAGGGGGAGGTTGTGAAGTGTGGAGCTAGGTTGGGTATGGAAAAGAGGAGAGACAGGAGCAAAAAAAAAAAAAAATGCTAAAGGAGCTTACCATTGGAGTGGAGAGACAAGAAATCAAGAAATGGAGAAAAACAAAGGGGGGGGGGAAGGAATAGATGAACTAAAAAAAAAAATTATAAAAAAAACGCCCCCCAGGATCTCACTGGCGTTGTTGCACAGTCCAACGAGCTGCTCCCAAGCTGGGCACTATAGCCTGGCTTTAAGTGGTGGAGATGATACACAGCACCAGGTATTCAGGAAACAGTAAAAGAAGGTAAGTAGAAAGAGATGAGAAACCAAAAAATGAAGAAAAAATAAAAGGAAAAAAGAAAGAGAAAACAAATAAAAAAAAGAGAAAAAAGACAGAGAAACACACACACACACACACACACACACACACACACACACACACACACAAATCCCCGGGGATTCCACCAGCATGGCCACTGGGACTGCGGAGAGGGGCAGGGAAGCAGTTCTCCAGCTGAGCAGTGCTTCACAGCCTGTCAAGAATAAGCAAATACAGCACACGGAGTCAAGTGTTCAAGAGAAAGGAGGGTGAGGAGGTGAGAGGCAAGGAAGAAACCAAAAGAGGCCACGAAAAGCAATACCAGCAACAAAGAAATGGAGCTGAAGATGCTGGCTGGTGTGGGCGGGGCAAATTCACCCTGCACAGAACTGGCGCTTCCCTCTCTGCAGTCGCGGCCTGCTGGGGAGAGGCAGATAGTTCTCCAGGAAGCCAGGAATCTGCCCACTGGGAAGCAAAGAATTGGCCCTCCGGGAAGTTGGGAATCCACAGCAAATTGGCCTGCCGAAAAGCCAGGAATCTGCCTGCTCGGAAGCAGTGGACCGGCTAGACTGGGAAGCTGCAAAGGTCAAGTCAGGGGAGGCAGGGTTGGGGGTGGAAAGCATGTATCGCTGGTTACCGAGTGCTCTGTCTCCTGCTGGGAGCTCCGTTAATCTGCTTTCCTGAACTCCCTGTCTGCTGATCTCCGGCAGGAGTCCAAGATGGTAGATCTATGCTGTGTTAGCTGATGGGGGACCTCCGCTAGTAACTCTCCTTGCTCTCTGTTCTTTGTCAGTTTCTTATACCATTCAGTGCTTGGTTGAGTTCTTTACCTCTTCAATTGATGCTTAGGGATTCAGGAATGGCTCTTGTCTGTGTTTTACTTAGTTTTTTTGGGTCCTTGCTGTGGAGGGATGGTGTGGTGCTTATATCTGTAGTGTCATGTTCCTGTAGTAAAGAATTCAACCTTGCTCAAAAGGAGTCTGAACTTTGTTCTCAGCTTCTCGAAGGTAGTCTCTAGCCCTTGGAATATCTTGCCTGTTAGGGGTGTTTTTGTTTGCCTGGGGACCTTGGGTCACTGGATAGTCTAACAATATGATTTATGGTGGGGACTGGCCATACCACATAGTCTTAGGGTGAGGGCTGGCCAGGACAGGGAGACCCACAATGTGATTTAGGATGGGGACTTTGGGTTAAATGGTATCAATCAACTTCTGGAGGGGCTGGAGACTGAAAACAGCCATGTGGGCAATCAATTGTGCTTATATGAGGCAGCCCTGATAAAAACTGCAAATACTGAGGCAATAATACATGCATATTGCCACTCATTGATTCTGTGAGAGTAACACTGTCTTGACTCCATGGAGAAAGAACAACTGGAAGCTCCATTTTTAGAACCCTCCTGGACACTACCCTATGTGCCTCTTCCCTTGGCTGATTTTAATCTGTGTTGTTTCCCTAAAATAAACTGTAACTATAAGCATAACTGATTTCAGTGAGTTATGTGAGTCCTTCTAATGAATTATTCAATGTGAGTGTGATTTTGGAAATCCTCCAAGTTCTGAAGTGGTGTCAGAAGTGAGGATGGTCTGTGTGAACTCTGCTCCTTCTAACTTCACAGTTGGCTAGTCCCTCTAATTGCTGTGTTTTAAAGTTACTAAGAGAATTAGAGCATACTTCTCACATCTGTAGAAACCAAGAATTTCCTATTTATACCGAATAATTTATAAAATATGTCTTGCATGAGGAGTTTAGTTTTATAATTTTTCAAAGTTTATTGTGAAATTCTTTATTGATTGTCCCCCAGTTTAATATATATAAAAGTAATAAAATAATTGAAAAAGCAATACAATAAAACTCAGGACAAAAGATAGTAAGTACAAGACAGTAAGACAAATCTTGTGGAAAAATTAGCACAAAGAAATGCATGTTGTAACTAAGGACTTATAGCAAGATCATTTTTGAACTTTCTAAGGCCAAGGGGGAGAAGTCTGAGTCATTAAAAGATACACATGTCCATGCAATAAAAGCACACTATTGCTCACAACTTCGCTATCAGAGCAATGTGTAGTATGAGTCCACAGGAGGGTAGTACTCATCACCTGTAGAGATTATCACATGTTCTATATTTACCACTGATTAAATTATGACTTAAAAATTTTGGCAATTACAAAAAAAAAGAAACGAACAAACTATAATAGTTCTAAACAGAATGTGCTCCTCCTGTAATTAATTCTTTAAGATGAAAATATTAATTACAACCCATAAAATTTTGATAACACTCATCAGTATTCAGGAATTGCTGCTAAGGAGAAAGAGAATATGTTTCAGCAAAGAAAATGGTAAAGAGAGAAAACTTGAGAAGGTGAAAAAAATATATATATAAATAATTAATAAAAATGATTAAATTAAACAAATGCTTCCTTATCCTAGATGCCCAAGTTCTGTATTAATGAGATAAATTTCCTTGTATACTTGTGTGAAGGTTAATTTTATGTGCTAACTTGACTAGGCTCTGATTGTCAGTGGTTTGGCCACTTACTGGATTGGTTACTGTTCCATAACGTAATGCAATGTAACTTAACATAAAGTAACGTAATCACCTTCTATGATGTGATCTGGGGTAATCAACCAATCAGTTGAAAGGGAAGTTTCCTTGAGGATGTGATCTGCCTCCAGAATATAAATGCATGTTCTGGCAGAGCTAGCTCTCCCCTGACCCTTCACTCTTCCTGTTGCTTGACCTCTGGATCTTGGGACATAAGCTTGCAGAAGTCTCTGGCCTGCCATCTAGCCTGCAGATTCTAGATTTGGCAGGCCCCACAATCCCATGAGCCAGCAGAGGTCTCCAGCCTTCATCCTGACCTACAGATTTGGGACTTACCAGCCCCTACAATTGTGTGAGCCATTTCCTCATAATTGCGTGAGCCATTTCCTTAAAGTAAATCTCTCTCTCTATATATATTTATATATATAGGGTATATATATATCATATATATATATTTATACATCTCACTGGATTTGCTTCTCTAGAGAATCCAACTCTAAGCAAGAGGGAGAGTAGAAGTAAAAGAGAGATTCCCAGTGTGGGTGAAAGAGAGAGAGAAATTGAGAGAGAGAAAGAAAAGGCAATTATAGTAACATGCTCTCCATTACTCAGGACTGTCTAAGAAAAGTGTAAATATACAGATATAAATACTTTCATCTTGACATGGGAGATATATTTTGCATTCCGTCTGAAAAGTTGCAGCTCACTGACATGCTAATATAAGCAAACTGTATAAGGTGTTCTGTCAAGAGAATGAATGAAGTAAGTTTCCTTCTTGTGGCCATCCAAGGTGAATGTGCTAGTACTATCACTGTCGCTGTCATTGACTCTGACAGGTATGGCTGCTCTGCATCTGGTCACACAGGTCTTTGCAATGTTCTCTTTGCTTCTATTACTATGACACATACCTTTCCTTTCTTTTGCATGCACTGAGAAATGCTTCACATAGCTAAATACAGTGAATTTTGAAAAATGAGCTCATGGTTTGATCAAAGTCTGTCAAATCATAACACAATAGAATCTCTGAGCGTTGCAAACACACACTCATCAAATCACGCATATCAAACAAACAAACAAACAAACAAACAAAAAGCCAGAGTAGGTTGACAAGCGGAAGTCAATTCCTTGCAACACATAGCAATACAGGTCCTATGTTTGATCGGAACTTCTTAAAAACTTTCTGGAATTTCCCCAAGTCCGTCTCATCAGAATTCCTTTCTCCTGCCAAAGCATTCTGTGAGTGTGGAAGAGATAAAACTGCAACACAGAAACATATGGGCAGAAGATAAAAGGAGATCAGTGAGCAGGAAAATATGTTTCTTCAAATCTGTGCTGCAGTCATTTTTCTTCTCAGTTTTGTTGTTTGTTTTACCATTGAATGCTTATAGCCAACCTTAAGAATGTTTCTATACAATAGCAAAAGAATAAATCAATTGGGACCAAAAAGTGTCAATTCAGTTAATAAAATAACAACAACAAATGGACATCAAATTATTTGGTATTTTGTAAATAAGTTGGTTGATCTGTTTGGGTGTTATGTAGGCACAGCCGAAATGAACCAACAGCTAAGGTAAGTTTTTCATTTAGAATTTGTTTTACCTGTAGTCATGAGTACTGTAAGTATTCATGTTCCATTGTGCTTTGTGAAAAGTTTTATATCATGAGTTCTTTGTATTCGTCACAGTATTATTACTAAAAATTAGGTAAGTTTCCATAAAGAGGAAAATTGTCTGAAAAATGGTCTAGTGGTCTAACAAGGCAGGCTCCCATGAGTTACCGAGATGGCAAATAGATATTTCTCTAGTGTAAATTTTCCTTAAATATATATATTTTCTGTTTCATTCATGATATTTAAATCATTGATTTAAAATGTTTCCACATTTGATTTTCCCAAAAAAAATAAACTTCCAATTCTGTTTGACTAAGATATTTTATGATATTACAAATGGTTGACAAACGCTCCAACCTACCAGTTGGCACTTAGGGTAGTATTTATTTGTCATAAGTCCAGATTTTCCAGGATAAATCTACTTTAACTATTTTATCAAATAGTACCATTTCACTAGAAAATATTCTAAATACATAAATAGCAATTACATGAAGGACTGAATTAAAACCTAATTGAATTAAATAAGCAAGAGCTTTAATAGAAATGTACACGTCGAAAAAGTTGTTTGTTGTTAGATGCCGTTGAGTCGGTTCCAGCTCATAACCACACTATGTACAACAGAACGAAACACTGCTGGTCCTGTGCCATCCTCACAATTATTGTTAGGCTTGAGCCCATTGTTGCCGCCACTGTGTCAATCTATCTTGTTGAGGATCTTCCTCTTTTTCACTGAACCTCTACTTTACCAAGCATGATGTCCTTCTCCAGGGACTGATCTCTCCTGAAAACATGTCCAAAGTATATGAGACATAGTTTCGCCATCCTTGCTTCCAAGGAGCATTCTGGTTGTATTTCTTCCAAGACAGATTTGTTCATTCTTTTGACAGTCCATGCTATATTCAATATTCTTCACCAGCACCACAATTCAAAGGCATCATTTCTTCTTTGGTCTTCCTCATTCATCGTCCAGCTTTCGCATACATATGAGGTGACTGAAAACACCATGCCTTGGGTCAGGTACACCGTAGTCTTCAAGATGACATCTTTGCTTTCCAACACATTGAAGAGGTCTTTTGCAGCAGATTTGCCTAATGCAACCCAAAAACTTGCTAGTCATAAAATATGGAGAAACTGGCAGAAGAAATGTCATAATTGTTCAAACAAACAAGAAAACACACAAATAAACGTGAGAACCTACATTATTTTAATGCCATAGCTAAACACATAATTTTCATATTATTGTTCTTTGTCAGATCTTCAAGAGGAAATTGTAGAGAACATAACTGATGTGAATGTAACTGATCAAGCACAACTTTAAAATAACCTGTACTTGCTGGCAATTTTAGCTCTCAGGAGCTTAACCAAAGCATGAGAGATCAGAGAGATTTAAAATAATAATAATAATAGTAATAATAATGTAGCTTGTCAAGAAAGGGGACAAACTAGCAACAAAGTAATTCTATTTCTCAGTATTTAGTTTGAATTTCAAATCTCCAGGTTCAACTAGAACTTGAAAATTCCAAATGACCTGTCTTACACACCACAAAGGGCAGATCCTCAACAAGCATCTGTTGAATGAATGAATGAATATGCTTAAAGCTAAGTGAGCAACAAGTCTACTGGCGCTGACAATAACTTAATAAACCTTTAGGGAAAACAGAAAATGGGTCTCCTTCCTCCTCACCTCCCTTGAAACAAAGTGGAAATATATAATTTCAAGAAGGGACAGAGCTAAGCAGATAATTAAACCAGGATGATGTATTGCAGAATAGGATGGCCTTTTTGGAGTGGTGACATTGAAGTTGAAACATGAAGAAGAAGAAAAATCGACATGCAAATACTGTAAGGATATTATGAGGGAAAGAATAAAAAGTTAGTGAAAAAGCTATTGGATTAGTTTGTGCCACATTGAACAGAAAGTAGGCAATTATATCTAGAGGTGGGTGGAGGGAAGGTGGATAATTTGTGACAAAACCAGAGCAGAAGGCAGGCTTAAGATCATTTAGGGCTTTTAAAAAAGAGAGTGTTGTATCTGCTGTTGTTGTGTGTCCTTGAACAGATTCCAACTTACAGCGACCCTAGCTGCCCCATAGGGTTTCCTAGGCTGAAATCTTTATGGGAGCAGATCTCTAGGTATTTTCTCTCACAGAGCTGCTGGTGGGTTCCAACCTTTGACCTTTGGGTAGCAGTTGAGCACTTAACTATTGTGTCATCAGGGCTCCTTAAAAAAGGGGAAAGTAGTTGGAGTAATTTTTGTCAAGCAGCTAGAAGAGTTTAAGAAGAAAAATGTCATTATCTGATTTATGACTCTGGCTTCTGTGAGGTGAATGGATTCCAGGGATATGTACTGGTGGCACAGTGGTTAAGAGCTTGGCAGCTAACCAAAAGGTTGGCAGTTTGAATCCACCAACTGCTCCTTGGAAACCCTATGGAGCAGTTCCACTCTGTCTCATAGGCTCGCTATGAGTCACAATCGACTCGATGGCAACAGATTTTTTTTTTTCAGTTGGTGCCATATGCAAGAATGTAAGCAAGAAAACAAGTTAGGAGGATATTGTAGTAGTTCAGATGTGTTATGATGATTAGGCTATTAATTTTGGAGACTACAGGAAATGAATACATATGGGATATGTTTTTTGGAAGATTTGAGAAGATTTACTGATGGATTGGATACAGTGTTAGTGAAGAAAAGAATCATCAAGAACTCTAAAAACTTCGGTTTGAACAGCTGATGGATGATGGTGCCATTTATGGAGAAAAGACAATAATAGTGTGTAGATTGGAGAAGGGGAGTCAGAAGTTTTGTTTTTACTTTATTGAGTTTGAGAAGCCTATTATATATTTAAACAGATGTATAAAATATATATTATATACCTGAGTCTAAAATTCTAAGAGAATTCAAAGTTAGAAATAAAGATGTTTGAGTTGCTGTGATATAGATGTTTAAACCGTGAGTCTCAGGAAGTTTACCTGAAGAGAACATGATAGAGAAGAGAAAGGGCCCCAGATATAAGCTGCCCATTGTAAAATTTTCAGATCAAGAAGTGGAAAAGGAGTCTACACGGGAAACTAAGAAATTGATTACAAAACAAAGCACAGGAAATAGTTGATGATTTTGATTATTAAAAAAAAAAGTTCTACTAGGAATTATTAAATAATAAATTGCAAAATGAAATTGCCATAGTGTTCTTTGACTCATCTAGTAAGTGGATCTATGGAAAGATTCATTAGTGGTCTTGCCAGTTATGTAATTTTATAGGAATTTACCATATTACTCACTTTCATTGGGCTGTGGAGGTCTTGTACATTTTTATGCAGGACATTTGGTATCCCACATTTTTACTATATTTTGTTTTTTAAAATCCTTGTCTAGGGAAAAAAAAAATCCTTAATTAAACAAAAAGTGTTCCTGGAAATTTTAATGTCCATTTTATTGCTGGATTTATTCATTTATTTTGATGCTATGTCAAATAAGTAAAATAAATGTCAGTAATATTTTCCCATTTTATTTAGAGATTTTCAAATGATTGAGAAAATTGATTATTTGAGATACGTGAAGGAAAACAAGGCAGCATTCTCTACTGAAATTGTTTAGAGAATTATCTAATTTAAATATGCCAAATAGATATTGTCTAGTAAAAACATTTTAGAATTTAGGCTAAATTTTTTTTTTTTTTTTAAACAAATCGCCTATGTGTGTTCAAATTGCCAGGGTAAGAACAAGTCAAATACTCTTATGGCCAATTTTGTCTAACTAACTAATTCTTAATTAACATATAATAACGGACTAGTTAAAACTTACAAATGGTTTGTGAGTGTAATCTTGAAATACATCTTTATTGGTCTGCTAACATAGAAATTACCATGTCACTCAAATATTAAAGGACATTTTCCCTATGTCCAGGTATTTGGTAAAATCTGGAAATCACCCAGGTATTCAAAGTTTATTTTTACTTTGTATAATGAAATAGTATAATTTGGAAATCATATAAATTCTTTATTTGAAATAATCAACTCATTCAATGAACAAATAATACTTGAGCATTTATTACATGCTGATTTTGGTCATCTTTGGTCCTATTAGTGCTTACATGGATTACTGTGCAGTTGGTAACAAAATGAATAGAAAGTGAGAAGGTTGATTAAACAGGCAGTATTCGGATATCAACTATATAAACAAACTTAGATCCTTTGACATTTAAAACTCTTCCATTGAATTTGGGGTTGTAAGAGAACTTTCAGGTCTTCTAAACTAATTTTTCAAAGTTTATGGAGTTTCCTTCTCCACTGTCCTTCACACACAGTTGTCCAGACAATGAGTGGCAGGAAGCTCACTTCTTGATAGCCCATCCTATTGTTCAATAACTAAAGACAACTTGTATATATTGGGATGTAAGGGAATCTAGCTTGGTTTTTGCTTTCTTTGGCTTAACTTCACACACACTAGGCTTTTCCCCTCTTGAGGATCTTAGATACGTCAAGTTTAGGCAGTAACTCTAAGAAACAGTAGCTATACCTATTTAATTTAATCATAATTAACAAAATATAAGGGACTTACATTTTTATATTTATTTTTATATTTTTGCAGTTCTCATTTTGTGTTTAATATTTATTTTCCTTACTTTTCATATTTGAAAATATGAGTCCTATGTTATATATTTAAAAAATATTTGTATCTTTATATGAATATCTATGTCTGCAAAGTGACTATCTCACTCTGAGAACTTTCAAGTTAATTATTTAAAAATCAATTTTAATTTAAAAAAAAAAAAAACTAGAACTGCTTCAAACTTAAAAACTTGTTTTTTAAAAGCACTTCTTGCATTAAACTCCCGGCACATCTTGCCAATGTTGAGATCATGCTGATTTTTTTTTTTTCTTTTTTGCCTTTTTTTCAAGGAAGAAGTACTTTCTGATTTATTGGCTAAGTCATTAAAGAATAGATGAGCTTGCATGTGGAACAGATTATTTTTTATCCTTACTTTTATATTTTTGAGAATTAGACCAGATTTTGAACCTCCCAAGGGTTTATGCAATCATATGTCAATAGCTATAAAAGAAACAGCTCTTGCAACTATACATAAATGGGTTTATTTACTTATTTAGCATTCAGTGAATATGGGGCTATTGTGTGCCAAAAAGCTATAATGTTTTCACAGAAAATTTAGTGTTTCTTCCTGTCGACTACTGTAATTGATGTGATAAAAACAGCAGGCCCGAGCTTCAGCCTATGTATTTCCCAGGAATTCTTCCATAGAGTTGAATGAGGCTTGAGCCCAGCATATTTATTGTCATGGTAGTATGAAGATATGTTCCTGTTTCTGCCCATATTATATTTCCAAGATGCGAGAGGCAGAGTGTTTTGCCGTATATTCATCTGTCAACCCATCAAGTGGCTCAGAAGAGAAACAAACATGTATGACCCAGATTTTCCAGCTGTTTTTCTGCCATCTACACTTGACACATCATTGGGGGAAGGCAGGAGAGGAGAGTTAATGGGATAAAATAACAATTTAAACTGAAAGCATGGTACTTTATTATCTATACCATGACCTCAGTATTAAAACTAGTGAGATGCGTGATTTAGAAATGCTGATGTGGACCATGTTATTAATACACAGGGTAAAGTGTGTATCATAGTGGCTTCACTTATGATTTTCCTAAGGACAAATTCAATATTTTTTAAATAGTGTGTGATATCTGAATACATTGGCTGCAACAAGGAGCCGAAACACAGCAACTCTTGTGAGGATGGTGCAGGCTGGCAATGTTTCTCTCTGTTGTATATAAGGTAGCTATGAGTCAGAGTAACTTGATGGCACCCAACAGCAACATATTTGAGAAACTGAAAAAATACTGTTTTCATATGCTTTAAAACCCAAATAAAATGTAAGAGGAATAGACAGTCTGTCATAGTAATGAAGAAGAATTTCTACCAATGAGTAGAAGGAAGCAATCGAGACATTTTCAGGGTGAAAAATATCTCTGAAAACATTTAAAAATCAATTGCAATGCAATCCGTTCTGTTATCACCAAATTAGGATTTCAAGTATAACTTAGGTCAGAGTGCTGCATACACTTCCATGTGTTACTGATACCCACGCGGCCTTTCTGTTTTGCCAGAAGCCTTTTAACTCTTATTAGCCGTGGCCCCAAATTCTCTCAGGATTATTGGTCTCTTTAGCACTTATGTATTTTCTATCAGTTTCGTTTTACAGCAATGCTCTTACCTTGTTACGCCAAGCCTATACTAGTTGTATGCAATGACTCCTTATGACTTTTATGATATAAAAATCATGTTCTCTAGGAAAATGCTTATCAAATATTCCATTTTTTAAATTTATTAATTTAATTTTTTTGTTGTTTATTGTTGTAGTTTAAGTGAAAGTTTACATTTCAAGTTAGTCTCTTATATAAAAATTTATACATACATTGTTATGTGACCCTAATTGCTCTCCCTATACTATGACAGCACACTCCTCCTTTCCACCCCTGATTTCCCATGTCCATTCAACCAGCTCCTGTCCCTTTCTCTGCCTTCTCATTTCGCCTCTGGACAGAAGCTGCCCATTTAGTCTCATGTATCTACTTGAGCTAAGAAGCACACTCTTCACGAGCATCATTTTAAAAATGTGGAACGTTTCACGAATTTGCGTGTCATCCTTGCACAGGGGCCATGCTAATCTTCTCTGTCTCGTTCCAATTTTAGTACATGTGCTGCCGAAGTGAGCACACATATTCCATTTTTTTTATGACAAAAAAATAAATAAAATTGATGGCTTTGTGTACTTGCCTATGCTTTTCTAAAACCAGGGCTTTGCAATCAGGTTGGTTCTCAGGGTGGAACTCATAGCTGTCCATGCCATTAAGCATGAAGGACATTTCTAAAAATTGGTATTTGTCTGCCAATGTCAGGAATACTATTCTAACAGCAAGCCTACAAGGGAGATGTTATCCTTTTAATCTACAGATGAGGAAACTGAGTGTGAGGTCTTGTGAATTCCCAAGGGTTTTACAGCAAGTATATGATGGACATGTGATTCAATCCAGGCCACTCTACCTGGAGGAAGCATCATCTTCCTCTTGGCATGCTGCATTGGGATTCACGTTCAGCATGTGAAAGCCAGGCTGTCGTGGGAGGGGGGCTTGGGTCCTGAAACTTCTCTGGCTCCATTAGCTTAATATCCTGTCATATCCACCTTCTGCTTAAATGGTTATTTGTTCTATAAGAAAGATTTTTTCTGAGAAAAAAAAGAGTAGCAGATTTGGCTATAAAATTATATGAATAATTATAAACAAAGAACATTTTGAATGTAGCTTTTATCATTGGCCTCCAGTCAAAGAACCCCAGGAACACAGCTGTAGTTGAAGAAGTTGGGTTACTTGTTGCAGTGGACAAGTATTTTGGTGTGGAGAAGAAAAGATTCTATATAACATGGAAAATTACCTAAGGAGAAAAATGTATTAGCACTGTTTAGTGCTTTGAAATCAGTGAAGTAATTAAATAATTGAGGACATATTTATTACAGTCTATATTCCTTGCACTAAGCTAGATACTGGCTATCTATCCATTTGTCTATCTATCTACCTATCAACCTATAGTCCTTTTGAGTATAATATGAAAGAACTTCCTGATAGCTTTTGTCTATAATTTTTAACTTGGTTATTACAACAATCCTAAAAGTTTTTGCATCTTCTCCCCACCCTCTGTGTCATAAACACTTTACAATTTTTTTTGCCCCTTAGTGCCCTCTGATCTTCGAAGCATGGAAATCATTGCTTTATATTATCTGCTTCCACATTAGCAACTGGTCTCTGAGATTATGAAATAGAAATTTAGTGGAAGGTACTGATTTGAAAACGGTAATTGACTATCTATTAAGGAGGCCAATTAGCAAAAGACTAAACAACCTGACAAGGACAGTAGTAAAGACTATAATAGCTGTGGGGAACTAAGTATTTGGCACTCAGATTAATTTGAACATTCCCAATTCACCTCTGAGGATATGGGTAATTAAAAATAAGCTGGAGGCAGATTTCTTTCTACTCTACTGTAAATCATTCATCATGCTGGTCTCATTATTTCCATGCTTTGTCCGTACTTCCTGGTCTACTGCACATATCCTTGCCAACAGTAATCTTTAAAATCTTTGCAAAGTTAAACAAATTATACTTCTAAGTAGATAGCTCAATTTTTAGTTGTTTCAATACTGGGGTTATTTTAATATATCAACTAAATATACAAAAAGAAGTTCATTTTCAGTGATTCTAAAAAAGAAACTCAACTAGGAAATTCCCAGAAAAATATTGTCTCGAGAACTGACATCTAATATTTCTGAACCCTCACTTAAATGATCTAAGAAGTATAAAAGTAGAGGAAACATATTATAAAGGATATTATTCATAAAAGATGGATGTTGAGAATTTCTTCCATATATATACAGATGGACCACCCACCTGTCAGTTTGTCTTACTGTCGTGGCTTGCGTGAAGCTATGCCACTAGTATTTTAAATACCAGCAGGGTTACCCATGGTGGACGGGTTTTAGAGGAGCTTCCAGATTAGGATAGACTAAAAAGAAAGGACTGGCAAACTATTTCTGAAAATCAACCAGTGAAACCTGGATCACAACAGAATATTGTCAATCGCTGGAAGAAGACATTATGTTCGGTGAATTATAGGGCCAGCAAGGTTGAGAGAGACTGGCAGTGGGATGGATCGGCACAATAGCAGCAATGATGGAGTCAAACATTCTGGCAATCTTGAGGGTGACACAGGACTGGACAAGTTTTTTTTTCTGTTGTACACAGGCCACCATGAGTCAGAGTCAACTCAACAGTAGCTGTCTATCTGTCTGTCTGTCTATTAACTATGCAGATAGGATCAGATTGAAAAGAACAGCAAATATCTGTTCACAACTGGCTTCCTGAGAAGATGGTACTTCGCCACAGGATGTAAACAGCAGAATTTGACCACAGTGCTCTAAACTAAGTATTTTCTTTTTGACAGGGGAATGTTTGGATGTGACATCAAAGGTAGGCTAAAAGAAAAATAAAGACCACTTTCCTTGGAACACCACATTAGAATTTATAAGCAACTGCACTGGGCTTTCCTAAAGAAAAATTGACCACTTGTAACAGAAAGCATCTCTGATGCAAAGACTTTGCCTCAAGACTTGATACCAAGCAAAGTGGCAAATGGCCTCACAATGTACCTAGTGTGAAAGCTGGAACAAAGAGGGGAAAAAGAAAAAAAAAAACCTTAAATATAGTATACATGCTCTCCCTTTGGCACAGTGGTTTTGATAGACCTAGAGAAGAGATTAAATAAATTCCACTCCTGAGACTGATAGAGCCCATCCTCTCTGTCTCACTGGTGGCTGGATCATGAACCTGGTAATGTCTTTTATATTAACTAATCAACTAGCCATACAGGTCAAGGACAAAGGCAAAAAAATTTTTTAAATGGGCAGGGGGAGAAAGGAATGACTGATAGAGTGAGAAAGCTTGGTTTACTATATCCACATTGAATTTTAAACAACATAAACAGATAATATACAATAATTCTTTCTTATTATCTCTGGAACATTACCAAATTTTGATTACATTACTCTCATATATCTAATAAGTCTATACATTTGAATAACCAACCCCACAAGTCACGTATTTTGGCCAAAATACAATAAAACTGCAAATTGACAGCAAAAAGATATGAAACATTGCAACTTATAAATAAAAAAATACACTCACCAGTTTTTGTAAATGATAGTTTATTTATGTAATTAAATTCAATGAAAGGACAACGTATAATAATGTATGGGATATATCCAATTGTATAATCATCAGTTCTAAACAGATGACTCACTAAACAAGACAAATGCAGTAAGTAGTTCAAAAAGTTAAAAAATAAAGTGCACATAATGTTGGAAGAGAAATTAATAAATATGGCTGGATTATAGTGGGTAGAATTAATAAATACATTCTAAGACTTTGAATTGGCCAATATAAAATAAACAAACAAAAACTCAGTCAAGATTAATCAATAAAAAAGAAGCACAACACTGAGAATGAGAAAGAGCTTAAAACCTCAAATAAATAAACAATGAAAATAATACTAAAGATATACGATGTTTACTTCTGGTACTATGGCAGACCACATACTCTCAAAAGTCTCCCAGCAAAATATATCTAAATCCTGAATAAACTACACCTAATATTCATTTTACCAGTCTTCTAGGCTTTCTGAAAAGTAGTAGAAACTTCCTCTCTCCACCAAAAGAATACAAAGCTGTAAATGAATCAAGAAGTGTTGAGGGTTAAGCCAACTTGAAAGGTGAGTTTGTTCTTTGGCAAATGTCTGTATCAGCACCAAAATGAAATTCTACATTTTGTGCCCCAGTAAAAGAGGTAGAGTTCAAAGACTCCTTTAAATTTAGAACACTCAAAGGTGAACAGTTGTCAGTAGCAGCTTATAGCTCAGCAAAGAACCAAATAAAAATCCTTGCTGGAAGAGAGAAGACAGGATTTAAGTGCTCAGGATTATTACAACGTATAGCTTATAATTAAAAAATAATGCCAAGCACACAAGCATATAAACAACTTTTAAGTGACAATCACTAATTGAAAGACAAAAGAACACAACCCCTATGGAGATTAATTTGGCACTATTTATCAAAATTTTATATGCATGTAGCTTTTATTTTTTCTACTTCTAGCAATCGATCTCAAAGATACACTAGAAAAAATACATAATAACAAACACAAAATACTAATCACGACTTTACTTATAATATCTAAAGAGTAAACAATCAAAATATTTACCAGTATAGGACTGGTGAAATAAATCTGGAATCTCCAAATGAATTAATACAAAGGATCGAGGAAGGTCTTTATCAACTGCCACTGAAAAATCTCCAAGATACTCTTTACAGTGAAAAACAAAACAAAATACAAAACAGTATTTACAGTATGCTTCATATAAAATATTTCTTGTTAGAAAGTGGAATATATGCATATGCTATATGTATGTAGTATACGTTTGTTAAATTGCTTGTATTTTCTAAACTTAATGAAAGGTTAAGTAAAAATAAATGGTTAGCTACATGTGAGGGAGGAAGTAGGAGAGGAAGTGAGAGTTCTATGAATTTATCTTGCTTTATTGTTTTGACTTTAGAACAACATAAATGTTTTACATAATTAAAAATAAATGAGAAGTAAAAATAAAGTAATACCTAACAATTAAAGCAAATGGAAAAATCTATATCAAAATGTTTGAAAATTATTTCCCTTTACAACTTTGACCAAAAATTGACTTCTTTCCAGAATTTGATTCTCAGTCATTGATATAATGATGTCTCTTGGCATCTTGGGTCTTTTTTTCTATTCATTGGTGCTGGGTGTTCTCATTTTTGGAGATTTTCACAGATATTTGACAATTTTTCCCACTGGCTTTCTCAATTTTTTTTCCTGGAATTTCTAACATCCAGATGTTAGATTCCTGGAATTGCCATTTAGAAAAAAAAAAATCCTTCCCATCTTTTTTTATTGGCTTGCTTTTTAAAATTACTTTATTCATGCCAAAAAATTTAATAGGTTCATTACACTTTCATAAATTAGTCATTCTATATTCAAATCATTAAAAAAAAACTCACTTATCATCCTTGTTGAGGTTTATTTATTTATTTTTTAACTGGCCTGGCTCAGCCAGATACTCAATTTTCAACGGATTTGCTTTTACTTAGAGCAGTGTTTCAATAACACTTTCATCATCTTCGTGAAATCTGTAGTAATATTGTAATTTTACTTTGCAATAATTGGCATTGGGAAACTCATCCTAAAACACATTAATGTAACAAATAAACAAGAATGTTAGTGCTAAGCAGAGAGAGAGATTTGAAAAGGAACCAATTACATAAGTAAATATTTTCAGGGAGAGACAATTTTTTGCTATTCTACCCAACATTTCACCTGCCTGGATTCATATGATAAATTCTCAGTTAATGAGGCTATTCTGTAATCTTCATTTTATGAATAAGACTATATAGACAAAATGTCATTTCCACAATTTCATCATTCCTTCATTTCCCCATTCATCAAAAAACTCCTGTCTCTCAATGTGAAACAATTACATAGGACAGGAGGAAATAGGTCAAGTGTTCAACTCACCACACTATCTTTATGTTATTTTATTTTTTCTGATTCACATTGTTGAAGGGTAAAAAATTTTCTGAGTCTTGTTCCTGGAAAGAGGATCAAGGACAGTGTTAATTTCACAGAAATGGCAATTTCTAGTAACAAAGCAGACAACACGATATGTAGGGTTTAAAAGTTTGATATGGTTAGATAGAAACATATTATGAAACTGTATATTAGTGGTATTAAGATTCAGGCATTACTGAAAGAATAGAATCGTCTTCCTTTTTCAGCATCCAGATTTTAGTTAATTTTATTGACGCATGAAAAGATTTTACTAATAATATATAAACCTCAAAAATCATTTAGAGATTTTTGCTGTCTTTTGAAAGCATGGCTTTGAAATCATGACACTGTGTCCTTTTCTCTCTAGGTAATGATTTTCTGCATTATGGCTTTCTTCCCCTAAAAAAAATTCTCATTAAAAAAACAGATTTAGAAAATTATGGTACTTGGAATTCACCTCATTCACTAGAATTCTACAACACAGTTGCCTAACAGAATTTGGCTGATTGCTTAAACATCAGATCAAGCCAACCGGAAGTGAAAGCAGTAGAAACAGTTGGATTTCCTCTCTATGAGCTCTCCAAATGGCATGCCACTAGTGAGACCACTTTGTAAAAGCAGCATAGGAAGTATGTCTCAAAATTTCAAAACTGATCAAAGGCCAGAAGAATCATTACTGAAAATTTAACCCTGGAGGAAAAGGAGTGGGTGGGCTTGAATAAATATAAGCAGAGCCAGGGTGTGGAAGGCTAAAGGAAGAAATAGTCTCAAAAGCCTACACATCTGTCGAGAGGCAGGTTACACTCTGACTCATAAAGGCTTTGAGTATCTTTACTGGTTTCCTAAGTCTGCTGTAACAAAATATCACAAACCAGATGTTTTATAAGAACAAGATGTATTGTCTTACAGTTCTGGAGGCTTGGAGTCTGAAATCGATGTGTCCGCCATGTTGATTCCTCCTAAGGACTCAGAGAATCTGTCCCTCGTAGCTTCTGGTGAAGACTTGTGAGCCTGGCATTTCTTGGCTGTAGATGCATCCTCACATGGCCATTGTCTCTGTCTATCTCCCACTCTGTTCTCTTCTTTTATAAAACACCACTCAGTCGGGATTACGACATACCCTATTCAAATACGACCTCAAGTTAATTGATAACATCTTCAAAGACCCTATTTCCAAACAAGGTCACCTTCATAGACACCAGGTATCAGGGATTCAACCTATCTTTGTGGGGGGACACAATTCATCCATAATAGCATCTGAAAGGATATTCTCTTAAGTAAATGTGTGTAGGACAGCTGCTTCTGCTTGGGTCTCTCAGGAAGCCCACAACCGGAGTCTGGATGCTGAAATTGCGGGTGTATTTTTCTTTCTTTCACCTGGACTCAACCGGGAGCTTCTCACAGCCAAGGGAGGGTGCTCTTCTCCACCATAACTGAGAGTAATATAAGGGGAATAATTGAGATGCACATATGCAACTTTTTTATAATAAAATTAAATATGATATATGATTAATTATATATAAACACGTGCATCTACATATCAACAAAAGTAATAGATCCACAAAAGTAAATAACATACCCACAAAATTAAATACCTTGTCTTAAATACATTTTTTAAAAGTCATCTAGAAGGCGTTCTCCATGGATAGTATTAGATGTAGCCACAGGTAATGTTTTCCAATAAACCATTGTTCCAAGATGTATGTCATAATAAATAAAAAAGGAAAGGCGGGCAGGGTTGAAAAGGAGAGAAAAAAAAACAGTGGGATAGGAGAAAACACCTAGTAAAATGAAGTGGTGCTTCTCATCACTGAGAAGGTATAACCAAAAAACCAACCAACCGATTGCCGTCGAGTCAGTTCTGACTCACAGCGACCCTATAGGACAGAGTAGAACTGCCCCATAGGGTTTCCAAGGAGCAGTTGGCTGATTCGAATTGCCGACCTTTTGGTTTGCAGCCAAACTCTTAACCACTGTGCCACCAGGGCTCCTGAAAAGGTATAGGCAGATGAAAACAACTGAGTCTGAAAGGAGATTGCATAATTGATGCTATTGCCTATATCTTAAGTTCTTTAACTTTCTTGGCATCTGGGATTTTGGCACAAGGTAGCAGTCGACTATGATATTTCCCAAATCCTCCTAATACCTGGCCTTCATGTGTCTCATTAATGGTTAAAGAAAGATGGCCTGCAAGAAAGAATGAGGAGTTATTAAAAAATTAAAACTGGGAAGGCCAAGTTATACTCATATCAGTAAAAATAACTGTAATAACAATAGCCGGCATTTACTGATTGCAAGTTTTCCACCTTTGATAGGGTGCAGTCTTACCACTTTTCTATTGGTCTCTATTAGTGAAAATATTTGAGTTTTCCTTCTCTGACAGGTTTCCGCCTTACACAGGTTAGGACTTTGGCAGGTTTTCCTGTACAAGTATACACAATAATATGAACGAATTTCACAATCAAAACACTGAGCAGAAAAAGCCAGACACACAAGCCTACATACTGTATAATGCTATTCATACAGAGTTCAAAAACGGTCAAATCCATCTAAAGAGAAAGAAATTAGGATGGTGGTTACCTTTAGGATAAGCAGTGACTGTAAAGGAGCACCTAGAAGCATTTGAAGCTTTGATAACTTTCTGTATTTAATCTGGATGCTGTTTATAAGGGAATCTTTGATTTTTGAAAATTCATCCAGCTGTGCATTGTTCTATATGCATAGTATATTTCAATAAAAAGTTCAAAAAAGCCATAGGGCACTGACAAAAAAGAAAGTGTGTATGTGCATAAGTTACACATACTAACTAGTAGATACTTCCTTTTAATTTAGTTTCCCCCTCAGAACTGTCCAGTAAACAACCTTTATTATTAACTGCATTCCCAACTCCACACTTAAAACCACATCTGTATCTGTACCTGTTCTTCCCTCCTTTGTTGGAGGGGAAAAAAAATTTCTTCCTAAAGCTCTGCTTCCAGTAGCAAAACACTGAAAATAAGTTAAATGTTCATTTTTGTGGGAAACTTCAGTGAAATGCATCCGAACTAAGTAGCCATAGAAAGCAGCCATTAATAAGAATGTGATCCATGTGCATACTCACCTGGAAAGATATCAATGGTATGTTCTTTTTTTAGTGCAAATTGCAAAACAATACACATACTATTCGTTTTCATAGAAGCAAAGTGTACATATGTGAATGCTCGTGTGTGTGAGTTATCAAAGCATACAAAATAAATTGAGTATGTACCAAAATTTTAACATTATGTAGGGGGAGGGCAAGTTTGAAGGAGTTTGGACTGGTATTGGGGTGGTTGATATTGGGGATTGAAAATCCAAAGATGATTTACTGTCTGGCTTTTAAAACTTTTTCTAAATTGTTGGCTACTTTTATTTTTTGTCTGTTTTTTAGTAGTTTGAAAACTTTTCAAAAAAGAAAAAATATATTTGACTTTTTAATTATCTACTATATTTTCAATCTTACTATTCCCTATTCTTGTTCTTGTGTTGTGTGCTGTCGAGTTGATTCTGACTCATAGCAACCTTATATAATAGAGTATAGCTGCCCCCATAGATTTTCCTAGGCTCTAATCTTTAAGGGAGCAGATCGCCAAGTCTTTTTCTTTTGCAGAGCCACTGGTGGGTTTGAACCCTACTACCTCCATATTTTTAACTTTTCTTTCTTAATTTATTTCCCACGGCTTAAAAATACATTTGAGTTTGCTCCTAAATGAAAAGAAAGAAACGATATATATATATATCCACCAACACCCAACCACCTTCTAAAAGCATCTCATTTTTTTTTTTCTTCCCTGCATAGTCGAGTAAATAAAAATCAAAGTACACTCACTCTTTGTCCCGTCTCTTCTTACGTTTTAAGCCACTGAAATCAGGCTTCCTCCTCTGATTATCTATTAAAACATCTCTGACAAAGTTTATCCATGACCTCTTAATTAATTAATCCAGTGGATCACTTCTATCCTCACTGTATTTAAACTCTGTGGCCTTTGACATTAATGCTGTTTCCTTCCTCTGAAAATCCTCCTTCAGTCTTTTAACGGTCTCCCCTGCCCATCCTCCTCCTACTATTCTAAAGATTCCTTCTACATCACCTTGGTAGTAGACTCAGCTCTTCCACCTACTTCTTAAAGGTTGGCGGATCTAAGAATCCTCTTCTTGGCCTATATTGCTCTCACTTTGCACACTTTGAGACAATGGCAACCATGCTATGACTTTAGTCACTATATGATGATGATGCCCAAATCAGTGAATCCAGGCCATGAGTACCGGGCTTCTGTGGGCGAACTAGTCCCTGGATATTGCCACCTGGATGTCTCCTAGGCAGGTCAGAAAGAACACGTCTCAAACTAGTCTGTTCTCTCCTTTAATTCCTTAGCTCAGTGACAAACATAGGCTCACCCATGTTTCTAAGCTAGAAATCTGGGTGCCTGTCTTGAATGTATCTTCTTACTCATATTGCTTCCATGTTGCACGCATTACTCTTGCTGTTGTTAGGTGCCATCGCGTCAGTTTCTACTCATAGCGACCCTATGCACAACAGAAGGAAACACTGCCTGGTCTTGCGCCATCCTCACAATTGTTGCTATACTTGAGCCCATTGTTGCAGCCACTGTGTCATTTCATCTCATTGAGGGTCTTTCTCTTTTTTGCTGACCCTCTACTTTGCCAAGCATGATGTCCTTTTCCAGGGACTGATCCCTCCTAACAACGTGTCCAAAGTATGTGAGATACAGTCTCATCATCCTTGCTTCTATGGAGCATTCTGGTTGTACTTCTTCCAAAACAGATTTGTTCATTCTTTTGGCAGTCCATGGTATATTCAATACTCTTCGCCAACACCACAATTCAAAGGCGTCAAGTCTTCTTCAGTCTTCCTTATTCATTGTCCAGCTTCCACATGCATGTGAGGCAACTGAAAACGCCATGGCTTGGGTCAGGTGCAACTTAGTCCTCAAGGTGACATCTTTGCTTTTCAACACTTTAAATAGATCTCTTGCAGCCAATTTGCCCAATGCAATGTGTCTTTTGATTTCTTGACTGCTGCTTCCATGGGTGTTGATTGTGGATCCAAGTAAAATGAAATCCTTGACAACTTCAATCTTTTCTCCATTTATCATGATGTTGCTGATTTGTCCAGTTGTGAGGATTTTTGTTTTATTTATGTTGAGGTGTAATCCAAACTGAAAGCTGTGATCTTTGATCTTCTTCAGTAAGTGCTTCAAGTCCTCTTCACTTTCAGCAAGCAAGGGTGTGTCATCTGCATGTCGCAGGTTGTTAATGAGTCTTCCTCCAATCCTGATGTCCCCTTCTTCTTCATATAGTCCAGCTTTTCAGATTATTTGCTCAGCATACAGCATACCTCTATCTTCCCATTACTAAGTCCTACAAATTCTAACTTCATAACATGTTTGGTATATGGATCTTCCCTCTCCTTCTCCACTATTGGTACATAGGCTCAAACTTGAATTCTCTCTGACTGAGACTATTGCTCTGGCCTCCTGACTCACTTCCACTGCCTGACTCCCTCCATTTTGCACACGGTTGCCGATCTTCCTGATCATGCAGATTTGATCTCATGACTGCCATGATTGAGTCCTTACAATCGTTCCTGTTATGGATTAAATTCTGTCCCCAAAAATATGCTGAAGTCCTTAGCCCCACTACCTGTGAACATGACCTTGTTTGGAAATAAGGTCTTTGCAGATGTTATCAATTAGTTACCATGAGGTCATATAGGAGTAGGATGAGTCCTAATCCCATCCGAGTGGTGTCCCTATAAAAGAGGAGAAGAGCCACATACAGGAGGAAGACAGCCATGCAGGTGCATCTACAAGCCAAGGGACACCAAGAAATGCCTGAGGCTACAGGAAGCCAGGAGAATCAAGACAGGTTCTTCTCCTAGAGGCTTCAGAAAGAACAGGCCCTGCAGACACTCTGAATTCAAACTACTAGACTCCAAAACTATGAAACAACAAACTGCTGCTGTGTAAAGAAATTATTGTGTAAAGTACCACTTTATGGTACTTTATAAGGGCAGCCCTAAGACTCTAATACAGTTCCTATTGTCTAAAGAACTTCCCACCAACAATTCTTGCTCTATAGTTCGTTATTTCATTGTCTCCTTACATATCTAAAACCTGGGCAAGTGTAGCTAATTACAGCTATTTTAATGTACCATATTGTTTCATACCCCTGTGGATTTATCCACTGGGCCTAGGATGTCCACCCTTTCTACCTCTTGTATATGTTTTCAAAGATCTATTGGGACAAATTATGTAACTGCTTTGTGTGTCCCTGCTATCTTAAGACTAACGCCAGAATTCTAACTTCCCAAACAAACAAATATCAGCATCCAAGCAGGCCAGTTTGCATTACGCACAATCTGCTTCCAAGGCAGCTAAATGCTTAAAATGGCAAATCTCATCTCTGCTATGTGGTTGGTCACCTTTGTTCATTTATATGCTAATTCAAATGGAAAGCAATATGATGTCATCATGATGGCTATTCCAGAAGATTGTGTGCCTAATATCTTTTTAACACATAATTAAATATTGTAATTCAGGGACCAGCAGTAAAACTGGATGCCTTCTGTCGTTTTGCAACTCGGTTGATTATTTCCTTAAGGAAACAATGTCAAACATTGACTTCTCAGTTGAAGGGGCAGCAAGATCTTAAAATCTGATTTGGCTCACTGGGCTTCTGAGTTACACACGCAAATGCTGGAGAAAGTTAAATGCCTGTGTCAAACAACAAGAAAAAAACAAATGATGGAATATAATGTGGAATTCTGCCTCTTCACCATACAGCATAGAATTCATAAATGAAAGAAGCAATCTTTAATTACAAGGCTCACTAAAAGAGTGATTATTTTGCCTTTAAAGAATGCTTTAATAAAAGTCTATAATCAAAGCATTTAACTAGTAATTCTTTACAGCACTAATGGACTAATATTTTTTATTAAGTTACTTCATAAACATTAAATTGATTTTAAAACCTGCCTGTGCAGATAGTGTATTTAATTATTCCCATTTTACTCAATAGAGATTAGATACCAAAAATTTCAAGTTCCTGGAAATACCAGTCACTCAGATGTAGAGGAAGGGAAGACATTTCTTTCTTATTTTTAGAGTCGAGTTGTGTTTCCTAGGGTAGAGCCGATATAAAAATAATGCGTCTTTGTATTTCACCATTTTCTCACTTTCAGGTTTTCCAAAATTTCAGGTAGTCGAAGAGGATAGGCTTCTAAATTTAAGGGTTTTCCTCTCCTACAGTACACATTCAATATCAACATTCCTTGAGAGGTGCTCTTTGGAAGTGGCTGGAACATAACCCATATAGACCAGCCATAGCACCATGATAGGATCACTTAGCCATCCCATTCATGTAGAATCTATCTTATACCATCTTGTTCTATATTAATTAACTGTGATTTGTCCCTGCAACTTAAATGTAAACTCCTGAAGTACATGGACTATGTCACATGTTCTTGGTTCTCCCAAAGCAACTAGAAAAAACCCTGCTCTTAGAAGGCACAGACTAAAGTTTTGTTAATTTATTGCCTGAGATACAGAAACAATTAGAAAAAGATAGCTTTTTCTGAAAGAGCTGAACTTTAATCTAAACATTTAAGGACAGGAAGGAGAAGTTTAAAATGGGACGGGTAAGGAGTGGGAGGAGCCCCTGGATGGTGTAAATGGTTAACACTCTCTGCTGCTAACCGAAAGGTTGGAGGTTTGAGTCCACTGAGAGTTGCCTCAGAAGAAAGACTTGGTTGTCTACTTCTGAAAAAAATCGTATCTGTGGATCAGCTAGTGTGGCTTCAATTCATATTGCAGATTAGTGGGGCAACTCTGCTTCAGGCTATAAGTGTGTGAATCTGTCGGGCCTCAATTCCATGTGTCTTATTCTGGAGGTCAGTATCTACCCAGGCTATGTTCCTCTTTTGGCAACTGTAGAACAAGAAGGCAAGCCCTACTGCACCAGCACGTTTTGAGCACCTGCTCACAACCAATAAGATTTCATCAGTCAAAGAAAGTCACATGAGCAAGCCCAAAACAGGGCATATACCCTGCTCAACATGAGACTATATCAAGGGTGCAGAAGTATAACACGACTAGAGATGAGTGAAGAGTTGGCATTGATAATTCAATCTCCCACACCTAGTATATTAAAAATGTCAGAAATTCTGAAAGACTGTTATGAATGTTCAATATATTTTAAATATTTATATTCAATAAATGAACACTTTTAACACATACACAATTACAATGAAGAATTGCATAAGCTTATTTGGAGATAATATTACTATTTTCAAGCCCTGACGGTGCACTGGTTAAGAGCTTGGCTGCTAACCAAAATGTCGGCAGTGTGAATCCACCAGCCACTCCTTGGAAATCCTGTGGGGCAGTTCTACTCTGTCCTGTAAGGTCGCTATGTGTTGGAAAAGACTCAACAGCAATGGGTTGTGGTATTGCTATTTTAAATACGAGAGCCTGCTTGAATGTATGCCTTGAATCAAGTAAATCTCCATCTACCTCCTCTAGCTTCTGGGATTGCTTTCCAAATATTGTGACTTTGAAACTTCAAACAACCTAAATGCTAGCCTGACAATGCTAAGAAAAAAAATGGAGGGGGAATAAATGTTATCCAAAAAAAGTAGTTATTTTCCTTGCACTAACAATGCAAGTTTAGTACTTAAATCTACTCATTGTATCCTCGTCTGGTAGCTGTGTAAGTAGTCTACAGATTAGAATGTCTTAGCATGTAGGAGAAGTTCTCTAAATCCAGGTGGGATATACTCAAGGTCATATTTTGACTCTTTTGGACTTGTTTTAATTTTCTTCGGCATTCACTAGCAACTGAAAACCAGAAGAGTTGTTGAATGGCATCAAGGATATCATACATGAAGAAAGCAAAAGGTCATTAAAAAGACAGGAAAGAAAGAAAAGACCAAGGATGTCAGAAGAGACTCTAAAACTTGCTTTTGAATATAGAGCAGTTAAAGGGAAAGGAAGAAATGATGAAGTAAAAGGGCTGCACAGAAGATTTCAAAGGGTAGCTCGAGAAGACAAAGAAAAGTATTATAATGAAATGTGGAAAGACCTGGAGTTAGAAAACCTAAAGGGAAGAACACCCTTAGCATTTCTCAAGCTGAAAGAACTCAAGAAAAAATTCAAGCCTTGAGTTGCAACGTTGAAGAATTCTAGGGTAAAAAATTGAATGATGCAGAAAACATCAAAAGAAGATGGAAGGAATAGAGTTGCTGTACCAAAAAGAGTTGGTCCACATTCAACTTTTTCAGAAGGTAGTATATTACAACAAATGATGGTACTAAATGAAGAAGTCCAAGCTTCACTGAAGCCATTGGCAAAAAACAAGGCTCTAGGAATTGACGGAATATCAACTGAGATGTTTCAATAAACAGATGCAGCACTGGAGGTGCTCAATTGTCTGTTCCAAGAAAACTGGAAGACAACTACCTTGCCAACCAACTGGAAGAGATCCATATTTGTGCCCAATCCAAAGAAAGGTGATCCAACAGAATGCAGAAATTTATTGAACAATATCATTAATATCACACGAGTAAAATTTTGCTGAATATCATTCAAAAACTATTGCAGCAGTACATTGACAGGGAACTGTCAGATTTTCAAGCAGGATTCAGAAGAACACATGGGATGAGAGATATCATTGCTGATGTCAGATGGATCTTGGCTGAAAACAGAGGACACCAGAAAGATGTTTACCTGTGTTTTATTGACCATGAAAGGCATTCATCTGTGTGGACCATGACAAATTATGGATAACATTGCAGAGAATGGGAACTCCAGAACACTTAATTGTGCTCATGAGGAACCTGTACATAGACCAAGAGGCAGTCATTCAAACAGAACAAGGGGATACTACGTGGTTTAAAGTCAAGATAAGTGTGTGTCAGGGTTGTATCCTTTCACCATACTTATTCAATCTGTATGCTGAGCAAATAATCTGAGAAGCTGGTCTATATGAAGAAGAACGGGGCATCAGGATTGTAGGAAGACTCATTAACAACCTGGGATATGCAGATGACAAAACCTTGCTTGCTGAAAGCAAAGAGGACTTGAAGCAGTTACTGACGAATATCAAAGACTACAGCCTTTGGTATGGATTACACATCAACATAAAGAAAACAAAAATCTTCACAATGGGACAAATAAGTAACATCATGATAAATGGAGAAAAGACTGAAGTTGTCAAGAATGTCATTTTACTTGAATCTGAATCAACACCCATGGAAGCAGCAGTTAAGAAATCAAATGAATATTGGGCAAATATGCTGCAAAAGACCTACTGAAAGTGCTAAAAAACAAAAATGTCACTTTGACCCAAACCATGGTATTTTCAAAAGCCTCATAAGCATGTGAAACCTGGACAATGAGTAAGGAAGACAGAACTGATACCTCTGAATTATGATGTTGGTGTAGAATTTTGAATATACCATGGACTGCCAGAAGAATGAATAAGTCTGTCTTGGAAGACATAAAGCTAGAGTGCTCCTTAGAAGCAAGGATGACAAGACTTCATTCCATGTATTTTGGATGTGCTATCAAGAGGGACCAGTCCCTGGAGGAGGACATCATGCGTGGTAAAGTAAAGGGTCAGACTAAAAGAGTAAGGCCCTCAACAAGATGGATTGGCACAGTGGCTGCAATGATGGGCTCGAGCATAGCAACCATTATGAGCCTGGCGCAGGATCGGGCAGTGTTTCATACTGTTGTATGCAGGGTAGCTATTAGTCAGAACTGACTCAATGGCACCTAACAACAACAATAAGCATATATGAATTTTGCTGATAATACAGTAGATGTAGAAGTCATAGAGAACCATACGAAAAGTAAGTAATGTAGGACTAAGGACATCCTGAGGGCGAGAAAAGGGCTTTCATTTTTGTAATCTCAACATCCAGAGGGTTTCTCATAATGTAATAGCAAATGATTGTTGCATGAAGAATGAATAAATAAATGCAGTTTTGCTTTTGTAAAAACAGATGGGACAAGGACACTCTCCATAGTGCATACTCAGGGAAAAACTCATTTCCACCAAATACCTAAGAAGGACCTAGGCATCACCTTCGGCTGGGTAGATACGTTTGATTTCATGATATGACAAGGCATCTTGAGATGCTTACATTTAAATTGAGATCTGACTGATAAGGAGAGAACCATGTAAAAACTAGAGGAAAAGTATTTTAGGCAAAAGCAGTGTTAAGGCCTTGAGATGGAATTGAACTTAGCATATGTAAGGAATAGAGAAAAGCATGAGGAGCCTGGCTCATATTGGGAGACAGAAAGGGTGGAACAAGATGTGTAGGAGATAAATACAGAAGTGTTTGTCATATGGAGCTTTATAAACCAGAATAAGGTGTTTGAGTTTTATTGTACGTGTGATGAGAAGACTTTTAAACAAGGAAGTGACTAGACGGGACTTATATTTTTTAAAAAAAGATAGTTGAAGCTGCTATTTGGAGAATCACTTTTGAAAGGGCAGGAGTAGTTAGAGATTATTGCAGCAGTCTGGACAGAAGAGGCCCAAGAATGAGCCACAGTCTAAGGCAATATTTGGTAGTTGAACAGAAAAAGAGGAGAACCCAGTAAATTAGACAAGAAGAAATCAGTGAATTAGGAGGAAAACAGGGAAGAATGAAGTCACAAAAAAGGGTTTCAAGAAGGAAGAAAAAGCAAATGCTGTCTAGATGTTAAGAAGAAAATAACAGAAAAGTTAGGCTCCCAGCAGGACACATACAGTCCAGGCAATCATTAGGGCAAATTGAGAAGGTTTAATAAAAGGACTCTTGACAAAGGTATGTGCTGAGTATAGGAAAACCACAAGGGATAGAGGCAGCAAAGTTTTTACCATCTCTAGACCCAAAGCAACCTGAGGATAAAGTGGTTAATAGACGCGGGAAGAAGTTTCCCAAAAGAGAGCTAGTGTGAAAGAATCAGTGACACTCGTCAACGTACACAAACACCTCACAGGTCTTTGCAAAGAGGAAGCTGAGAAACTAAATATCATCACCTAGTATATCCTGACCTCTGATCTTCTGGTGCTCTCCATTGGCTGAATCCAACTGGGGACCAGAGGGCAAGAAATTCCAGTGTGTTCCACGTAGATCACAGCACAGTGACCACTAGATTTGGCAACATGAACATCATTGCTACCTTTCCACAAAGAAATGTTACTTAATTGGTTGGGACAGAAGCCAATTTGAAGTAAGCTGAAGAGATAATTTCAGGTAAGGTTGTAGAGAAAAGAATCCTACTATTCTATGCCAAGAAATAGCACTGTCAATGAGACGAGAGCTGTTGGAGGATTGAGGGATTCCGATGCTGGGTCCACTGAGGATTCTTTTTGGCATTGGTTTAGATAGGATATGTCAGAGAATGTTTAAATGCTAAGAGGAAAGATCTATCAGAAAAGAAGAAATAATTGAGTGAAAGAGACAGGCACAGAAAGGAAGACCTTGAGAAGACCAGAAAAAGTAATTAAGAGAAGGGAGGGGCTTGGTCTTTGCTAGGAACAAGGACAACTGATGCATAGTAAGAAAACGAAAGGCAGCGAGTATGGTAACAGATATTGTAGTCTCCTTATTTGGGGAAGAACAAAATTGTGAAAGTCACTTCTGATTACATCTATTTTCTTTGTCATCAGTTGATAGTGATGGAAGCAGTGAAAGGGTGGAATGAAAGATTGAGACTTCTTTTGGAAAACGGAAAATAAACGTGATTGGGAAGTGTAATCGGATTGCCTGACAGTTGTGAATGCCTATTTGAAATGTATGACCAGGAATTTAAAGTGAGATAGTCAGCAAATTTGTGTTTCTCTCTACAAATATTCAGCTTCTTAGCTTCAGGCACAAAGGAGGCATTAAATTATGATTAACCAAGGCTGGGCTATTGTCATTCATGTTCAATAAACAGAGAATCAAGGGAAGTAAAGAGATTCTTATGGATAACTACAGATTCTGAGCTTATAAAGACATAGAGTTGATTGCAGAGCATAAGAAAATGATAGATCAATGTATTACAGTCTTTGTGGGGTCAAAGAAATCCTACAGAGGATATATTAAAGTAGCTGAGTGACATTTGAGGGTGGTGGTGATGGGATAGCTGAAGCTTAAGTTTTATATTTGATACAATTAATGAAGCTATCCAAGTGAATGTGGCTGAAATGATGTGAAGGAGAAAAGATGAAGGAACTGAGAGACTACAGTTCTGGAAAGATTATACATGTGGGTTGAGAAGTTGTCAAGAATGTTAATTATATATATGCTTCAGTTAGTAGCCAAGCTCTTTAACCACTGTGACACCAGAGCTCCTTAATTATATACAGATATAGATATATAGATATAGATAGATAGACAGTAGATAGATAGATAGATAGATAGATAGATTGAAAGGCAGGTAGTGAACAAGAGAAAGCAGGATAGGGTAAAGTTAAAAGAAATGGGTGTCAAAAACACTGACACTTTGAAGAAGAAGTGGGGAGAAATTGTTTGAAAGAAGCAATAAGTAGGGGAAAGGACCTGTACAGCAATATCTGTGAGAGGAAAGGAAGAAAGAAATAGGCTTCGTCTGAGAGGGTTTGAAGGAAGTAGTGTCATAGGAGGTTGAATGGATTTCCCTTTGGTAGCAGGGGGACATTCAAAGATACGGTTTAAGATATAAGGGTCTTTGCTGTTGATAGACGGATATCAGACATCAGAAGGGAAACTCAAGAAAGCGAGGAGGGGATTGAAATTGGGTTAGATAAAGGTATACACAGAGTGGTATGGCAATGGAGGGGAGGTCTCTGGCTAAGGTTTTGGTATTTAGTGACGTAAACAGTAATGTGAGGCATGACAGGATTAATCCTGACAATCTCTTGGGGAAACCTGGGTCACCAGTTTAAGTTGACAGTAAGTGGTCCTGGGCAACTTAAGCAATTCTCTTGGATGTGAATGAGCAACATTAACATTAAAAGTTCATTTTGATGGCATGTTAGTGCTGTCTCACATAGAATAAACTTGGCACAACAGGTCTCCACAGCTAGGTCTAGAACTTCGCAGGAACAGCATCGTGTGAGTGCAAAATAAGTACGATACCTGGCATAGAGTGAGGCTCCATAAATATTTTTGAATGAATGACATTTATACATGCTGTTCTGCTTTGACCTTCTGGATGGAATCTGCTGCCTCTAAACCAGGCACTTCCAGTGAGGGGGGCACTTTGCCCCAGCTTTGCTTCTGATATCCTTTATCAAAGAATTGCCTGGGTGTCACCCTGCCATCCAGGCTGCTATCACTCTGCTGTGACTCCACAGCCCCACTCATGAGTTCCATGCAAGAATGGATAGCATGATCCTCTCTATGCCTCTCCTTTCCAAAAGAGCCCTGCTTCCCTCAGCCTTCCCAAGGTCCTTCTTCAACCCATACTCTTTAATACCTTTGTATACACTTACTCATGTCTTACTAATCATAAAGAAGTAGATGGACACTGTATTTTCCGCCATTTCCTTCTCTCTGTCTCTCTTTCCAAACACACACATCCTCCCCCATCCTCTGTCTCATGCCTGCCCTCTCTCCCTCAGTCACTCTAGTCTCTTCTTGTCTTGAATATTAAATCATGTAAATAGGTATCTGGAAAGTCACTTTCCCTATACATCTGTTTCTTGCTTAGGCTTAGCAAAGTTTATCAAGAGGCTTGGTATTTGATGAAGATACCCAAAAAGAAAGATATCTGTGTCTTAGGCTGGGTTATTTAGTGGAGCAAAACTAGTGGGAAAACAAACAAACAAATCTCCTGCTGTCAAGTCAATTCCGACTCAGCGCGACCCTATAGGACAGACTAGAACTGCCCCATAGGGTTTCCAAGGAGCGGCTGGCATATATATATATATATATAGAGAGAGAGAGAGAGAGATTTATTTCAAGGAAATGTCTCACACAGTTGTGGAGTCTGGCAAGTCTCAAATCCATAAGTCAGGCGTTAGGGTGGAGGCTTCTTTTAACTCACATGGTTCCAGGGGCTGATGAATCCAAAACTGGCAGGTTAGGCGGAAGGCTGCTGGCTCACGTCCCAAGAATCGGAGATCAGAGGATGACAAGTAAGATGCAGAATTGAGAAAGCGCGCTTTACCAGAACGTATACATTGGATGCAGACCACACCCCCAAGGAAACTCCCCTTTTAACTGATTGGCTACTCACATCAGATCACAAAATGGACGATGATTACAGAATATCCGCCAAACCACTGAGAATCATGGCCTGGTAAAGCTGATACATAGCCTTAACCATCACAATCTGCCTCATTTGTCCAATGTTTTCACCTGATTTATTATACACGACGGTGGGTAGAAATAAGTTATTGTGATTCTTTAACCCTCAAGTCAACTACATAACAAAGTTTTTACTAAGATTTGGAATATATTCACCTATTTCTCCCAAAGTTACTGTATTTGCTGTCTTATAGTGATGGCTACTCATAGGGATTGAGGGGGAGAGTGGAACAAGAAGTGAGCCCAGTGGAAACAAATATAGTTCTGAACTAACAACTAGGTCTAGATAGAACTGATTTAGTGGGAATTTTTTAACTCCTGAGAATTTATTTCAACTCTTAAGTAATTCATAGAATATTTAAATATTTAAATACTAAAGAGCCCTGGGCAACTTAAGCAATTCTCTTGGATGTGAATGAGCAACATTAACATTAAAAGTTCATTTTGATGGCATGTTAGTGCTGTCTCACATAGAAT
>NW_004444210.1:1595148-1617209 GCF_000243295.1 Trichechus manatus latirostris
AACAGGTCTCCACAGCTAGGTCTAGAACTTCGCAGGAAGAGCATCGTGTGAGTGCAAAATAAGTACGATACCTGGCATAGAGTGAGGCTCCATAATATTTAAATATTCATAGATATTTATTCAATAAGTCACACAAACGAGCATCATTTCTAAATTAAGTGAAGTAGAAGCTGATGAAAATTAATCCTCAGATATCAATAAAATATAATTTTTTATATTACTATCCAGATTAAAAAAAAAAAAAAAGAATACCTGAGGTAGGTAATTTATTCTATGATTTGGGAAAAAAAATTGTTCCTCAACTTTTCCCAGAACTGTAATCATTATTAAATCCATAATATAAATTCACATAAAATACATAATAATAAACAGAGGATATAGAAGATAGCAAGCATCGTCACTTTAATACAATAATTCAATGAGACTTTGAGGAATATGGAATACTATATATCTGGGGAAGTCATTTAACTTGCTATATCTAAGGTATTTTTCCTGTTTATATTTTGATTTAATACTATTGACATATTCACAAGATTATATAAGGTATGAATAATATAAAAATTGTAACACAGTTTAGAAGTGTAAGTGCTACATAAATACTTGAAGATGACTATCCGTAAAGAAAGTCCAAATTTCTATTTATTTAATTAGCATAAAATGAAACATTCTCATATTACTTGAGTGTTACGAGACAGACTTCAAATCCACATTCTTCACATAATGAAGAAATAGTTGGCATAAAATAAATGGTGACATCATATTTACGTATTTCAGCTCTTACTTGACCTTTTCATATTATCTAAAATCTTTGCCTACAATAAATGTCTACTTAGTTATCTAGAAAATCAAATTTAGTTGGGCCAAATACTTTGTAATAAAACTATCTCATAAATGAAACTCTTCTGTGAAGTAACTGTTCATGAAAAGAAATATAAGTATCATTTGAAATATTATCCCCAGGAGCGTAATTCAGACTTATCCAAAGAATGGTTTTGTCAATCTTGGCAAAAAATTTCTTCAGTCAGTTGACCCAGTGTGTGACTCTAGATGAATCCTTTAACCCTGAGCCTCAACTTCCACACCTATAAAAGCAAGGAGGATAAGAATATCTGCCCTATGACCTCACGAGATCATTGTAATATGATGAAATATATGAGTATTTGTTAAACATATTTCTTGTAAGTTCACATATAAGGAATAAGGATGCTAAAAAATTATGGTTCTCACTTTTTCTTTCCTTTTTTTTACTTTGACTCTCTTAGGAATAGCAAACTATACAATAGTCCCTCTACCCTACTTGCTCCCTCTCTCTAGGCCACAAAAACTCAATGATAACAAAAATTAGTGAAGAAACGTATTTCAATTATTTCTTATTTACTTTTTTTTAGGACAAAAATTACCTTGTCAACATAGATTTATATCATAAAACACTTAGAACCCAGTGAGATGATTATAACTTCATTGGAGATATGTTGTGAACTGCATAAACAGCATACTCAGATAGAAGTTTTCACATCTCTTGAGGTTTTCTCACATAAATTGGTATTCCCAAGCCCTGTCAACTCGGGGGCCCTTACTCATGTATATAAGTGCTAGACATGGATCTTTATTAACTAACCAAAGTAAATGTAAATTTTTTGGTATGTATTTTAGCAACCAGCTTAAAGAATCTATATCCCCTGAATGAATGTTGTTTAGAAAAGTTAAATTAAATGTATTAAAATAACATAGGTAGATAGATAGACAGATAGATAGATAGATAGACAGATAGATAGACAGATAACTGCTGTCGAGTCAGCTCCAACTCATGCGGACCTGATGTACAACATATTAAAATGTTGCCCAGTCCTGTATCATCCTCATGATTACCAATACATTTGAGTCGATCATTGTGACTATTGCGCCAACACATCTCACTGAGAATCTCCCTCATGCTCTGTTTCACCAAACACAATATCCTCCTCTAATAATTGATCCCTTCTGATGACATACCCAAAGCAAGAATGTCAGACAATATTCTGTTGTGATCCATAAGGTTTTCATTGGCTTATTTTTGGAAGTGGATTGCCAGGCCTTTCTTCCTAGTTTGTCTTAGTCTGGAAACTCTGCTGAAACCTGTCCGCTGTGGGTAGCCCTGCTAGTATTTGAAATACAGGTGGCATAGATTCCAGCATCACAGCGACGGACAAGCCATCACAGTAGAACAAACTGGCAGTTGGATGGTGGTGAAACAATATAAAAAACAAACCAGTTGCCATGGAGTCAACACTGACTCATGGTAATCCTATGTGTTTCAGAATAGAGCTGTGCTCCAAAGGGTTTTCAGTGGCTGATTTTTCAGAAGTAGATCACCAGGCCTTTCTTCTGAGGCACCTCTGTGTGAACTTGAGCCTCCAACCCTCAATCAGCAGCTGAGAACATTAACTGTTTTTATCAGACAGGGACTCCAAAACAATATGGGAGTATATAACACAAAGAGAAGAATAATCCTAGGTCTGTGGGAGCAGAAGTAACCATTGTTAACTTTGGCATGTGTGTGTGTGTGTGTGTGTGTGTGTGTGTGTAGTATATAATAACAGTGGTGTCCCTAGAGAGGGTAAGTGGTAGGCAGACCAGGTGACACTGTCAGAGGGGGTGACACCAGAATAACTCTCAATAAAATTTTTGTGCAGTTTCAGCAGAAATTTATTATTTTTTATTAAAATATCCCTATAGTTAGTAATAACAACAACAAAATTTTGTAAGCCCAGCTTGCAAGTATCAATATACTTACAAGGCTAAAACCCTCCGCCGATTTCCTTTTTGAACCTTCTAATGCACTCCAGTCAGAGCCATCATTATTACCCAATTACAATGACACTTCAATCACGCGGTTTCGTCTGCCGCAGCTACAAACACACGCTGTTGTTTTCGTGCCGCCATTGTTTTCGTACTTGCTGATTTTGTCAGATTTTCTGGTGTTTCAGCTACAATACTGTGGTAATTAGGATTTGTGAACTTGTATCAATAACTTTTTTGAGAATGAAGTAGTAATTAAAGGAAAAGAAGGAGAAAAATCAAAAGGCTTTTGTTCAGTCACTAATAATGTAATTCAATGTAGAAAGATTTTATAAAACAATTTTGTTGTTAGTATTCTTATAATCTAAGAAATCTTACATTAAAGCAATTTAAAACTATATCTATCACACATTGTTCTATGATTAAAATTGATAATAAACATTACTAAGGATTCTGTATGGTTTGATCGGGGAGGAGGTCCATGGAGGAGGTGACACCATGAGTTCCCACACTGGGTGACACCAACGCTAGTGATGCCGCTATATAATAAGTATAATGATGTATCATTTTGTTATTACAGCAATGTGATTATATTGTAGATGTTGCTCTACAATTCTTTAATTTGCCTTTTTCATTTAACTGTCCATTGATGGAACCCTGGCGGCGCAGTGGTTAAGCATTTGGCTGCTAACCAAAAGGTCAGCAGTTCTAATCCACCAGTAGCTCCTTGGAAACCCGACGGGGCAGTTCTACTCTGTCCTATGTGGTCACTATGAGTCAGAATCAACTTGATGGCAATGGGTTTGGCTTTGGTTTTAATCTTTTTGAAAGTAGATTGCCGGGGCTTTCTTTCATGGCACTACTGAGTGGATTCGAACTGTCACCCTTCAGGTTATTTTCTTATCTAAAACTTCATATTTGGAGTATCCGGTTATGTCTCTACAACCAGATTCTATTCACAGTGACTTGTTTCTCAGCTTAGCATATGTTTCATTAAGAAACCAGTATAGGGATGTTTCTATGATATTACTTCAGTTTGTTTTTTCAAAGTTTTATTTCAAAATGACGCTAAATTCTCCCGTCTCTTCCTGAGGCCATCCTACTCAGATGAGTGCCTTGTATGCTGATAGAGTCCTGTGGTCTCAGCTGCCTCAAAGGATAACTGGCACTCACATCACTCACATTGCTCTCACCAGTAAAACCAGTTTCTGTTGAGTCAGTTCTGACTAATGGCGACCTGTACATGAAAGTAGAAATGAAGTAAAATCTCATTTGCTAGTAGTCTTTCCTGCTACCCCAACTCAAATATATATTCATAATCCAAAGATAAAAAACTACCAACCATATAAAAATAAAAATAATAAAAACTAAAAAAAAAAAAAAAATCCACCAACCATAGTTGTCAATATTTTCATCACTTACTAGAGGCCCAGTAGGCCTAAAATGAAATTAGGCTTTGATAGTCTGAGCTAAAATGTCAAATCTCTCTCGCGCAGCTGAGAGCTTGGGTTCTTCTTTTCAATTTTATTTTGAGAAATAATTACTCTCTGTACCAAAATACTGCACTTATAGTTTTATAATTATTTTATTCTCCTACCTCGTTTTGGGTGTAAATATGATTAACCCAATTTTGCAAGTATTAAAACATGTTTTTGAAGGCTCAAACTGACGTTTCAAGCTTTTCTAAGCAAAACAACATCCAAATGCAAATTGTTCTCATTATGCATTCAGTTTAATGTGTATCCTTCTAGATGACATTATCTTTTAAATTGCAGTATTTTTGAAGATAAAGAAAAATGATATAATGTTTAGTTTTGTTCAGGATACTTGATATTTTTCTTAATAGAGTTTACATTGGATGGGAATTATTAAGACTGGGAACAATGAAGATAGAAGTTTGCAATGTATATTGTCCTGGCTTTTCAATTAACTGGAAAAATGTCCTGATGCAGCCTGGTTGGATGGATTTGCAACACTCCTGGATCTGATAATGTAATGGGATCTTTAGTCTACCACCCCAGGGCTCAGTCTCTTTGCTCTAGATTTCACAAGGCCTTGCTTGTTTGTGATTCTGCAATCTTCTTGAATCAGGGGAATAGATAAAAAAGAGTATGTCCCAAAAAGAGTATGTCTAAGAATGAAGCGGCCTTAATCTCTGTTTGGAATAAAAGAGCAGAAAAAAGGAGATCCCACAAAGAAGGAAAAAGAAGACAGAGTAGACATGGCATTCCTGGGTAGGCTACTAACATTTGCTACTCTAGTTTAATCAATGAATTAAGGCACCCCAATATTTTTGCTGAGGATCTTCAAGTTGGTTGGGAAAGAGTTAGCTATATTGCATCCAGGGGAAGGGATAGGGAATTAGAACATAAAGGGATAAGTCTATGTAACACCTTCTGTATCTTGAATCATGTGACACTGGGCATAGCTTTACTCTATCAGATGGAAAACTGATGTTGACTCAACCGATAAAAAAGTCTTTGTTATAAAGATTTGGAATCCTTCAGCCTATCTTCTGATTCTGTTGTTAGTTTTCAGGAAGTAATTTGTCCCACCCACCCTCAGTCTGCATAACTATAGGAATTTTAGTTATCCTTTTAATACAAATTGTTCCCCGGATATATCTATTTGGTCATCTTTCAAAGTTAATTTAAGCAAACCCATTTGAGTTTTCAAATCTATTTACTCATAGTTACATTTTAAGATCAAAATATTGTTCCCTATTTTTTCTTTGATGGTTGATTTTGTTCCAACATTGCCTTTGTCCTTCTAAGAGAAGTCATATCTTCTCTGCTTGCTCATCCTAAAACATGTTTTGAGAAATTTTGTATGGCTTCTGAAGTGAATTACTTTCAGACAGCTATTTCTGATCTTTTTTCCTGCTTTGCAATGTTTTTCATGTATCCAATCTCTCTCTCCTTTTTTTTTTAAATGCTTTTTTCTATTATGTCCCAAAGGTGCAGGACTTTTCCATTAGCAAATGTTTAATTTCTAGTGCATAGAACAGTTTCTAGTACCTGGCAACTATCCTATTATACTTATATCTGTATGTCTATATCAATATGGATATTAATATTGACGTCTATCTTTCTATCTATCTATCATCTACCATCTATCTATTTAATTAGGGACATTCTTGCTGGATGATGATATGAAGGAGATGAGGGAGTTGGATGTAAATATTTGCAGGAAAAGGGAAAATGCAAAGGCCTGGAGGCAAAGGGATCCTAGCAATGGGATCAGTGCAGTGGGTGACGAGAAACTGGCAGAGTGATCAAGGCAGAGCAGAGGAGATGAGGTCAGAGTGAGCAGAGACGAGTGAATGAGATCTCTTAGGCCCCTTAGGCTAAAAAGGAATTAGGATTCTCCATGTGCTGGGAAGCAAGGATGGCGAGACTACCTCTCATGTACTTTGGACATGTTATCAGGAGGGATCAGTTCCTGGAGGAGGACATCATGCTTGGTAAAGTAGAGGGTCAGGAAAAAAGAGGACGACCCTCAACAAGATGGATTGACATGGTAGCTGCAACAATGGGCTCAAGTGTACCAATGATTGTGAGGATGGGCCGTGTTTCGTTCTGTTGTGCATAGGGCTGCTATGAGTCGGAAGCGACTCAACTAACCCTAACAACGAACAACCACGTGCTGGGGAGCAGATGGAGAATACTTGGTAGAGGAGTGATGTGATTGAGCTACATTTTTTTAATGGAGAAATATATTGTGTAAAAGATAAAATCAGAGGAGTTTGACTCAAGAAAGAAAACAGGATTTAGAATTCTACCAGTTCAACTTTCTCCTCATTATTACTATTATTTTATGTTTAGGCCCAGTTTTGTTTAAATATAGTTAACAAATTCCCCCCCCCCTTTTTCTTTAATTAGGACTCAGATAATATTTACTTAGAGAGGTATTTTTGTGTCTAATGTAAGAATACAATATGAGAGAGAAGTATAAAAAGAAAATAGAAATTTAGAAACACTCCCTAACTTTTTAATACATTGATTTATATTGCTTGAAATATTTAAAGATATAACCTGTCCAAATCTTTTGATGGATTGATAGTACAAAGGCATTTTGAATTGATAGGTAAATAAATAAAACCGCTTCAATGAACAAGAATGGAAATAAAAATAGGAAGAATTAAAAGTTTTAGTGAAACTCAGATATATTGCTTCTTGTAACCAGATGATATTTTTATTAGAAATTACTTCTCTGAAAAGAGAAAGTAACAAACAAAGCACCATTTATGTCATGTTCAGAGAAGCACCAGTGAGTTCAAATAATTACCTGGGAATAATGAAAGATCTATTTGGGACTGCCAGAGAAATTCTAATCAGGTCATATCATTTTTACTTTGAAATCAGACAATGTAAGATGTAGTCATACATAACGAATTATGTAACAGAAAAAAATCAGTGCCTTCTGCTGCCATATAAGCACAAAATAAAACTTCCTATGCATACTTTCATGCTTCGCTAGTGAAAAAATAACAGGAAAAAAATAAGCGCTTGTTATTTCCATCATTATCTTTTCCTCTGTGGAAGAAGAAGAAAATTTTTAAAATCATGCGTTTGGAATTAAAAAAAAAAAAAAATTAGGTTCAAATCCCAACTTTTTTATTTACCATGTGTGTGACTTTGACCAAATTATTGGAATTCTCAAAGCCTTAGTGTTTGTGTCTGCACTTGAAAATAAAAATAAAAAAAATTGCTATCTACCTCATAGGATAGCTATTATGATTGAGATGATAATACGAAAGTGCTAGCACAATGTGTAAATAATAAACATTAGTTTTTACAGTTGTTTTTTATTATAAATATTCGATGAAAACATCAGCATAAAATGACGATCTAAAACATCACACTACACCTTCTAAAGCTCTTCTAAAGGTCTTCTGTAGGTTTCGGCAGTAGACCAAATATTAAACATTTTATTGTATGTTCTCTAACTTAAAAATATTTTTATTAGATCTATGGCCTTGCCACAAAAATTCACATACTTTAGGGAGTTATGATTCAACATTGTCATAAAACAAAAATACTTACATTATTTATATAAATACTAAAACAATGATAGGAATCTACTCTCTTTTACGTTCCCCAATTAAAATATTATGTTTCTTGTGTGTTTGCTTAGTTTAGGAATATAATTAAAAACTGGTAAACAACAAATGTTGTGGAAACACAATAGCTCTTCAGATCTATCATTTTCAGTATAGTGAGGAAGGAAGCACGTTAGGGCAGAAAGCAGACATGGCTTTGTCAATTCCTTGGTCTTCCCCCTATTCTATCTAAAGATATCTGCCCAATACATCCAAAACCAGCCAAATTCTAACTACCAATAGTTAGTGTAAATGCATTTCTAAAATGTTCATGTATATATCTGGATCTGTTGGCAGTTCTATCAATAAAAGACTTTAGAAATCCAAATGTATTAGCCATTCAATTCTATTTGTACTTCTGAAAGAGCTTTGGGGTTTTCTGAAATGTTTTCTTCTATTATTTTGAAAAAAAATGTATATAATTTTTCTATTGACTATTTCACCATTTAACTATCTTGTAGAGATAAGATACTCTGTAGGCTAAAAGCTTTTGGTAAATAATAGAAAAAATTTCTCCTCAGCTCTGTTGCTATTGAGGCAGAACCTGAATAGACTTACTCTAAAAAGTTCAGGTGGAAACCCACAATCACAAATTCCTTTCACTACAGGCAATCAGTGTCCTTTGCTGTCACTATGCATTGTCTGCTCAATCAGAACTTTGGCTGATAGCAGGAGGCAGAAAAGCTTCCCAGGCTTAAGTTAATACCAAAAAGATGAAATGTTTGTGGCAATTACCAGAATAAGCCAGGATTAGAGGGGGAAAAAAATTACTTACAGAATTAAAAAAAAAAAAGGCTTGATTTGAAATACCTAGGCAATTAAGGCTAAAATTGCAGGTGGGTTTTTGTTTGTTTTCTTTTTGCTATAAAATATTCCAAACATTGCCTCAATATTCAAGTCCACTTTATTAATGAAGATGTACACATGTATAAGATTATGATATGAAATAAAATTTTTTTGCTACATTTGAGTTTGAAGAAAGCATAAAATGACCAAAGCAGTGAATGACAACATTTTATATGTATGAGCATCTAGCAGATAATAAAAAAAAAGAAGAAGAAAAGTAAGAAAAACACTATAAAAGTGTCTGTGTTCATTATATCATAGGGCAATGACATGAGGTTAAGGAAACGTGTTCAAAAGTCGAAGTAAAGAGACCTGGATTCTGTTTCTAGATCTGGCACTTATTACACTTGTATGACCGCTGATAAGTCGTGAGATCTTTTTAGCTTCTGTTTCCATGTCTTGAAAATGGGAATTAAAAATAACTGGTGCCCTGTTTACCTAACGGAATGGTATGCAAACTGAGTGATAAAATGTGGGTGTAAGAGACTAACAGATTTCAAATTTCCACACACACTATTGCAATTAGTCTATGGTAAACTCTACCTAGTGTATTTACATCTGGGATTTTTAAATCTATCAGGCTCAAGCTTTCTTTTATACCATCTTTATTATTCTTAAATGAAATAAATAGAGCAAATAAGTTACCTACATACATAATTGTAGAAAAAAAATTGCAACTACCTAACTATAGCAGAAAGATAAATAAAAAGTAATATATAATTAAATAGTACATATTTTAGCATGTAAATACTAGAAAATAACATATGCTGCAGCTCTACGTAGGATTACTGAGAAAATCATATCTTCAAATGCAGGCTGATACAGCTAGGTTTTTTGGCAATTCAAAAGCTACAAGTAATGCCGTGTTCCTTGATGTGATTCTCTGATGTGAACAATTCTTGTACATTTTGAACCAAGAAAATATGCTCACCTCTCTATTTGCAAGTTAGCAGCATTCCTGGAAAATTCTACATACATTGAAGTGATGCAAAAATATGTTAGGCATATTTGTAAAATGAAGTGAGGTTCTAGGTTAACATGGTTTTAAACAAGCATTTTAGTTACATATATGTCTGGTGGGACATTACAATATGTGCAGGTTATGAAGTAATGCTGTATTTTGCAGACCTGCTGTAAATCTTGTAGGTTGTCTAGTATCTCTGACCACGACCAGTTGAAGGCCAATCATATGCTTTAAATCATTTTAATAATCAAACACATACACATTTTTCAAAATACCTTCTTAGGATAATACTACTATCAATACAAACTATAAATCTTAAAAAAAGAATCAAAGTTAATGTTTTCTCTAAATATTAAGCCTAATATAGAGAAATCCATTATACTTTGATAATAATAAAGCAATCCATTGCTGTCAAGTCAATTCTGACTCATAGTGACCCTATAGCACAGAGTAGAACTGCCCCATAGCTTTTCCAAGTAGCAGCTGGTGGATTCGAACTGCCAACCTTTTTTGGTTAGCAGACATAGCTCTCAACCACTGAGCCACTGGGGCTCTATTGATAATAATAGTTGGTCTGTTTGATCCACATTTGATTGAAAAGCCAGTCAAATACACGTGGATGCTTTATTTTTAGTTTTTTTGGTCAGCCTTCATAAAGTTCCAGTTTTAATAGTTATCCAACTGCCTAGTACCCAAGACTCTTCAGATTCTACTTATTTTCCACAGAGTTCATTACCTTTTACAAACCCAGCTTGGGTTAGTACTGTACACTCTACGTCAGTAAATGAGTCTCCCTGACTCTGATTCCCTCGTATCCCTATATTGAATCAATACTTGCTAATTCAACATCTGTACTACTGTTCACATTAGAAACGTCCACCACATGTCCATTTAGACTACACATGTTCAGATTCTCACCATTCTCATATGAACTTTCAAAATCAGTTCCTAAATGGTAATGAGTGAACATATATCTGAGAATGCTGTTCTCTCGTTTAAACTTTGCAGCTTTCAGGATCAAGCCCATTTTCAGTGCTAAGGCACTCAGGGCACTCCATTATTGGATCTTTTGCTCATAGCACTGGTTTTATCTCTAATAGGATTTTGCAGAGTTCCTCTTGCATCCTTATTCTGTTGACATTAAAATAACAATAACAACAAATATTTGCTGTTCTTGGTATATCTAGGCTGCTTTATACCTCTGCTGTGCACCTTTGCTCACAAGGAGCACTTGGTGGTGCAGTGGTTAAGTGCTCAAATGCTAACCAAAAAGGTCAGTGGTTTGAACCCAGTAGCTGCTCCACAGAAGAAAAGACCTGGTGATCTGCTCCCATAAAGATTACAGCCTAGGAAACCCTGTGGGGACAGTTCTACTCTGTTCTGTAGGGTTGCAATTAGCCAGAATCAACTCAATGGCACACCACCACCACCACCACCACCATCTTTGCTCACAATGTTCATTCTATGTGAAAATACCTATGCCTAATCTTGCTCCCACTATAACTTTGCTCCCACTACACTGGCCTTCAGTAAAAACACAATCTCTTTCTTTGAATAGCTCAATAATCAGCTTTCTAATTTTTCTCAAGTAGATTTATGTATCTTAAGCATACTATTATCAAATAAAATAATATCACAACACTTCTGACAATTATTTGCAGTACTTTTTTTTATAAGAGTGACTTCTCTCACTTGGTTTGAAGTTGTTAAAGGCCAGTCAATGATTCTTTCTTTTTCATCTGAATCAATTATTTCTAATTCATCTGAGCCAAGTATAGAGTCTGATAGAGTAAGCATTAATAAATATTTCTTAAGCATAAATGAATTAAAAGTAGTATTGGGTAGGAGCTAATGATCTAACTAAAAAGACAGAAGTATTTAGAGGCCAGACAGTTGGCAAAGTGCATGCAATATATCTGTGGTTCAGAATTTGGCCGGTACTAACTGAATCATTTTTACATTCCTTAAGAGTGATCTGACTTAATGTTAAAATCTCTGAAGACCAAAAACTAGGTATATTTTCAATTGCTGTTGTTGTTAGATGCCTTGGAGTTGGTTCTGACTCATAGCGACCCTAGGTAAAATAGAACGAAACACTGCCCAGTCCTGTGCCATCCTCACAATCCTTGGTATGCTTGAGCCCATTGTTGCAGCCATTGTGTCAACGCATATCCTTGAGGGTCTTCCTCTTTTTCGCTGACCCTCTACTTTACCAAGCATGATGTCCTTCTCCAGGGACTGGTTCCTCCTAATAACATGTCCAAAGTATGTGAGACGAAGCCTTGCCATCCTCATTTCCAAGGAGCATTCTGGTTGTATGTCTTCCAAGACAAATTTGTTCATTCTTCTGGCAGTCCACAGTATATTCAGTATTCTTCACCAACACGGTAATTCAAAGGCATCAACTCTTGTTTGGTCTTCCTTATTCATTGCCCAGCTTTCACATGCATATGAGGCGATTGCAAATATCATGTCTTGGGTTAGGTGCACCCTAGTCCTCAAAGTGACATCTTTTCAATAATAGTATGAAATTTGTCATTTATGCTTTTAAGTAGTTTGTCTTCTTTGCTTTTTTGCTTCATCAAATTAAGTCTTGCTTTAGTAATTTTAGCCAAAGTCTTTTTTTTTTTTTAACTTTTTTAAAAATCCAGACAATTATTGTATATAGATACAGCCTTAGGGAAGATAGGCTAATGTATTTCTGAGAGAGAAAATGAACTTCATATTACAGCTACTTGGAGATAAAGTGAGTTGTCAGGGCTTGCCAAGAGCAATGCTGAAGGGCAGTGAGCCCATCAAGTTGATGTTCCCTTACTTCTCAGAGAATTAAAATCAGATTTCAGTTGATTTTTATAATATTCATGATGGTACTCTATGGACATCAAAGCACTATTTTAGCTACAGTATACAACTGGTGTCAGGGACATCATATTTCCATTAGAAATAATTATAATCTTTATAAATTTGAAACTAGCTCATATATTGCCATCACCTCAGAGTAAAAGAGTAATGTGCGCAGTCTTTATCATAAGCTTAAGAGCCTGAATTCAAACTGATGTTTAAATTTCCCATTAGGGACGTAGGAAAAATGGACAAGAGAATGTTTAAGTATTATTTGCTTTGATATAGATGCTTAATTACTACCCAGACTTTTAAATTTAACATATATTGATTCATTTATATAGTTATGTATATATTTAATATGTGCAATACATTTATATATCATATACAATAAACTAAAAAAATAAATAAATCCATTGCCGCTGAGTCGATTCCAACTCATAGCGACTCTACAGGACCAAGTAAAACTGCCCCACAGGGTTGAAGGAGCAGCTAGTGAATTCGAACTGCTGACCTTTTCATTAGCAGCCGTAGCTCTTAACCACTGTGCCACCAGGGCTCCATAAACAAATATGTTGACATATATATTTATGTAATATTTAACTGTTTATAATTTTTGAGGATGCCCTGGAACTGCCAAGTTTACTGCTTCTGGAAACTCTACTTATCATAATAAAGATATTTTGATCTTTGCATATGCTTACATTTAAAATTCTGATAGGCTGGAGATCTTCTCTACCGTGCATCTTTGACTCTCCAGTACCTTCAAAATAATAGAAGCCTAATAAATATTTTTTGAGTGAAAGATGAATTCACAATGGCTACTTCTGTGGGACTTCAGAGGGAAGAATTATTGTTTTGTTTTTTATCTAAGATGAAGCTCTGCTGTTTGATTTTTTATGACAGGGTGCATGCACTCATTCAATAATAATAAGTATTATGAGAAGGCAGACGAGGAGGAAGAAAACAAGAAAGAGGAAAAGAAAAAAGAAGGAAGAGGGGAAGAAGAATTAAAAGAGAGGGTACAGGGAATGGAATGGACATGAAAGGAGAATACAGCAGAAAATATAAAAAAGAAGGCAATTGAGAAAAGATGATATAGTTCATAAATGGTGTCATAATAATTAGTATCCATATGGAAAAAAATAAAATTAGACTACTTTCTGACACCTCATACACAAAAATAAATTCCAGATGATTAAAGACCTAAATGAATAAAAAAAAAAAAACTGTTTCACACTTTTTAAGAGGATATATAGATTATTTTATGGCCTCAGGGTAAAAAACATATTCTTAAACAAACATATAGATACATTCAGAAAGAAAAAGAAAATTATTTCATCAAAGTCAAATAAAAAGTGAAAATCTTCATATGACAAGACACCATGAGAAAACTTAAAATACAAGTTACAAAGAAAATACAATTAAAACATACGGAATAGATAAAAAATTAGAGTCTTGATTAGCTCGAAAACATACACATCAATATGAAAAAGACAAATAATTTACAAAAGAACAAAGGGCAATGGGCAAATTATAGAACAGAAAAGAGAATGGCAAATAAAGATATGAAAAGATTATTTTACCAGTACTCAGAAAAAATGCAAATTAGAAGAACAACGAAGTCCTACTTCACACCCTTGAAATCTGAATAAAATTAGAAGTCTTAAAATACCAAGTTAGTAAGGATATAGAATCATTGGAACCACTGCAGCTAGAAGTATTAAGTGGAGAACAGTATGTAAAAATCTAGTAACGCTCAAAACGTATGCACCCCACGTATAACAATCCACCTCTAGGTGTATGTTCCATCAAAATTTTTGCACATATTTATACACACAAGTATGTATACATACAAGATATTTAATAAAGCATTGTTTTTAATAATAAAAAATTAGAAATGACTTAGATACCTATCAATAGGTGAATCTAAATGGAATGTGACAGAGTACTTTTTCTCAATTAAAACAAACTAGACTTATATGCAACACAAGGAGCTTGGGGGCACAAATGGTTAAGATCTCAGCTGCGAACCAAAAGGTTAAGGGTTTGAAGCCACCCAGCCACTTCACGGGAGAAAGGCCTGGTGATCTCCTTCAGTAAAGACTACAGTCAAGAAAACCCTATGTGGCAGTTCCACTCTGTCACATGTGGTCGCTATGAATTGGAATCAACTTGAAGGCACCCAACAACAACAACAACACGTGCAATACATGGAGAAATCTCACAAAGACAGCATAAAATTGAGAAGAAAAAGTAAAGTTATAGTTATTGTTGTTGCTGTTGGGCAAGTCAATTTTGACTCATGAGTTTTTGTATATATATACGTACATAAAAAGCACATAAATGATACATAGGTATATGTATAGAGTAAGTATAAAAACACACAAATAGAATAAATATAAATTATCACAGCAGTTATCTTGGGGCTGGAAGGAGTACAGAGGAATTTTATTTGTATTTTTAAAAATTTGTTCAAGAGAATCGATAAGATCAAATTTAAATAGGATAAGAGTGTTGTCATCTTTCTTACTGGTGGGTGTGTGAGTACTCGTGTAGATCTAGGTATTAAAAAAAATTAAAGCTGTCTTAAGGAATGACATCAAGGACATCATACATGAAGAAAGCAAGAGGTTATTAAAAAGATAGGAAAGAAAGAAAAGACCAAAATGGATGTCAGAAGAGATTCTGAAACTTGCTCTTGAAAGTCGAGTAGCTAAAGCAAATGGAAGAAATGATGCAGTAAAAGAGCTGAACAGAAGATTTCAAACAGTGGCTTGAGAAGATGAAGTAAAGTATTATAATGAACTGTGCAAAGACCTGGAGTTAGAGTACCAAAAAGGAAAAACACGCTGAACATTTCTCAAGCTGAAAGAAGTGAAGGAAAAATTCAAGCTTCGAACCATAATAGGATTCTACAGGGAAAATATTAAAAGATGCAGGAAGCATCAAAAGAAGACGGAAGGAATACACAGAGTTACCGTACCAAAAAGAATTGGTCAATGTTCAACCATTTCAGGAGACAGCATATGATCAAGAATCAATGGTACTGAAGGAAGAGGTCCAAGATGCACTGAAGGCATTGACAGAAAACAAGGCTCCAGGATTTGACAGAATACCAACTGAGGTGTTTCAACAAGTGGACGCAGTGCTGGAAGTGCTCACTCGTCTATGTTAAGAAATTTGGAAGACAGCTACCTGGCCAACTGACTGGAAGAGATCCATATTTGTGCCCATTCCAAAGAAATGTGATCCAACAGAATTCAGAAATTATTGAACAATATCATTAATATCACACACAAGTAAAATTTTGCTGAAGACCATTCAAAAGCCATTATAGCAGTACATAGACAGGGAACTGCCAGAAATTCAAGCAGGATTCAGAAGAGGATGTGGAACAAGGGATATCACATGGATCCTGGCTGAAAGCAGAGAATACTAGAAAGATGTTTACCTGTGTTCTATTGACTATGCAAAGGCATTCCACTGTGTGAATCATAACAAATTATGGATAACATTGTGAAGAATGGGAATTCCAGAACACTTTATTGTGCTCATAAGGAACCTGTACATAGATCAAGAGGCAGTCATTCAAACAGAACAAGGGGATATTGTGTGGTTTAAAGTCAGGAATGGTGTGTGTCAGGGTTGTATTATTTCACCATACTTACTCAATCTGTATGCTGAGCAAATAATCCAAGAAGCTGGACTATATGAAGAAGAATGGGGCATCAGGATTGGAAGAAGACTCATTAATAACGGGTGATATGCAGATGTCACAACCTTGCTTGCTGAAAATAAAGAGGACTTGAAGCACTTACTGATGAAAATCAAAGACCACAGCCTTCAGTATGGATTAACACCTCAACATAAAGAAAACAAAAATCCTCACAATTGGACCAACAAACAACATCATGATAAATGGAGAAAATATTGGAAGTTGTCAAGGATTTCATTTTACTTGGATCCACAATCAACACCCATGGAAGCAGCAGTCAAGAAATCAAAAGACACATTGCATTGGGCAAATCTGCTGCAAAAGACCTCTTTAAGGTGTTAAAAAGCCTAACGTACATCTGACCCAAGCATTGTGTTTTCAATCACCTCATATGCATGTGAAAGCGGGACAGTGAGTAAGGAAGACCAAAGAAGAACTGATGCCTTTGAATGATGGTATTGTCGAAGAATATTGAATATACTATGGACTGCCAGAAGAATGAACACATTTGTCTTGGAAAAAGTACAGCCAGAATGCTCTTGAGAAGCAAGGATGGCAAGACTTCATCTCACATACTTTAGACAGGTTATCAGGAGGGATCAGACCCTGGGGAAGGACATCATGTTGATAAAGCAGAGGGTCAGTGAAAAAGAGGAAGACCCTTGACAAGATGGATTGACACAGTGGCTGCAACAATGGGCTCAAGCATGATAAAGATTGTGAGGATGGCACAGGACCAGGCAGTGTTTTGTTCTGTTGTATATAACACTTACATATCACAGAAAAGTAAACTGATACTCAGAGAAATTAAGGACCTTGCCGATGATCACACAGAAAGAAAGTGGCAAAGTGGATGTGTAAAAAGTGGTGTTTCTGACTCCAAAACCAACTCTTTAAACCTCACTCTCAGGCAAGGAAAGTCTGCCTTACATGTGTAGATTTTGAAATGTAACTATAAAGGCTGGCCTCAAAGTGGCTGTTAAGCCCTAGGACATTTGGAAACACTAATAGGAAATATTTAGCTCTTTTATTTTGTTTTGAAGCCTTGGTGGCGCAATGGTTAAGAGCTCAAGATACTAACCCAAAAGGTTGGCAGTTTGAATCCACCAGCTGCTCCTTGGAAACCCTATGGGGCAGTTCTACTCTGTCCTACAGGGTCCTTATGAGTCAGAATCAACTTGATGGCAAAGGATTTGGTTTTAAGTCGTTTTGTTTTAAAAAAGGTCTCAGGCATTGTGCTATTGAGAACTCTAGGAGCATGTTTAGCTATTTAATTGAGCTCTTAGGTGAAAAGGAGATTACAGAATAGGCTTCTCAGTCTTTCCACCACATCCACCCTGACAGAAAGCATACAACATTTTGTTACACTAATAGGAAGTTAGTTCTCAGAAGTCACTTAAATTTCCTCGCTCTCAGTCTATAGCACATAAAGTATCACCAGTGTATTAAGGAAGAGACTGATAGAATCAATTTAATTTTCTCAGTGGCCTAATGAGGAAAGTGTCAGATAGTGAATGAGTTCACCAGCTAACGTCCCAAACATCACTGACTGCAAAATTTCTCCACGTGGAGGTATAAATACCATAAATCTAGGCCAAGAAGAGCTGTTTGGTTACGAAGCAGTGACTTGGAACCAAGGTAGCAATTCTCTCTCAATCTAAAAAGAAAAAGTATTTTCTTCTTGCAGCCGATTCAATTAAAATAAAACACATGAAAACATTAAATTCCCTTTTTCTTGGTGCCAGAGTTGCAGAAGACTAAAGAAGTACTTAACATGGGCAGGATTTCAGTCATAAAAGCTAATCTGCTTTGTTAGCAACGTGTTCGGGGGAAAATTCCAACCCACCAAGTACGTTAGAGGAGCCCAGATGCACGGCAGATTCAAGAGCACAATAAAAACAGCACTTTCATTAGAAGAAAGTTTTCTTACTGTTAGAATCCCTATCATCAAATAAAGCCAAAAAATATTTGAGAGGAAACTGGAGAGTTAAGAAGGAAAATTGAACACTTCCATCTGTAAAGAAATATATATACAAGCAAAGTTCCTCAGCGAAGTAAAAACTATGGGAAAAATTAATTTTAAAATTGTTATTCCTTTTTAAAAATTTATATCTCAATGGTTATACATACCTGTGTGTGTGTGTATTTAAGGAAATTGTAGGTTAAGTGGAAGTTCTTTTTATTTGTTAGTTATAATAATAATGTAGAAGGAAACCAGGTTTTTTTCTTTAATTGTTAAGCTGAGGAATGCTGTTTTCAAGATTGTTATTTTAAATAGAAGAATAAATTCTTGCTCTGATTTTTTTTCATACTAATTTTTTTAATCACAGTGAATCATAGAGCAAACTGTATATAGCTAGTATGAGAGCTCTATATCAAAGAACAAATTCACTATAGGTCATATTAATATGTCATATTAAATGTGCTTTGGTATAATTCTATTTCTATTAGATATAATTTTGAGATTGTAAAGAAATAATAGAAAATAGGAAGATACTGTAAACTTTATAAACAGCTTCATTAAAGTATAATTGTAACTTAAAAAACTACATATTTGCTTTACATTTTCTTTTTTTTTTTGAGGTAGGACTCTATTATTATCATTATTATTTATTGTACTATAGATAAAGGTTTACAGAATAAATTAGCTTCTCATTAAACAGTTAGTACACATACAGTATTATGACATTGGTTAGCAACACTCTCCCTTCTCAACCTCGAGTTCCCTATCACCAGCTTTCCTGTCCACTCCTGCATTCTCATCCTTGCCCCTGGGCTGGTGTGCCCCTTTAATCTCATTTTGTTTTATGGGCTTGTCTAATCTTTGGATGAAGGGTGAACCTCAGGAGTGACTTATTCTCAGGATTTCTCCATTCTCTGTCAGGCCAGTAAGTCTGGTCTTTTTTTGTGAGTTAGAGTTTTGTTCTTCGTTGTTCTGCAGCTCTGTCTGGGACCCTCTATTGTGATCCTAGTCAGAGCAGTCAGTGGTGGTAGCCAGGCACCTTCTAGTTGTACTGGACTCAGTCTGGTGGAGGCCGTGGTAGTTGTGGTCCATTAGTGCTTTGGACTAATCTTTCCCTTGTGTCTTTAGTTTTCTTCATTCTCCCTTGCTCCCAAAGAAGTGAGACCAGTGGAGTATCTTAGATGGATACTCACAGGCTTTTAAGACCCAGAAGCTACTCACCAAAGAACATTTTCTTTATAAACTATGTTATGTCAATGGAACTAGATGTTTCCTGAGATCATGGTCCCCACAGCCCTCAGCCCAGTAATTTGGTCCCTAACGGAGTTTGGATTTCTCCAGGGAGCTTCCATGAACTTATCCTGAACAAGCTGTGCTAGATTCCCCATTATTGTGTACTGTCTTACCCTTCACCAAAGTTACCACTTATCTGTTGTCCGTTTAGTGTTTTTCCACCCCCACCCTTGCTCCCTCATAACCATCAGAGATTATTTTCGTGTGTAAAACTTTTCATGAGTTTTTATAGTAGTGATCTCATACAATATTTTTCCTTTTGTGATTAACTTTTTCACTTAGCATAATGCCCTCCAGATTCTTTCATGTTGTGAGATGCTTCATAGATTCATCATTGTTTTTTATCATTGTGTAGTACTCCATTGTGTGTATGTAATATAGTTTATCCATTCTTCTGTTGAAGGACATCTAGGTTGTTTCCATCTTTTTGCTATTGTGAACAATGTCAAAATGAACACAGGTGTGCATATGTCTATTCGTGTGACAGCTCTTATTTCTCTAGGATATATTCCTAGGACTGGGATTGCTGGATCGTATATTTCTGTTTCTAGCTTTCTAAGGAAGCGCCATATCGTTTTCCAAAATAGTTGAACCATTTTGCATTCCCACCAGCAGTGCATAAGAGTTTCAATCTCCCTGCAGCCTCTCCAACATTCGTTATTTTCTGTTTTTTGATTCATGCCAGTAATGCCAGGGGAAGATGGTATCTCACTGTAGTTTTGATTTGCATTTCTCTAATGGCTAGTGATTGTGAGCATTTCCTCATGTGTCTGTTAGCCACTTGAATGTCTTCTTTGGTGAAGTGTCTGTTCATTGCCTTTGCCTATTTTTTAATTGGATTATTTGTGTTTTTGTTGTAGAGGTGTTGGATTTTCCTGTAGATTTTAGAGATTAGATCTTTGTCGTATTTGTAACAGCCAAAAAATGTTCCCAGTCTGTAGGTTCTCTTTTTACTCTTTTGGTGAAGTCTTTTGATGAGCACAAGTGTTTAATTTTTAGGAGATCCCAGTTATCTAGATTATCTTCTGGAGTTTGTGTGTTGTTAGCTATGGTTTGTATCCTGTTAATGCCGTTTATTAGGGTCTCTAGCATTGATCCTATTTTTTCTTCTATGATCTTTATAGTTTTTGGTTTTATGTTTAGGTCTTTTACGTATTTTGAAGTAGTTTTTGTGTACGGTGTGAGGTATGGGTCCTGTTTCATTTTTTTGCAGATGGACATCCAGTTTTGCCAGCACCACTTGTTAAAAAGACTGCCTTTTCCCCATTTGTTGGACTTTGGGCCTTTTTCCGTTTATTCAGGGGAAAATTCCAACCCACCGAGTACGTTAGAGGAGCCCAGATGCACGGCAGATTCAAGAAGCAGAATAAAAACAGGCGCTTTCATTAGAAGGAAATTTTCTTACTGTTAGAATCGCTATCATCAAAGATCAGGTGACCATAGGTGGACAGATTTACATCTGAGTTCTCAATTCTTTTCCATTGGTCAATGTATCTGTTGTTGTACCAGTACCAGGTTATTTTGGCTACCGTAGCTGTATAGTAGGTTTTGAGATCACGTAGTGGGAGTCCTCCTACTTTATTCTTCTTCAATAGTCCTTTACTTATTAAGGGCCTCTTTCTTTTTCATATAAAGTTAATGATTAGTTTTTTCATCTCTTTAAAGAATGTTGTTCGTATTTGGATCGGGATTGCATTGTATTTCTAGATTGCTTCAGGTAGAATTGTCATTTTCACAATGTTGAGTCTACCTATCCATGAGCATAGTATGTTTTCCCATTTATGTAGATCTCTTTTGGTTTCTTGCAGTAGTGTTTTGTAGTTTTCTTTGTATAGGTCTTTTACATCCCTGGTTAGATTTATTCCTAAGTATTTTATTCTTTTAGGGACTATTATAAATGGTATTGTTTTCCTGATTTCCTTTTCATCATTCTCTTTATTGGTGTGTAGGAATCCAACTGATTTTTTATGTTTATCTTGTATCCTGCTGCTGTGCTGAATCTTTCTATTAGTTCCAGTAGTTTTCTCATGGAGTCTTTTCAGTTTTCTATGTATATGTCATATCATCTGCAAATAGGGACAGTTTTACTTCTTCCTCACCTATTCAGATGCCCTTTATTTCTTTTTCTTGCCTTCTTACTGTAGCTAAGACTTCCAGCACAATGTTAAGTAAGAGTGGTAGTAAAGGACATCCTTGTCTTGTTCCTGTTCTCAAGGGGAATGTTTTCAGCCTCTCTCCATTAAGAATGATGTTGGCGCTTGGTTTAGTATAGATGTCCTTTATTATGTTGCGGAATTTCCCTTCTATACCTATTTTATTGAGAGTTTTTTTTTATCAGGAATGTGTGTTGGACTTTGTTGAATGCCTTTTCTGCATCGATTGAGATGATCGTTTGATCTTTTTCTTTTCTTTTATTTATTTGGTGAATTACATTGATTGATTTTCTAATGTTGAACCATCCTTGCATACCTGGTATGAACCCTGCTTGGTCATGGTGTATTCTTTTTTTGATATGATGCTGAATTCTATCAACTAGAATTTTGTTGAGAATTTTTGC
>NW_004444210.1:1617309-1618888 GCF_000243295.1 Trichechus manatus latirostris
GCTTCATAGAATGAATTTGGAAGTATACCTTCCTTTTCTATGTTCTGAAATAATTTGAGTAGTACTGGTGTAAGTTCGTCTCTGAATGTTTGGTAAAATTCTCCAGTGAAGTCATCTGGGCTTTTCTTTTGTTGGGAATTTTTTTTATTATCCTTTCTATCTCTTCTCTTGTTATGGGTTTGTTCAGATTTTCAACACCATTTTGTGTTAGTTTAGGTAGGTAGTGTGTTTCTAGAAATTTGTCCATTTCCTCTAGGTTTTCAAATTTGTTGGAGTATAGTTTTTCATAATACACTGTTATGATCCTTTTTATTTCAGTTGGGTCTGTTATAATGTCCCCCATTTCATTTCTTATTTAGGTTATTTGTGTTCTCTCCTGTTTTTCTTTTGTGAGTCTGGCCAGTGGTTTGTCGATTTTGTTGATTCTTTCAAAGAACCAACTTTTGGTTTGTTGATTCTTTCTATTGTTTTTCTATTCTCTATTTCATTTATTTCTACTCTGATCTTTATTATTTTCTTTCTTCTAGTGGCTGTGGGCAGTTTTTGCTGTTCTTTTGCTATTTGTTCAAGTTGTGTAGCTAATGTATTGATTTTGCCCCTTCTTTTTTTGATGTGTGCATTTGTTGCTAAAAATTGACCTCTGAGGACTGTCTTTGCTGTGTCCCAAAAGCTTTGGTCTGAAGTGTTTTCATTCTCATTTGATTCTAGGAATTTTTTGATTCCATCTTTGATTTCTTCTATTACCCACTGTTTTTTTAAGCAGGGTGTTATTCAGTTTCCACATAATTGATATTTTTTCCTTGTTCTTCCTGTTGTTAATTTCTACTTTGATGGCATTGAGGTCAAGGAAGATACTTTGTATTATCTCAGTGTTTTGGATTTTGTTGAGGGTTGCTTTGTGGCCTAAGATGTAGTCTGTTCTGGAGAACGTTCCATGTGCTTTGGAAAGAATGTGTACTTTGCAGCTGTTGAGTGGAGTATTCTATATATATATGTCTATGAGGTCAAGTTGGCTAATTAGGACCTTTAGAACTTCTGTATCTTTGCAGAGTTTCTTTCTACATGTTCTGTCCTTTACCGAGACTGGTGTGTTGAAGTCTCCTACTAATATTGTGGAGCTGGCAATTTCTCTTTTCAGTGCTATTAGAGTTTGTTTTATGTATTTTGGAGCTCTGTCATTGGGTTGTAGATATTTATTATGGTTATATCTTCATGATGGATCATCCCTTTAATCATTATAATGCTCTTTTGTCTTTTATAGTGAATTTTGTTTTAAAGTCTTTTTTATCTGAGATTAGTATTGCAACTCCTGCTCTTTTTTGGTGGCTGTTTGCTTGATATATTTTTTTCCATCCTTAGATTTTTAATAAATTTATGTCTTTGTTTCTAAGGTGTGTCTGTTGTAGACAGCATATTGATGGATCTTGTTTTTTTATCCATTCTGTCACTTTCTGTCTCTTTATGTGTGCATTTATGTCATTTACATTCAGTGTAAATATTGATAGTTGTGAGTTTCTTGCTGTCATTTTATAGCGTTATTTTTTGTGATGCTGATGTTTTCTTTGTTCCTCTTACTCTC
>NW_004444210.1:1619838-1685793 GCF_000243295.1 Trichechus manatus latirostris
TTTTTGCTTCAACTCTTAGATAATTCTGAGTATTACAGACTTGCATTCCCTATCAGTTAGGTCTAGTGCCTTTTCTTCTACCGGAAGTTCATCTAGTGTTTTATTTTAGACGCCTACTGGAACCATCCTGTTCTATTTTTATAATTGGTTTGATATTTTCTGCTGTCTTCAGGGCATTCAGTGGTTATTTTCCTCTTTTATTGATTGTAGATTTGTTTGTTTCGTCCTGCTTTTTTGTTTTATTTGGTTATATCTGAGCAGGCAGGCTGTGCATTCTTTGTTGTTTGTTTGTCTGTGGGCACAATACTTTTCACCTCCTTCTCCAATGGGCAGGGTCAGTCACTCAGGTATAGTACAGCAGGACAGGTCCAGCTGAAGGGAAGTTACTGGGATAGGTTTTTTGTGGCACGTACCAGGGCTGACAGTGTGGACCAGAAATCAGTGCAGGGCAGGTTCCAGTAGAGCATGCCTGTGCTGCTTGGGCGTGTGATGTTCAGTGCATGGTGCAGATAGGCAGGAAGGAGGGGGTAGATTGTGATGTGTGGAGCTAAGATGTGTATGGGAAAGATGAGAGAGAGGAGAGAGGAATGGGAGCCAACTACATACACACAAACAAAAAAGAGTGCTAAGTGAGCTTGCTGTTGGAGTGGAGAAATGAGAGACTGGGAAATGGGGAAAAACAAAAAGAAAAAAAAAGAAAAAGGGTAAAGGAAAAAAATGAATAAATTGAGAAACTGGAAATGAAGAAAGACAAAAAGGGAATAAGAGAGAGAAGAGAACTAAACAAAGAAATAAAAAAACAAAACAAAACAAAACAAAAAACCTAAAAAAAACAGAAAAAAAAAAAAACAAGAAAAAAGAAATACCGCCAGGGGTGTCCCTGTACTTCTGTGCAGAGTAAGGGACTAGCTTCCAAACCACATGGTACTGCCTGGCTAGAAGGGGCTCCGAAGCTGAGAAAAGAAAAAGAAAACAAACAAACAAATCAGAGCAAACAAACAAACAACAAAGCCCCGGGGGTCCCACGAGTGCGGAGGCACCAGTGGGAAGCAGTTTCACAGTTGAGCGGTGTTTATCAGCCTTTTGGGAAGAAGCAAAGATGACACATGGAGCCAGGTATTTGAGAGAAAGCAGGGGAGGTGGTGAGAGGTAAGGAAGAAATCTAAAGAAGCGAAAAACAGAGACAGTAGCAGCCTACAAATGGCACTCAGGGAGCCGGCCAGTGCGGGCGGGTGGCATCCATTCAGCACTGGGGGGAAGCTCGTGCTTCCCGGCCAATAGACTGTGGCTGCAGGAAGCAGAGGAGGCTAAGTGGGGGTGAAGAAGGGTGGGGGGGTGGGAAAGCCTATATCGTGGGTTACCAGTTGTTCTGCCTCCTGCCGGAAGCTCTGTGAAGCTGCTTTCTCATACTTCCTGTTTGCTGATCTCCAATAGGAGTCCAAGATGGGGGATTCATGCTGCGGTAGCTGATAGGGGACCTCTGCATGTGTCTCTCCTGGTGCTCTGTTCTCAATCAGTTTCCTACTGCATTCGGTGCTTGGCTGAGTTCTTTATCTCTTCATTTGATGCCTAGGGTTTCAGGATTGATGTGTGACTCTTAGTTTTTCTGATCTTTGCTGAGGAGGGACGGCATGGTGCTTCTGACCACAGCGCCATGTTGCCTGGAAGTCCTCTGTTAGCTTGTTTTTTGCTTTGTTTGTTTAACATAAATCTAATAACAATGCATGAAATGGGTTAGTGATTTAAGTAAAAACTCCAAAGAAAAACAAACAGGTCAAATTTGTTTTTTAATCCTAAATCATTGTAAATTTTCTGAGAATAGTAGCATTAATCATGGTTGAACTCATGTTTTTCAATTATTTATACTCATAATATATTGTAAGAATAGTTTTCTTTTTTATGTAACTTTTTGCTTTTACATATCTGCTCTACAAAAATGGATATTCATAGGTATGTGGAAGAAAAATTATAAAGCTTTTTTGACCACATCATATCTATTAACTGCCACACTACTGACCAAAACTTTCTGCCATAGATTTCTGCCAGAAACATTAGATTAGATACCACTTCTGTAGATAGATAGACCCAGCTTGATATATTGAACCTTATTTTGTTATCAAATGGGAGGCCTCTTTTTATCCAGACGGGAGTCAAGTTGGTTTCAGTCTTGCTGAAGACAGGTTGATGTGAGTCCAGTCTGCAGTTCAGGCTGAGAAAACAGAAATTTCATATTTAATCCATTTGAGATGCTTTAGCCTGACTTCAGTAAGAATTATTCAGTAAAATAATATCAGAGAGCATGAGAAGAATATGCCAGAGCACATGCTCACAGTAATCCAAGATGTCTCTATAGCATGCATTCATTTTTCCTAGCAAATGTGGGGAGAGAATACATCACCAAACAAAACAATAACAACAACAAAATCTGATTGTGAGAAGGATTGTGAAGATTAATTAGAAGTGTTTTGTTTGGAGGAAAACAAATCCCAGAAAGAAGGGAACATTTAAAAGATATGCAGCAAAAGTCTCATCTTAAAGAGATGAGAGACCATATGAAAATGATAAAATACACATGTATTAGATACCAAATATGGATTTTCAATAAACATTTTATAAGATTTGATAATAATGTTAAGAAGAATAATTTCAATGTAGGGAGCAAACAAAATGAATATAAATGGCATTCTGTTTCATGACTAGTAAGTAGAGCATTACATAATTTATCATGAGAGTCACTTTTATAATCCACATAAATGAGTTTTATGATGATAGCAGATCAAAGGTATGTGAGAAATATAACCTGAGTCAAAATGGTTTTACCATTAAAGTCTGGCTTAGTTTACTGATGACTTAAATTTATCGTACTGTAGGCTAATACAGATGAGGAACATATGCCAGTCCATAAACACGAAGAGTAAGAGAAAACTAAGTTGGAAGCCATTGAGAATAGATTTTTGACTGCTTGAAATTGGTATAAAACTCAATGTAATGAATCTTATAAGGGCAGAGAGAGAATATAAATGAAAAGTCATCATATTTTACCAAATAACACCTTGATAAGACCCAACAAGATTTTTGTTTGTTTGTTTGTAATAATATGATTATCATGGCATTGAAAGTTTACCACTTAAGACAGGCCAGATGATACTGAGTTATGAGACGAAAACTGATGAGAAATCGCTAAGGAAACCAGAAAAGTGACAACAGCAATTGGATTGCTCTCATCGGCTATCAAATCAGAAAACACTTTGAAAGGGTAATAAACATATGAATTATGTTTTGAGAGATCCAGGCTGGAAGTTATAACACAAACAGAGTCAATAAAAAGATCTTGGGGTTGAAATTAAACAAATTTGATCGCATTTCCCTGGCATGATTTTCCTTTTCTGTTATCAAATAGTTTTCATTTATAACTTAATATTAAAGATGACGCCAGAGTTTTAATCAGGCAAAATTACATCCATCCTTAGTTTTCATGCTTCCTATTAGTTTCTTGACTATGAAGGAAAAAAAATACATAAGAGAATAACCAAAATCCCTGCTTTATATACTAAACATTCTAATATTGATGATTATGTTTTGAAAACTAAGGCAATGTAATCATTAATTGCCACAGGTTTGAGTCCAGACTTAAAATTTACTCATTTGTTAAATAGAGAAAGTCGGTAATCAATTTGGTCTTTACCTTCACCAGCTCTGGAAATGGATCCAATTAATATCCATTAATTTTTTTTTCTTTTGCAAACAAAATGCCCTTCTTGCTCTTGATACCATTCTTCTGTTGCTTATCCACACCTTCCCTCCTCTCTTGCCATTAGAAAGTAATAAGTCCATAATTCACCACTCTTTTTACTTAGGATCACAAAAAGCAAGGCAGTTTATGCACTCAGATGCTGGTCTGGAAATCTCTAAACTGACAGCTAGCACTGGACTGGAGAACTGCAATGTGATAGATAGCACTCATTTCTGCTAAAGATGTGTTTAAAGCCCAAATCTGAGATGTTCACTCTCAAAAAACCCAAATGCCTGTATGTCTTATTCCTACAGATTTCCCGTGTCCCCCCCACCCCCACCATTGAAGAAAAGGGAAACAAGGAAAGAGTTTTATGATATTGTTTTTATTATTATTTGTGGGAACAAGACTTCCTACCCAGGTTAATCTCCTTCCCTCTTGGTGGAAATATCAAAATGTCACATGATAAGTAAATCAAAGCAAGGATTTTTTTAAAGGGTCTTTTTCTATTTGAGGCACAGAGCAACAGAGAACATATAACCACTAAATAACTAACTCATCATAAATGGCCCCTGTAATATCTGAATAAACCTGAGCATCTGATTCGTTCAATTAGAACTTTCTGTGGTTTATATTTTACACATGGCAATGCTCACACATTGGACACCAGGGAATTCCATAGCACTGCTTCTATATTGTGTCATGTGCAAGCTCCTCAAACGACCTACGGAGATCTCACAGCTTAGGAGGATCTCTATCATACATACTTGTTTGCGCCATAAATGACCATCTTGAGAGTATCCTACATTTTATTCATCTTTATTTCCCTAGAGACTGGTATAATGCCTTATATTCTGTGGTAACTAAAAACATATTTATTGAAAGAAAGGAAGAGAGAGGGAAAAAGAGATTTAAATCATGCCAGTATTTTAGTGGCACATTGTCAACTCTTTCAACTAAATTTTGGATCAGTGCTGTGGTCCATTAATGTCATGGATTGAATTGTGTTCCCCAAAAATTTATGACAACTTGGCTGGGTCATGATTCCCAGTATTACGTGGTTTTCCTCCATTTTATGATCGGATATATTTACCTATGTGTTGTAAATCCTATCCTCGATAATGTTAAAGAGACAGGAGTGGAGGCAGTTATGTTAATGAGGCAGGACTCAATCTACAGGATTAGGTTGTGTCTTGAATCAATCTCTTTTGAGATATAAAACAGAGAAGCAAGCAGAGAGGGTGGGGATCTCATGCCACTAAGAAAGAAGTGCCAGGAGCACAGCACATCCTTTGGACCTAGGATTCCTGTGCTGCAAAGCTCCCAGACCCAGGGGAAGATTCATGACAAGGACTTTCCCCCAGAACTGACAAAGAGAGAAAGCCTTCCCCTAGAGCTGGCACCTTTAATTAGACTTCTAGCCTCCTAAACTGTGAGAGAATAAATTTCTGGTTGTTAAAGCCATTCACTTGTGGTATTCCTGTTACAGCAGCACTAGACAAATAAGACAATCAGTTATATTAAAAATATTGACCAGAGAAGTATTGGATTGTCTTGGTGAACTATGGCTCTGTGAGAACTTGAACCATATATCTCATAATGAGGAGGGTCTATGTTGATCTTCTACTTTTATTCAACATGGCTCCTTAAATGGAAGGCCATTAATGGTAAGAATGGAGGAATAGCATTGATTCTTGATTGGACAATAAGTGCTAATATTTTTTTTTAAATCCATCAACTGATTTTTTGGAAGAGGTTTCTATTGCAATCATTTTTCTAAGGAAAAGGGACAAGAATAAATAAAACAAAGTCTTCTGAGACAGAAATGTATCACCATCCTTAATAATAATAATAATAACATACTAAAAATAATAATCATAACAACCAATAATAACATACAAAATCCCTACAATTATATGAGACTTATATTCTACTTTTGGAAACATATATTGAACAAAAAGAATAAGAAAAATATATACATATTTAGCTAATGGTAAATGATAAGGCCACCACTTGTCTGGCAGTTTGTCATACTGTGGTGGCTTGCATGTTACTGAGATGCCGTAAGCTATGCCACCGGTATTTCAAATACCAGCAGGGACACCCATGGTGGACAGGTCATCTTGAAGTCTAAAGTGCGCCTGACCCAAGCCATGGTCTTTTCAATTGCCTCATATGCATGTGAAAGCTGGACAATGAATAAAGAAGACTAAAAAAGAATTAACTCCTTTGAATTATGGTGTTGCAAAGAATATTGAGTATACCATGGGCTCCCAGAAGAATGAACAAATCTATCTAGGGAGAAGGATAGCCAGAATGCTACTTAGAAGTGAGGATGGCAAGATTTTATCTTTAGACATGTTATCAGGAGGGACCAGTCCCTAAAGAAGGACGTCATGCTTGGTAAAGTAGAGGGTCAGCAAAAGAGAGGAAGATCCTCAACGAGATGGATTGACACAGTGGCTGCAAGGGTTGGCTCAAGCATAGTAACATCTGTGAGAATAGTGCAGGACCAAACAGTGTTTCATTCTGTTGTACATGAGGTCACACTATGAGTTGGAGCTGACTCTATGGCACCTAACAACAATAACAACAACAAGTGATAAGGAGAATACAAAGTTGCGGAAAAGGGTTGAAATTGCTGAGGTGGGAATGTAGGTTCAAATTTAGATACAGTAGGCAGAGAATAATATCTCACTGAAAAGAAGACATTTCCATAAGATGTAAAAATAGTTAGAGAAGAAATCATACAGATATTAGAGAAGACCATTCCAGAAAGTCACCATCAAAAATGCAAGGCTCTGAGGAAAGAGGGTGCCTGGTATGTTTTTAGAACAGTGCCAAAATCAGTGTGACTGAAATGGGATAGGAAGAACATGGCAGAAGAAGAAATCATATAGGTATAAAGGTGTCAACTACACAGAGTTTTACAAATCATTGTGGAGACAGACGTTCACTGTGAATAATATAAGAAGCCATTGGGTATTTTGAGTTGAGGTGTAACGTGATCGGACTTATTTTTCAACAAGTTTCCTCTGGCTGCTCTATTTAAAATGGACTGTAGGAGGTATGGCAGAGCAGGGAGAACAGTCAGGAGGCTATTGCTGAAATCCAGGCAAGAGATAGTGATAGCTTGGACTCAAGTAGCAACAAGGAAAACAATTTAAAAGTGATTAGATTTTGGATGTATTTTGAAGATAGAGACAACATGATTTGATGAAGGATTGAGTATGGAATGTGAACAAAATAAAGATGGCATAGTTCTTTGACCTACGTATCAGGAAGAATGGAATTGTCATCAACCAAGAAGAAAAAGACAGAGAGAAGCAGATTGGTGGGGGGAGTGAGGGTTAGATCTGGAAATCTTGACAAGAACAGTTTTGCTGGATTGAAGTGGGTTCATAAAAGAGAGAAAGGAGAGAAATTAGAGAGTGAAATAGACTACTCCTTTAAGCAGATCTCTTTTTTACATAAAGGGAAATAGAGCTGCAGCTTGAGGTGAGGATGTGGTTGAGGTTGTGTTTTAAGATGAGAGAAGGAATTGTGTATGTGTATGCAAAGGCAAAGTGCAGCAAAGAGGTAAAAACAATGATGTGGGAGACTAAAAGGAAAATTAGTAGAACACCATGCCAGATGCAGTTCTTGGGATAATTCCCTAAGTAAAACTGCTACCAGTTATATAGTTTACTCTTAATATATTAAATTATAATCTAATTTCCAAAAAAAAAAAATTGACTAGTAATATTAAGACTCATACAATAGTCTAATATTAAAATAAAATTAATAGTGGAATTGGAGGGGCTAGAAAAATTTCAAACTCTTATCATTCCCCTACTAGCTTTTAGAAAACAAATTAATACAAGATACTTTTGAATGGTTAATTATCTGCAGAAAAAACTTTCCTATGTTCTAAGTAAAAAGTTGTCTTAGGCTAGGTTCTCTAGAGAAGCAAAACCAGTGACGAGTCTATAGAGAAAGAGAGAAAGCTATATATCAAGGAAATGGCTCACATGGTTGTAGAGGTTAGAAAGTCCCAAATCCATGGGTCAGGCTGGAGGCTTCTCCTGACTCACATAGCTGCACTGCAGTGGCTGGCAAACCCAAGATTTAGACTGTGGAGGCTGACGAATCCCAAGATCAGCAGGTAAACTGCCAGCTCAAGTCCTAAGAACCAGAGGTCAGATGAACAGGAGCCAGCTGCAGGATCCAGGGCAAGCAAAAGCCAGCAAGCCTTGCCAGAAAGTCTACCTACATTGGTTGCGGGCCACACCCCCAAGAAAACTCCCTTTCAACTGATTGGCTACTCACAGCAAACCTCATCATGGAGGTGATCCCATTATATCAGATCTCATCATGGAGGTGACTGCATCATTACACAGCTACCAAACTACACTATAACTGCCAAACCACTGAGAATCATGGCCCAGCCAAATTCACATACAACCTTAACCATCACAAAAGGCAAAAACAAAAACTTAAAATAAGTTTGTTAAAGAAACATATCTCTAAATTTTGTACTCACAGAACCAACTTAAGCCTGGGTTATAAATCAGCCAGGTTAAACTCGGTTATGTTACAGTGACAATGCAAAGTCTCAGTCTTTTATCACAAAATTAATTTATGTTTTTCTCTCTCAATACGTTCATTGTGAGTTGACACTGGTGGTTACCCATTGCAGCCATTCAAGGACCCAAGTTGTCAGAGGCTCCGTCAGACATGTTTTTATAATCACTGGCAAGTTGAAGAGACTGGTGCTTCATAACGGCAACCAACTTACTTCTTCTAGGAAGCAGTGCATATTTCACTGTTGAGAATGAAAGTACAATTCTACTATCAGTCCCAGAAGGCTTACCAGATATGTAAAGTGAGTTTTATGAAGCTTAAGAATTGGTACTGTAATGAATTTTTAAAAATCCATAATCTTCTTAGGTATAAGCATATATTTTCAATTAGTAGATTGAAATTATTCATTTAGTTAGCAGGTTATAGCTCTTGATAAGTTTCTCTCAGTTACCTCCTTATCTCACAATCTGGGTGTGGGTAGTGATGATTTTACAGTGGGAGGGAATTAAAATTCATGGATCAGGACACGGTAACTTAATGCGATTTAGGAACTTCTAAGTTTTGTGAATAAGGATATTGGCAGTTCAGTGGTAGAATTCTAGCCTTCCATGCAGGAGACTGGGTTCAATTGCTGACCAATGCACCTTGTGTCCAGCCACCACCCATTTGTGAGTGGAGACTCGTGGTGTTACTACGATGCTGAACAAGTTTCACTGGAACTTCCAGACTAGGAAGAAAGGACTGGTGATCTACTTCTGAAAACTTTATGGACTACAACGGTCTGATCTCAACCAATCATGGGGATGACACAGGACTGGGCAGTATTTTATTCCATTGTGCATGCAGTCACCATGAGTCAGGGGATGAATTGAGGCAGTTTACAACAAGTTTTGTGAAAATATCTCTTTTGAGTCAGATTTAATTCTGTATATTATCTGACATGAATACATTGAGCCTACTACCCTTCTGTCAGTTTCTCATACTGTGGTGGCTTTTGTATTGCTATGATGCTGGAAGCTATGCCATCAGTATTTTAAATACTGATGAGAGAGAGAGAAAGCTGCATATCAAGGAAATGGCTCACGTGGTGGTAGAGGTTGGAAAGTCTACAATCCTGCATCCACCCATGGTGGATTGGTTTCAATGGAGCTTCCAGACCAGGAAGAAAGGCCTGGTGATCTAATTCCAAAAAATTAGCCAATGAAAATTTTATGGATCACAACAGAGTATTGTGTAATATAATGCTAGAAGATGAGCCACCTAGGTTGGAAAGCACTCAAAATATACAGTGACCACAACAATGGATGCAAGCATACCAATGATTGTTAAGATGGCACAGGACTGGGCAATGCAATGTTTTATTCTGTTGCATATGAGGTCTCAATGAGTTGGAGCTGACTTGGCAGCAACTAACAACTTCTGAGTATGGTAAATGTTTGTATTAGTTGCTATTGCTGCATGGCAAACTACACCAAAATTTTAGCAGCTTCAAAGAATAACACATTTACTACCTCACAATTTCTGTGTGTCAAGAGTCTGGCATGGCTTTTCTGAGTCCTCTGCTTTAGGATCTCTCCCAGGACTGCAATCAAGGTGTTGGCGGAAGAAGCTACGGTCGCATTTGAACACTCAATTAGGGTAGGATCCACTTCTAAGCTGATTCATGTGATTGTTGGTATGATTGAGTGCCACAAGGGCCATTGGATCAAGGGCCTCAATTACTCCTTGGCAATTGGTCAGAGATCTCCCTCAGTTCCTTGCCAGTCAGGTCTCTCCAGATTGCTTCATCTGTGCAAACACAGGAGAAAAGCCAAAGAGAGCACAAGACAGAGAGACAGAGAGACAAACAGAAATCTCAGACGTTTATAACCCAATCTTGAAAATGATTCTTACTATATTCTATTTATTAGAAGCACGTTTCTAGATCTAGCCCCCACTCAAAGGAAAGGATTACAGAGGGGCATGTATGGAATGGCATTCTAGAAGTCTGCTTATCACAATGAACATTAGTATCTTCAAAGTTTTTTTTCCCCCAAAGCATTTTCTCCTAATTTAGAGTCTTCCAGTAAGCCAAGATTATAAAGGAAGGGGAGCCAAGGATAGTTAAAATATAAAAAGTCAGAAACAAAAATTATAATTCAATTCACTTAGAAATTATTCAGTTTATAAATTTGAATGTGGTTTTAGTTTTTGATCTGGTTTAAAAGAAAGACTGAATATCGTATTGCATCTAAAAACCATAATTTTCCAACTATTAAAAGAAAATCTCAGATTAACACTTAACAAGAATAACCATCTCTCTGGAATTTTTTACACTTTATAAGAAAATATGGCAATCTCATTCCAAGGCAAATTTATCGCTGATCTAAGAAATTAAATCATGATATCTATTATGCTTCCATATGATCAGTTATTATGTATTCTTTTAATGACAATGCAAGAACTCAGTAGTTTAAAAAAAAGGCATGTCCAAAGAAAGTAAAATGTTACCTAATGCAAGACTAGGTTAACAGTTTTTAATAATTAGGAGCATAAAGAAATTGGCTCAATGCATAATGATGGAGTCCTCTTTGGAGCTAGTCTATAATTTACTCTCATATTCATTCAGCTGGAAAGCATTGATTGAACGTTTATTGTAAAAAGACACTGTCATTGGCTTGAGATTATAGTAACAGCAAGACTAAAATTTGTTAATAGGGACTGTGCTTAGAGAAACCATTAACTGATAAAATTTTATGAATGCCTGATAAAGAAAATCCACACGCTATGGAAATGGACAGCATTATCACCTCACATTCTAACCTAGTGTTATGGACTGTGTTCCCCCAAAATATGTGTTGTAAATCTTAACCCCTAGGAGCCCCGATGGCACAGCCATTAAAGCCCTGGGCTGCTAACCAGAAGGTCGGCGATTGGAATTCACCAGCCGCTCCACGGAGAAAGATGTGGCAGTCTGCTTGCCTAAAGATTACAGCCTTGGAAACCCTACTGGGCAGTTCTACTCTGTCCTATAGCATCACTATGATTCAAAATCGACTTGACGGCAATGGGTTTTTGGCGGTGGTGGTGGTGGGGGCATACCTGTGTTGCTACAAGTGGGAATTAACTTGATGGCAACAGGTTTAGTTTTGTATACCTGTGTGGTGCAGTGGTTAAGAGCTCGGTCTGCAGTTTGAATCCACCAGCTACTCCTTCGAAACCCTATGGAGCAGTTCTACTTTGTCCTATAGGGTCACTATGAGTCCGAATCAACTCAATGGCAACAAGTAGTTTTTTTTTGGTTATACCTGTGTTTAGTACGCGGCTGCTAACAGAAAGGTCAGCGATTCGAACCCACCAGCCATGCTATGGGAGAAAAGACCTTGCAATCTGCTCCTGTAAAGATTTCAAAGCCTTGGAAACCCTATGGGGCAATTCTACTTTGTCTTATAGGGTCGCTATGAATCAGAATTGACTGGAAGACACACAACAACATACCTGTGGTTATAATCCCATTTGGGAATGGGTTTTCTTTGTCATGTTAATAAGGCAGTATTAGTGTAAGGTGTGCCTTAAATCAATCTCTTTTGTGGTATGAAAGAGCAGATTAAGCAAGCAAGCAAACACAAATGGAGAGGAAGATTCACAACAGGATTGCCAAGGAACCTAGGAAAGAATAGAAGCTGAAAAGAGACAAGGATCTTCCCCCAGAGAGGACAGAAAGATAGAGCCTTTCCCTAGAGCTTGTGCCCTGAACTTGGACTTCTAGACTCCAACCGTGAGAAAATAAATTTCCGTTCATTAAAGTGACCCACTCTGGTATTTCTGTTATAGCAGCACTAAATAACAAAGACACCTAGTTATAGAGTTAGTATAACTCAAAAGGCTGGATCAGAGAGTACAAGGCAAAAAGTTGCTATAAAAAAACAAAACCCATTGCCAGCCAATCATTCCGACTCATAGAGACCCTACAGGACAGAGTAGAACTGCCCCTTAGGGTTCCCAAGGCTATAAATCGTTACTGATGCAGGCTGCCACATATTTCTCCCATGAAGAGTTGCTATAGAGGACACCAAAGAAATAGACATTGCCCAACTCAGTAGTCTCTTGTAATCTATATTTAGCATTTCATATGAAAAAGAATTACTAACATTTCATTCATCACAAAGGTGTTTCCTCGGACTCCAGGATTTAGGAATATTACATTTTCACTTCTGTTCATCTTTGTTTATATGCTTGAGATTAAGTAGCAATAACAGTGAGGCATATGATGTTTTTTTAAAGATATAGCTATAATAAAGATAAACAAGCATTCAAACTTCTGAGCTCTAACATATATATCCTGACTCCAAACATATTTGAATTTCTGATTTGCCAGTATCGAAGGTATTTTATTTTGTTCTTCTGAACTTTAGCTACTTCAGCGATCATTTATCCTTTCTTGGAAAAATACCCAGACGAGCATAGTTAGCAGTTGGCAATTGATCCCTTTCTGTTTTCAATGGGAACATGGGTCAACAGTTCACTCCCTGTGAAGTATACCTTTTTCTTTTTCAAGCAGTATTCCATAACTGTTTCTGTTATTTCTTTAGTATCAGCACATTGCTTAACCTTCCTTCAGCTTAGCTGCTGTGTCTGCATCGAAGTGTAAATGCTCTATGTGCAATGCAGAAGTGATATGAACACATCTTACTCTAAAGATTACATCAACTTTCAGTGAAAATGATAGTATTATTATATACCTCTTCCTTGAACTCTGTAAATGATCTTAGTGAATTCTCTAATTTCTGTCATCTGCAAGTAGGGAGAAGAAGCAGTATCTCTGAAGTCTGGTACTAAGTAAGGATCAGTAGATATTGAGAGAATATTTAGTGAAATGAAATTATTTAAGTAATTAATATTACAGAAACTGTTCATATTGGAAAAGAAGGGCATATCAACTTCACTGGAGATAAAAAAATCACTATTATTTTACAAGGAGCTCCCTGGTGGCACAAATGGTTAAGCACTCAACTACTAGCCGTTACGTTAGGGTCTAGGAAGACAGTCTTGGTGAGCTGCTTCTGAAAGGTCACAGCCTTAAAAGCCCTATGGAACAGTTTAACTCTACACATGGAGTGGACATGAGTTGGAATTGACTCAATGGCATTTAACAATAACAACAACGTTACTTTACAAAAGACTCAGAGAAATCAAAACCAAAAGCAAACCACTGCTATCAAGTGGATTCTGACTCGTAGCGACCCTATAGGACAGAGTAGAACAGTCGCATAGGGTTTCCAAGGCTGTAAATCTTTATGGAAGCAGACTGCCACATGTTTCACTCACAGGTGGGTTCGAACCACCGACTTTTCATTTAGCAGCCTAGCACTTTAACCACTGTACCACCAGGATTCTTGGTTAGAGAAATAAATCCAGTTAGTCTCAAGGGAACTTTTCTAAATGTTTCACTTGGAATTCTTTAATTCTCCTTGGGAAGAACAACAGAGCAAACAAACGCAAACATAGTAGAAGAAATTCCAACTGTACAGAACCAACTCTTGAAAAATGATCTAGAGATGGTCTGGGCATAATACAGGAGTTCTTAAAGAAATGGGAGTTAGTGTTAAGCAAGTATTCTGGATACAATTCAGAAGTTGCATTTGTCAGATGTGTTGAAATTTACTGTGGTAGCAACATCTATGTTGTTCAGGATACTGAGTGTTGTAGGAGAAAGTGGTGTTAGACAGCCGGGATATTAGAGAATAGGAGGCAAGTTATAATGGAGCTCTCAGAAAAAAAGAGATTTTTCTCTCTCTCTCTCTTTCCATCTTACTCCCTTTCTTTCTCTCTTTTTTCATATCTGGCTTTGCTTTCTTTGTGTCACTGTTTTTTTCTACCCACTTTATTCTTATTTTACATGATTCTCATTTCTTCTTTTCTTTTTTTTAAATTAGATTTCTTTCTTATTTTTCTGTGTCTCCTTCAACCAATTGTTAGCTTAGAATACACATTTGTAACATTTATTGAATAAAACTTTATGTTAATTTTTCTCAATTCAAAGACCAAAGATTTGTATTTGTTTTATTCAAAAACCCTGTCCCTAAAGTTAATTACATTTTTTTGTTTATTTGTGTGTGTGGTGGCGCAGTGGTTAAATGGTCAGCTGCTAACCACAAGGTCAGCAGTTCAAATCCACCAGCTGCTCTTTGGAAACCGTATGGGGCAGTTCTACTCTGTCTTGTAGGGTTGCCATGAGTCGAAATCCACTCGATGGCAATGGGTGGTTTTCCAACCATTTTCTTCCAAGAATCAGTAGGCCTAGGTACACACAATAGAGTCTTGCCACTCAGAAGTTAAAAGTAAGGCATAAGATTAAACATTTTAGCTTATCTTTACATCTTGACTTTAGAAGGCTGTTATTGTCTCTAATACACTTAGCCTCCCTTCCTTCCTTTAGGAAAAAAAAAAAATCTACAGTTAAAGAGGAAAAAAAAGTGAATTAGAGGTCATTGATATTCTTCCTAGCTGACACGTTGGATCATAGAGGCCTTCTCTAGTCCTACCTGTGTTATCTATGTATGTACGACATAGTGGGTCTGATTGGAAGGATATGCCTTTTGTGTAAAGGGAGCATGGGCCAGACTGTTTTGTAAATTTGCTTATGTTATGCTTTGGAATCTATGAAAATTGCCTATAATCACCCTTCCAGACAAGATAAATTTATGTTTTTTTTTCTGCTTCTCAAGTTTACCTAATTGAGTAAACTGAAATGTACTAAGAATTAATACTTGCAACACATCCTAGTGAGTTACAAATATTTCTTTACCCATTGTCTCCACCAAATAAACTATGATATTTCCTTGATAGGAATCGTATTATTCTGCACGTATCCAAACCCAATAAAAAATGTTTAAAGAAAAACAGAAGTAGATGTAGAGAGCAAAGGGGGAGATGAAAAAAGTGGGAGACGGATAAGACAAGAGGAAGGGAAGAAAGATACTAAGAAGGAAATGAATATTTACGATGAGAACTTTAATGCTAGCAGCTAGGACAATTTACTGGGGGACGTTAGAATCACTTGGAAACTTCAAGGCATGTAGGGGAAAGTCTCACACAAGGAAAGAACTAGAATAAAGACCAACAGTGAATAGAGATATTGAATAATATGAATAAGAGTAAATTTTATTGAGTATTTATCATATGCCAAGCATTGTGTTAAGCACTATCCATGAATTATTGTGCTTAAACCTTGCAATAAACATCTGAGGCAGCAGTGTATGCTATTACTGTACTCAGGGATCAAAACGTACCTAAAATCTTTCTACCCAGAAAGTGGTAGAATGAATATTTAAACCAAGACAGCAAGAATTCACAGCCATTTTCTTAACTCATCTATTGCATCTCCTAAAGTGACCCCAAGAAATGCTCCATCACTGTGCACTTCCTTTGTTTCTGTGGTGCCTCTGACTCGTCCCTTGGCTTTGACCTGCTTTGGCCCTCTCATGCCTTCTTCTGGGCAACTCTTCTCACTGTGAAACTTTGCTCTCAACATCTTGACTAAATTGTTTCCTATCCTCACTGCCAGCAGGATCCTCCCCTTCTATTGGCATCAGATATGAACTAGGATTTGACTGTATTCTGAGTCATCCATATCTATAGACATAGTATCCCATTTCCCTATTTCTGATGCTTGGGCGTGATGGAGGCACCAATGTTTAAACAGTAGCAGCAGCTGTAGCCAAACAACATCAAAGAAATTATCATAAAAAATAGCCTCGCATTCTTTACCCTGTCATGAGTATTCTGTAAAGAAATCTTTTAGTTAATGGAGAGTCTAGAAGTTACTTCTTTTCACACTGGACCTAAAGACTACAGAGAAGTTAACAAACACCAAATCCATTGCTGTTGAGTTGATTTCACTACGATTCTGACCCATAGCTACCCTATAGGACAGAGTAGAACTGCCACATACAGTTTCCAAGGAGCAGCTGGGGGATTCAAACTGCCAACCTTTTGGTTAGCAGCCAAGCTCTTTACCTCTGTACCACCAGGGCTCCATAGAGAAATTATTCACCTCAAGAACAGGGATACTGTTGAAGGGTAAACTCAAACTAGAACATTAATTTCAAGCATGTGTTAACAAAACACAATATTTTTCTTTTGATGACACTTAAATTATATATTAACCACATCATCTTGGTGAAAAAATGATTATATTCAGACTGAAACTGTATTGGAATAACACAATTTTTTTTAAGGGGCAAACAACATAGTCTATGACCCAAAAAAGAGGAATAAAAAAACTGTGTAGCCATTTTTACAAAGGGATTATATTCAAATTTATTTACTTAAACAAATAGATTTTATTCTATTATACTTAATGTAAATCTTAAACTCAGGGGTGTGATGAGATATTGGCTATCATTCACAGTAGCCACTATTATATCTGAATGTGTGTTTCATGAACAAGTTCAAATTTTCTAAGCATAAGTGTAAAATCAATTTACATTCTGAAAATAATTGGATGCTCTGGAAACCTGGTCTGATTGGACAGAAGTTGAACAGTTTCCAATAAGTTAAGATGACGATCCTTTCTTTTTAAGCAGCTCCTTATAGTTTATCAGTACATCACGAGAGATGGTCATTTCTACTTAAAGTTTAGTTATGTAAATAAGCATAATGGACAGAGATCAGACAATCTAACTATTGTTTGAAAATTAAAAATAGAAGTAAAGTAGAAGAAAATGTTTACTGCTTATTTGCATTTTCAGAGAGCATATACAGTTTCTACTGCGTTACTTATCATGAGGCTCAGTAATTAGCTCCAGTGTAATTAACTGTTAAACCAGGAAAATGTAACTGGCTTTGATGAAAGTTTAAATAATGCTATGCACTCAAGTATGAAATATATCCTTTCCTTAAAGTAGACCAATAATCTACTTTTGTTCATTTAAACAGTTTCAGTAATGCTGATCTATTTTTTTTCCAAAAGAGATATTTTTGCAATCAATTAAGAATCTTGGAAATATTGAGTATTGATAACATTATCTCTATGGAATGTTGTTGCTGTTCTTGTTAGGTTCCATCCAGTCAATTCCAGCTGATAACGACCCTATGTGCAATAGAACTCTATGGGATAATATATTTTTATTGTTAAATTTTTTTTACTGATAAAACTTTTTTGATAAATTCTTAAATTTAAACATTTTTCAAGAGCCCTTTCAAAACTGTGTATATTGATAAAATTAAAATGTGGAGCACTTTGTTTGTTTTCTAGGTATTTTCAGAGAAAGTTATTTAGTGCTCAGGGATAAAATCAAAGGAAAAGGGATAGAAAGACTTCTTAAAGAGTACAAAATAAACAAACAAAAAAATTAGACTACATTAAAATTAAATACTTCTGTTTATCAAAAGACATCATTGATACATGAAGAAGGAAGCCATTGAGAGGAAGAAGATATATGTAATTTGAATATACTACTACAAACTTAAATATGTAAAGGATTCCTACAAGTCAACAAGAAAAGTGACAGATTACACAGTAGAGAAATGGGCGGAAAATTTGAATAGACACTTCATAAAAGAGGTATCTAAGTGGTCAATACAGGTAGGAAAAGATGTTCATTAGCTATCAAAAACAAACAAACAAACAAAAAACCCATTGTCGTTCAGTCGATTCTGACTCATAGCGACCCTAAAGGATAGAATAGAAATGCCCTATAGGGTTTCCAAAGAGCGGCTGGTGAATTCGAACTGCCGACCTTTCCATTAGCAGCCAAGCTATTAACCACTGCACCACAAGGGCTCCCATTAGCTATCAGGGAAATGTAAGTTAAAACCACAATGTCATATACATCCGTCAGACAGACAATATTATGTGTTGTTGAACAACTGGAACACATATAGTGCTGATAAAAAAACCGAATCCATTGCCATCAAGTCGATTCCAACTTATAGCGACCCTATAGGACAGACTAGAACTGTCACATAGGATTTCCAGGGAGCAGCTGGTGGATTTGAACTGCTGACCTTTTGGTTAACAGCCAAATGCTTAACCACCTTTGCCACTAGGGCTCCACAGTACTGATAGTAATATAAATTAGGATAAACACTTTGGAAAAGTGATTCGTTAGCTTCTGTTAAAGAGTGTCAAATGACTCAGCAATTCCACTTCTAGGTATATATGCCTAAAAGAAATGGATTAATATATGCAAAAAGTGACATTCGAGAATATACATAGTGAAGTTCTTCATGACACCCCAAAATTTCTAGCAACCCAAATGTCCTATCAATAGCAGAATAAATAGGGATGTATTCAAATAATGAAATAGTATACAGTTATGAGAATAAACAAAGTTATTTCTACACATAAAATATGGATGAATTTCACATAGTGTTGAGCAAAAGAAGTTAGACACACAAAAATATTAACTGCGTGTGTGTTGGTAATGTTCTATTTCTTGATGTGGGTGCTGGTTACATGAACATATTCACATTGTGAAAACTCATGGAGCTTATGATTTTTCAAATTTTCTGCACTTAATTTGTACTTCAGTAAATATTAAATTCAACATAAAAGCAAATGGAATGCAGGAAATGTTTTTTACAATGAAAATCAAATTGTTGTTGTTGTTTGTTGCCGTCAAATTGATTACAACTCATAGACACCCCATGTGTGGCACAAATGGGTAAGCACTCGGCTGTTATTATTGTTAGATGCCATCAAGTCGCTTCCGAATCATAGTGACCCTATGTACTACAGAATGAAACACTGCCCAATCCTGCGCCATCCTCACAATCATTGTTATGCTTGAGCTCATTATTGCAGCCACCATGTCAATCCATCTCGTTGAGGATCTTCCTCTTTTTAGTTGACCCTGTACTTTACCAAGCATGATGTCCTTCTCCAGGGACCGGTCCTTCCTGATAACAAGTCCAAAGTATATGAGATGAAGTCTCGCCATCCTTGCTTCTAATGAGCATTCTGGCTGTACTTCTTCCAAGACAGATTTGTTTGCTCTTCTGACAGTTCATGGTGTATTAAATATTCTTTGCCAACACTATAATTCAAAGGCATCTATTCTTCAGTCTTCCTTTTTCACTGAGCAGCTTTCACATGCGTATGAGGTGATTGAAAACATCATGGCTTGGGTCAGGTGCACCTTGGTCCTTAAAGTGACATCTTTGCTTTTTAACACTTTAAAGAGATCTTTTACAATAGGTTAGCCCAAAACAATTTGTCATTTGATTTCTTGACAGCTGCTTCCATGGGCATTGATTGCAAATCCAAGTAAAATGAAATCCTTGACAACCTCTATCTTTTCTCCATTTATTATGATGTTGCTTATAGGTCCAGTTGTGAGGATTTTTGTTTTCTTTGTGTTATGGTATAATCAATACAGAAAGCTGTGGCCTTTGATCTTCATCAGTAAGTGCTTCAAGTCCCCTTCACTTTCAGCAAGGAAGGTTGTGTCATCCACATAATGCAGGTTGTTAAGGAGTCTTCCTCCAATCCTGATGCCCTCGATTACTAGCTAAAAAATTGTTGATTCAAACCCACTCAGAGGTGCCTCAGAAGACAGGCTTGGCATTTTGCTTCCAAAAGATCAAAGCCTTGAAACCCAGTGGAGCAATTCTGCTCTGCACACATGGGATCACTGTGAAAATCAAGTAGCAATGCTATATTCAAGGATAATAATAAACTTAGTTCATTTGGGGATAGATATTTTAAAAACTGGGATTATTCATGATAAAAAAATCATACCCATGGAGAAAAACACACACACATTTCTTATTATGTAGCATTTAATTTAATGGGTAATAAAGAGAGTACCTTAATGAGAAGTTACAGTCTGTAATTGTCAGAAAAGGAATCTAACCTGAGTTTCCCACCTGGAAGGCAAGAATTTTAACAGTAGGAAAGAATCCTAATTCCAAAACTTATTATTAGCTGTATGACTTTAAGCAAAGAGCCATTTAGACATTAATAAAATGGGGACGATAATGTTTACTTTGAAAGACTCTGGTGAGAATTAGAGATGGTATAGGAAAAGTATAGTTTACAGTACCTCCCATATAGGAGGTGCTCAATATATGATAGCATAAAAACAAACACCTTGAAAGATAATTTAACATAAGGGCAAACAAAGGTCCATGTTCAAGCATAAGAATATACAAATGAAGTCACAGGAGCAGACAGTTTAAAGAAACAAGAGAATGACAAAGGACAGTTTATTATTGGACCACAATATAAAACAACAATTGGCATCCCATCAATTCCTGGAGCCTTGTTCTTCACCAATGCCTTCAGTGCAGCTTGGACTTCTTCCTTCAGTACCATCAGTCCTTGATCATATGCTACTTCCTGAAATGGCTGAACATCAATCAATTCTTTTTGGAACAGTAACTCTGTATATTCCTTCCATCTTCTTTTGATGTTTCCTGTGTCGTTCAATTTTTTGCCAATAGAATCCTTCAATATTGCAACCCAAGGCTTGAAATTTTCTTCAGTTCTTTCAGCTTGAGAAATGCCTAACATGTTCTTCCTTTTGGTTTTCTAACTCCAGGTCTTTGCACATGTCGTTATGATACTTTACTTTGTCTTCTCAAGCCGCCCTTTGAAATCTTCTGTTCAGCTCTTTTACTTCATTTCTTCCATTTGCTTTAGGTACTCCAAGTTCAAGAGAAAGCTTCAGAGTCTCTTTTGACATCCATTTTGGTCTTTTCTTTCTTTCTTTTCTTTTTAATGACCCTTTGCTTTCTTCATGCATGATGTCCTTTATGTCGTTCCACAACTTGCCTGGAATACATCAAATTTATTCTTGAGATGGTATCTAAATTCAGGTGTGATATACTCAAGATTGTACTTGGCTCTCGTGGACTTGTTTTAATTTTCTCCAGCTTCAACTTGAATTTGCCTATGAGCAATTGATGGTCTGTTCCACATTTGGCCCCTGGCTTTTCTGACTGATGATATTGAGCTTTTCTGCGTTTTTTTTTCACAGATGTAGTCAATTTGATTCCTGTGTATTACATCTGGCAAGGTCCATGTCTATAATTTTCTCTGAAATAGAAACATTTTTAGACAAGGTTTATATAGAAGTACTTTTAGGCAATAGTAAGTGTCAGGTTAATGGTCAAGAGTTCTAAGAGTGTAGGCTCAGTATAGTTTTGTAATTTTCTCTAAGTCAGCTGCCAATATGCAAATGAGGAGTAGGTAGATAATTGTTTTTAACTAGTCTTGTGGTTTCACCGAAGAGTCCCTGGATGGCACAAACATTTAAGAACTTGCCTGCTAACTGAAATTTCAGCAGTTCAAACCCAACTGATTGAAAAGTCAGCAGTTCAAACTCACCCAGAAGCATCTTGAAGGAAAGGTCTGGTGATCGGCTTCTAAAAGGTCACAGCCTTGATAACCCTATAGCATGCAGTTCTAGTCTGCACACAAGAAGTCACTATGAGCCAGGATCCACTCAACAGTGACTCCTTTCATTTATTTATTTTTTGGGGGACGGTGTGGTTTAACCAAGTGGCTATGTCAGGAGAGAGAAGCAAAGGAAGCTGAGAATGATTGCAGGAGAATGAATCCTATGATGGATTACAGAAACTAAATTGTATAGGGAGGGTTGGGAGAATACAGAAGCGTGAAAATCAATGAAAGGCTGGTAGAATCCAAAGATGTTTAATGTAAGTCCAGGTGAGGTCAAAGAATTGTAGTAGTCAGGACAGTAGAAACATTGAACTGGAAAAATAGGGATTGATGTTCAGAGGGAGTAGTATTGAAATAGAAGTGATGGAAGAGATACACTATTCCTATTGAAAATGTCTGGGGTTTTCGTGGAAGTTAGGACAGTTGAGATCAGATGCAGAGAAGGTAAAAAAACTGGGAGGTGGCAAAACCTATGGGAACGAAGTGCTCTACATGAATATTAAAATTACGAAGAATTACAACAGTAGTAGTATTGGAAAAAAAACAGTAAATAAGGCACAGGAACATCCAAGGAATTAGCAGCAGTGATCTGGGGATCTATAGGTGACTACAACAAGATGGGATTGCAACTACAGGCTAGTGGCAAGCGCTACACAGAAGTGACAATTGTGCCACTTAGACTCCCTTCTTTTTTTCATTTTTCACATGTTTACCAAATACAAAATAATTTAGTATCAATAACAGTGATTTTCATAATTGAAAACAATACTCAAGAAGACCTTTGGAGTGCAAGATTTTTTATAGAGTAACAAAAGTCACAACAGAAATAATTAAATCTATCTAATGAGAGAAGATACATTTCACATTAAGCTAACCAGTTGACCTTCTTTTAAGAAATGTTTTGATAATTACAAATAAGTTGTTTAAAAATTGTGTTGGTCTCAACTACATTTTAGTTACTGTAAAGTAGGTGCACAATCATTAAGAATGCATGGGAATAAAAACAAAGATTGAGAGGAAGTCACATCATATGTAAAGATATTTGCCATGGGACCTTTCATCTACAAACACACGTTATTTTTAATCATAGCTAAGTTATCTTGTGCATTTAATGGTTGAAGAGCTCAATGCTAATCTGACTGGCAAAACTCTGTAAGCATGAGAAAACACCATTTTAAAAGGAATACATTTGATGGTCTGCAAAATCAGACAAGAGTTAGAAAACATTAAGCTATCACTTAGGAAAAGTGAATTCTGATTTATAATGCCTTTGTTTAGTGTTTCAACCCACTTATGCTCTGTTTACATATCACTAAAACATTAGGTCATTTTAAGTGACTCAGTGGCTGATTTGACTACATTTGGAAGTGAATTGACTGAGTTTCTAAATTTACTTAGTCACAGACTTAGCAAAACCATAAAGTGCAAAAAGGATTATTATTTCCATCTTTATGTACTTAAGCAACAGAGAAGCTTAGGATAGCATGTTAATATAATAAAGCAAGCAGAGAAGGCAAATCTGAGGCTCCCTGACATTTGTAATGTCATGCAAAGACAGAAAAATAAGGAGTAGGACCTAGAGGCTTTAAGTCAGAGGCACTGTAAGTCTAATTGACGTAACTAAGGCAGGGTGGGATTTAGTACACTAACCATGTAAATTGGTGCATGGCCGCACCAGAAACGGATTCTGTAGAGTCAAAGGATATCAGAGACGTGGTTCTGCTGTCCTATTGCATACCATGAAGTTGCTGTGGAATGCATTATTAAAAGTAAATACTATTTTATAAAGATAGGAACAGCTTAGGATTTAGGTGGTTATAGAGTCCATCACTTCTGTATGTGGGCTTTCTTCTATGCCATTCTTGGATCCCCATCACTCTTGAGAGAGTGAACCTCTCCTTCAACACTTCCTTCTCTTAATAAAACAATAGAGTAGCAATTAGAGAAAAAAAGATTAAACTCTGCTTTTACATTAGCTCCACGTTTTAAACAGCTTTATTGAGATATAACTCACGTATCGTACAGTTCAGCTATTCAAAGTGTACAGTTAAATGGTTTTTAGTATAGTCACGGTTATGCAGCCATCATCACAATCTGTTTTTAGAGTATTTGCCACCCTTAAAAAGAAACCCTGTACTGATTAGCAGTCACTCCCCATGACCCCCTACCAGCCTCAAGTCCTAGGCACCCACTTACCCAAATTCTGTCTTTATAGATTTGCCTATTCTAGCCATTTCTTACAAATGAAATCATATAACATGTGGTCTTTTGTGACTGGCTTCCTTGACTTAGAATAATGTTTTCAAGTTTTATCTATGTTGTAGCATGAGAACTTTTCTCTCTCTCTCTCTTTTTTGGCAAATAATATATTGTGCAAATTTTATTCTTCTGTTCATTAATTGCAGGTCATTTGGGTTTTTAGTTTTTGGCTCTTGTGAACAATGCTGTTATGAACATTCACATACATGTTTTTGAGTGTATATATGTTTTCATTTTACTTGGGTATGTATCTAGGAGTGGGATTATTGGGTCCTACAATAATTCTGAAGCATTGGTGGTTCAGTGGTATAACTCTCAACTTCCAGGTGGAAGACCCAGGTTCGATTTCCGGCCAATGTACCTCACGCACCGTCTGTCAGTGGAAGTTTGAGTGTTGCTGTGATGTTGAACAGGTTTTACCAGATCTTTCAAACTAAGATAGACTAGTAATAAAAGTCTGGCACTTTACTTTTGAAAATCAGCCAGTGACAAACCTTATAGACCACAATGGTCTGATCTGCAACAGATCATGGGGATGGCGCAAGACCAAGCAGCTTTGTCATTCTATTGTGCATGGGATTGTCATGGGTCTTGGGCAACTGGATGGCAGCTGACAACAACAATGGTTAACTGTGTGGTTAACATTTTGAAGAATGTTAAATAGCTGCAATGTTTTACGTTTCCACCAGCAATGCATGAAGATTCAAATTTATCTACATCCTCACCTACATTTATTTTCTGTCGGTTTGATTATACCTGCCTCAGAGCGTGTGAAGTGCTATCTAATTGTGAGCTTGATTTGAATTTTCTTAATGACTAAATGATGATGAACACTTTGTATGTTCTTTTATTTGTATACCTTCTTTGGAGAAATGTCTGTTGAGATTATTTTCCCTTTTAGTTGGATTATTTGTCTTTTTATTGTTTAGTTTCTAGGGTTGTTTAAATATTCTGGATACTAGACCCTTATCAGATGTATGATTTTGTTTTGAAGAAGTTTTTATAGTTTCCTCAAACTTTCTAAATGATGATCATCTTATGTATTTACCATTTTGTTGTTAGAATTATCATTATTAACAGTAGTAGTCATTATCATTTTCAGGTAATTGTATTTTTGCTTTTGCCAGAGGGCATCAGATCTGTAGAAAATTAAAACGCAGTGCGAAATTTATCTTGACCATGCTTACAAAGTTGCTATCTCATTTTACGCTACTAATTTAACCTCACAGTTGTTCGGTTTCTTTAACAGAAAAGCGTGGATTCTGTCAGTTTTACAAGGTTACAAGAAAGGTTAATGTTTGCAACTTTTAAAGCTTCTTTGGTAAGAGGCTCAGAGAAGGGAAAAGTATTATTCCACACAGTTTGCTACTTGTGTCACAGGGCTAAGCTATGAATTTAGAATCTGATTAAAACATATTTTTTTCTTTCCCCGTCAATTGCCCTCTTATTGAATACTGAAGTCGGCATTTACCTAAAGATTCCATCAGATTCAACCTCTTTTCTCTGACTGTTCCCATTTCATTTATTTTTTTAAAAAATGAATTTTAGTGTGTCTGGACTGAAAAATACTGAATAAAATTACCATGAAAAATAAGTACAGTATGCAGTAGATTGATGAAGTAATTAAATGATTACAGTGAACTTAAAATATCTTCTGATGAGCATATAATTATGATTATCATAAAAACAAATTTAAAAAAGAACTTTGTAGGTTGAACTTCAAATTTAATTTAAAGAAATAGAAATGTAATAAATTTCTACTTCTTCCGCTGGAACAGGAGTGACACCGTGACTTATTCTCTAGGTAACTTAAAAGGAATCTTTAACTGAACCCAAGCCAGTTTCATTTTACACCAAACTCTTTTTTTTTTTTTTTTTGGAGTTGAAGGTATCTTTGGTTCTTTGAAGATTCTGAAGCGTTTTCAAAAGTAGTTATGAATCACTTCAGGTATTGAAATCAGATTGTTCTTTCTATAAAATGGAAACTTCTAAAGTTCGTTTCAATATCTGTTTTTCACCTAAATGTTCACGTATCTGGGAATGGTTAAAGAAATTAAGGTGTATTCATATAATAAAATGAAATGTAATTACTGAAAATCACATACTTACAGAATCATTTAAAAATTCCTTTAAAAAATCATCATAGAATGAGTGGAGAATAGAAAATTGTGTATACAATAGAATTTAAATTCTGATATTGAATTGTATATATTGAAAAAATACATATATCTCTATAATTGGAAAAAATACAAAGCAATCTGTTAATTGTGGTTATGACTGATAGTGGAAATGTGGATTTTTTTCAAATAATATTTTATTGTGTTTTCATTGAAAGTTTGCACAACAGTTTAGGTTCCCATTCAACAATTTCTACACAAGTTGTTCAGTTACATTGATTCTGTTCTTCACAATGTGTAAACATTCTTATTATTTTCGTTCTGGTTGTTCCATTGAAATGTGGATTTTTTTTAACTTATGTGTTTCATTTTTTTTGTATTTTATACACTAAACATTTAAATGAGAGATAATAAAAATGAGTAAATTACATATGGATATATATATGTATTTAATATTAATATATGAGTATCTACAATATTATACTCCCAACTCCTGCAGAATTAGACTAGAGAACGGAGGAGGATAAGGTTGACTCCAGTGAGAAAAGCAATGAGCTTGGAGATACAGCCCACCTCTTCCAGAGTTGAACAGCTGGGAGCTTCATGTGTTAGCATCATGGTGACTATGAGGTTGTGGCATCGGTATAATTAGGGATCCTGATAAGGAAAAAAGTGGCCAAGGAAAGGACATTATCTGAGGAGAACTAACAATGGCATGAATGTGAAAGTTTGTTGTGGTCTGTAGAGTGAGAATCTCTAGAGTTTTAGGGAATTAAAGAGTCAAGGAAAAAAGAAAGAATTTATATCTCCAGCTTATGTCTCTAAATTATATCTCTACATCCCCATTTAATGTTCTTCAGGATGCAAAGAAAAGATTTCAATTATTTTAATATTACTTTCAGAGATCGATCTATGTTTTTATAAATGCAACCCTGCTCTGAAACTCGAACTCATGGCTCTCCAAATTCCCTAGAGATAATGGTGATATAGATGCAGATGTATACATGCATATCTCTCTATCCCACAATCATTAAATAAATTTTTGGAAGGACGATATCTTATGAAGACTTTTCCTAAGTCCAAGAGTCTACAAACAGCTTCATTTCAATGCTGCCTCTGACAACCCTAAAACCACACCATTTCTTAATTTGCTACCACACCCTCCAAGTGATCTTTTGGTCCTTACAAACGGCTTACCCCACTTTCTGATGGGAAGGTCAACAATAGAGAACATCTCAACAAGATAGACTTATAGGAGAACACTTACAGCCCAAAGGAATGAAGATATATTTTGGTAGGAGAAAACCAATCAGAGATTTTCCACAATGCAATTCAGGATGAAGAAGAAGGTATCCACAGTGATTTTCAAAGAAAATATATGTTCGTTGAGTACTTCAGTATGTACAAAACACAATTATATGTTTTAGAGAATTTAATGATATGTAAATTATGGTTGTCAAGATCTTCATGAACCATTTGGAGGAGCAAACACATAATCTAAAAGGGTAAGCTAACAACATGTGCTCGATTGCCGAATAAGTGGCATAATACGGTAGGCACTGTGGAATTTTGATGATCATCCACATTTGAGACCTACTAACCTAGATGATGAGCTAACAAAGTGTTTTAAACAGAGGAGTACCATGCTTAAATGTGCATGTTTAGAAAGATTAATTACAGTGATTTGGAGGATGGTTTGGAAAGCAAGGAACTTTGGGCAATTCTCTTTGCCTAATGTGTATTATGTTCTCATATTTTAAAACACTTCAGTATCTTTAACATGCATTAAACACAGCTGCCTTAGAATAAAACTCTGCAATTTTAATTTTCCTCCGCCAAATTGGGTGAGTCTTTTACTTTCTCTAGGCCTTTGTAACTTCATCTATAAAATAAGATGGGTAATCTCAGTAATCACTAAAACACCTTTTAGGCTTCAAATTCTCCAAAATAACAAAACTAAATGGTTATGTGAACTACTAAATGTTTGTTTTCATAGAACACCTGCATCCTAGTTTATGGGGGGAGAAAACAGTTGTCATACACTAAAAAAAATACTGAAAAACCGGGATGACTTCTTTTGGTTTTCTTCTCATTTTTGTTGTCCATAGTAATATGAAATTGTATTTAATAATTGGAGGGGGAATCAAAGATAACAATTTAAGACAATTCTTCACTATAAGTATGCTCAACACCTTAATTTCTATAAAAGTTAATGAGGATGTCAAGTTATTTTGAGGTTCAACCCCAAAGGACATTCTCAATTCTACCAAAAAGCAAATGCTATGCATGATGATGAACATCTCTGAGGGAGATAAAACAATGATGATGGTATAAGATTCATGGCTCAATTATGTGCAGAATAATGATAACCTTTGCATCTTGTATACTCTCCTAATTGGATAACTGCAATCCTGTGTAGTACAAATAGGGTAGAGCACTCATTAAGGCAGAGAGAAAAACAAAAGTATCTCGTCTTAGTTCTAACTCAAATGCTGTGACTTTAGAAACAACAAAAAGCATGTCAAGTACAAACAGCTTTACATATTATTTTTTTAATAAAGGTTTCCCTCATCTTGACAAGCTACTGAACATGAGGTGAGTTTAATTAGCTCAATGCATCATGCTAAAAAGGAGTAAAACCAGGAAAAAAAGGAACCAAGTATCTTTCTTAATGTAATCATAGAAATCTATATGTAAGGGACTGTATTGAAATGCAGGAGCAACGAAGATTCTTATTTTTCTCCAGAACTCTTGAAGTCTATCTATATATGAAACGGCTATAAAGGGACCACCTAAGTTTTCTTTCCAATGTGTTTTCCTGACTCATTTCTATATTTAATTTGGTGTCATCAAATCTTTTGATGAAAATAGCTTTTCAACCTCCTCTTCCCCCAAAGAAGGTTATTAAGAGGGACCACTTGCTCATTTATTTCATGACTAGGAAATGAGTACAGGACAACTGGGATAATAAACAATAACTATATAAGGTCCCTAGGTGTACAAATGGTTTGTGCTTGACTGCTAACCGTAGAAGCAAAGTCCTGGCAATTTACTATGATTAAGATTACAACAAAGAAAACTCTATGAAGCAGTTTAACTCTGTAACACATGGAGTTGCCATAATTCAAAATCAGCTTGATGGCAACTAACAACAACATTTAAACACACACACATATGTTTGTACATAAATTAAACAATTAAATATATGCATATATTTAATTTTTTTCTCCTCATGAATAGTTCCATACCTAGGGTCAGAAAAAGTGCTTCTCCCCCCACCAAACAAACAAACAAAACTTACAACTTTTCAATATGCTTACTCAGTTTGCATTTATGAAAGAACAAATTTTGCAAAACAAAAAGCCTATTTCATTTTAATCAGCCCAACATTTGTATCTAACACTTGTTAGATGTAAAACACTGTGTGAGAATTGATTGAGAATTATGAGAATAATTAGTCACCATTCATGCCTTTTACGGGCTCATAACCTAGAGAAGGACCAGACTCATAAGTATTTGTGTCATTTGTTATCTTTATAGAATCCTAACTTCTAAAACAATGATTTATAAATTCATTTTTATCTCTTTTTTGTTTTTAGTTTTATCTAGTATCTTAAGGAGTATAAAAAAAATCAAATGCCTATAGCCTACTACCATCCCCAGAGGATCTCAAATGACTGCCATAAAAATGATAAAAAATATATTTTTTCTTAGAAAAGTATGAGGTCTTGAAACAAGATAATTACAAATGTTTCCACTTTCCGTCTCCCCTTTTCTCCTGTCACGCACACCTTTTCTCTTCTCTGAGTGGATTGAGTTATGTAAATGCATCATGCCTATTCAAGTCAGTCAGCATCACATTGAGTAAATATGTGGAAAACTGTACATGTCCCAAAAGTACCGATGAGGATGGTGTCTCATTAACATTTCTGGTAACCTTGACACACGTTCAAGTGTGATAATCCTACACCATCTTTATAATGGGTCTCTTCTTATTTTCCCTCTATTGCAGTCCACAAACTGTGTTTTGATAATGTGTAATAATTATACTTACAACCAAAAACCAAACCCGTTGTGACTCTAATACTTCACCACATGTTTTCTCCCTTTCAAAATGGGCGATTGAGAGCTTGGCATAACTGATGCCATGATGAACCTATAAGTTTTTTTCTGCCTGTCTTCTCCTTTCTGCATACTTTTGTTAATGGCTTTGTTTTGTTCTGTCCGGCCACCTGTGACTTACAATCCGCCACTTAAAGATTAGAGCCCAAATGCTCAGTCTGTAAATCTTCAGCCCGATGAGGAGATGGCCGGCATGTATCTCTTTAGTCTGATAAAGAGTTTCTGGTAATTATCTTGTAATGAATAACTCATCCAGCCATGCCACCTGTGGGTTATGTGCCTAAAAGACACTATGTCCCCCTTATGACAACAATATATAAGCTCTAATATAAAATTCTTTCAGGACTTCATAAAGACAGCCTGTGTTGCTGCCGGACTCCCTATTGGTGTCAGCTCCTAAATAAAACTTTCTCTCTCTTTCTGACTTGGAGTATGTTCCGTTGGCTTGACTGCTCCAGGGCACGAACCCTAATTGGGCAACACCGTTGCCGTCAAGTCGATTGCAACTCATAGCGACCTTACAGGACAGAGTAGAACTGCCCCATAGGTTTTCCAAGGAGCTGCTGATATTTTGGTTTGCTGTTGAGCTCTTAACCACTGCACCACCAAGGCTCCATCATACTTGTTGTTGTTGTGCCATCGAGTTGATTCTGACTCACAGCCACCCTGTAAGACAGAGTAGAACCACCCCATAGGGTTTCCAAGAGCAACTGGTAGATTTGAACCTCCGACCTTTTGGTTAGCAGCCTGAGCTCTTAACCACTATGCCACCAGGGCTCCATCATACTTACAGCCATTTCAAATATATTTTCTAATGAGATAAGAGAGAGCAAGAGAGAGGCAGAAGGGAAATAAAAGAAGAAAAGAAAGAGATGGAGAGTGAGAGACTTTTGTTAGTTTTAGCCTCTTTCATAGACACGAAAAGAAGCCTTCACCACTAATGTTATTCTAATATCTGACCTTTAAGTACAGAGACCCTCATCTTTGTTGTTGAGTAACAGCAAGCCTTTTATACCTTCATCCTTGTACTCTTTAGAGATTCTACTGAACTTCACAAAAGGCCTGAGGAGGCAAATTTCTCAAGCATGACCATAAATACCCTAAAACTTGGCTAAATTTTGCACTTGGAGTAAAAAAAAAATCAACAAAAAACTGAAAACACTTGTATGCACAGAAGCAGAGTGGACAAAATAGAAATCAAAAATAATCTTTATAATCAGCATGGTTTCACACGTAGTTGATAAAATAAACAACACACACTTTTAGATAGTTTACCCTAGTTCTTGCCTGTTGGCAAAATTCTCTATATTTTCAATTTATATCACTTCCCATTTTAGGACAGAGTTCATTGTTTGAAATTATACCTTGCTTCCTTAATTTTTAGAAGCAAGAATGAGATTAATTCAAATGAATACCACCACCTGAACATTAAATTCATTCCATTAGAAAATGATCCATCAAGATAAACATTTAACAAAAATAACTTTGAGGCAATGATTACAAGATTAACCAAGTATCATAATGCTCAAGTCAACAGATAGGACTGATGCCTTTAAGTATACACAGTACCGAATATCATATTCTTCCTTTGACTCTAAAGTTCTCTTTGAACATAAAGTTTAAAACAGTTAACTTGGAACACCAGAAATTTTTGTCACATTATCTTGAGGTCACTACTCTCAACCGTAGTTCTTTGAAAATATAATGTTGTCCTTACAACATCCTCTATTACGTGGCTATTTTAATTCACTATTTTGACTTCCATAATCACTTTGTTTTTACACTTAGCAAGTGACTATACTGTTATAACTGTAGTATTAGCAATAACATTCAATTAACACTTACACTGTGAGCTAAAATTATACTTCACTAACACCTAACTTCTTCCTTCTGCTCTCTTGCTAAATGGTCGCTAATGTAACAGCTAACCTCTTCCACTTTGCACTTAGTAATATTGCTAATTGGAAAGAAAATTCACATCTGTAAAAAGAAATGTGGAATAGCTTTTTGGAGAATCATAGTATATAAAACAAATTAATCTGTCAACTGACATTTATCAATGCATTTATTGGTCATCAACATGATTGAGAGATTATGTAAGGTAGGCCAGTACAAGATGAGGAAAGTGTAAAGTAAGTTTTCCTTTCTTCAAGAAACTCACAAAATAATTAAGATAGACATGGCAAACACATATTCAAACACTTAGGAAAGGAAAAGTAAGAAAATAAGATGAGTATAATTATAATTTATCTTCTTGAAGTTTTATAATGTTGCATTATCTCTTTAGGTCCATTTTGAGTTAATTTTTGTATAAAGTATGAAGCATGTGCTAAGGTTTTGTTTTTTGTTTTTGTTCTGCATTTGGACAGCCAATTGTTTTAAAGCCATTTGTTTAAAAGACTCCTTTCTTTGAATGGCCTTTGCAACTTTGTCAAAAATCAGTTCATCCTAGTAGTGTAGATGTTTCTGAGCTCTATCTTTTTCAGTTGATCTATGTATCTATTCTATCCTTTCACCAAAAACACAATTTCTTGTTACCATAGCTTTATAAGTATATCTTGAAGTCAGATATTGTGAGTCTTCCAACATGTTTTTTCCCAAAATTGTTTTAGTTATTCTAGCTGCTTTACCTTTACATTTAAATTTTAGAATCAGCTTGTTGATGTATTCAAAAAAATATCTGCTGATATTTTTATTTGGATTAGGTATCTGTAGATCTATTTTGAAAGAATTGACACCTTAACAATATTGATTCTTCTAAACCGTGACCATAGTTTACCTCTCCATTAAAAACAAACAATATCCTTCCTCTTTTATTTTTTCAACAAGCATTTTGCAGTTTTCATTTGTGTCTGGCCCTTTTTACTAGGTATAACTGTTCTGAGATTCAGCCATGTTGTTGTACATAAGAATAGTTCATTTATGCTGGGTCGTATTTAATTGCATTAACTTATTTATGCATTCATTTTTTTTGAATAACCTGATCTGGTTATTTGGATGGCCATTTGTTTTATTACCATTTGTTTAAAAGACTCCTTTCTTTGGATTGCTTTTCTTTGAATAACCTGATCCTACACATGGCACTTCCATGAATCTTATGATTTCCTGGATTTGACAGAATCCAGTTAGTAAGGGATAGCTTTGGGTGCACGGTGACTTGCTGTTTCATGGTTAGATGTTTAATCTTTACCAGGGCTAGTACTATACGAGGACCTGTTTTATTTTTCTTTGTTTTGAATCGTGTATAGAGTTCTTGTGCAGATGGCACATCCTTGTCCCCAGTCTCAGGTTCTATGTTATGATTTGATTACGTAGTTTGCCCTAAACCCACATGATGTCTTTCTTCACCCCAGATACCTTTAATATTGTGGTTATTAAAGAGGGATGATCTCACTCCCCAGGAGACCTTTGGCCATGTCTGGAGACATATTTGAGTGTCACAATTTGAGAGGTTGCTACTAGTATATAGTGAGTAGGTGTCAAGGATGCTATTAAATATCCTACAATGTAGAGAACAGCCCAAATAACAAATTATCTGGTTTAAAATGTCAATAGCGCTGAAGTTGAGAAATACTGTTCTAGTACCACAAGGACTGCTAGTTATATTGTCCAAGTGTTAGTACCACTTGCACTGCAGACTGTGCAGGCTGCAGAGTCCTTTCCTGTTCTGAGCACAAGTTAAACTCAGAAGCCCTCCATGACACTCAGGAAATAAATCAGAGCAGTATTCTGAAGTATAAAATACTCTGCTTCCAGAACCTGAAAAGGCTTTGAGAGTTTCACTTCCTTCTGAGGAATGGAAAATGTGGGATGTGATTATTTTATCCTTTACATTGGAAAGATTTTCGTGGCATGCGCTAGACTGCTGGAGCCCTAAAAACTTGAGGCCCCTGAATCTTTATAGAGTTTATCTTTCATGTTTGGAGCATATGCGTCTTATCGAGGTCTCCAGCATACTTACCACATCTTACTCATCTGGTTTAACTAACTTAATGTCATCAAAACAGTGGATCAATTTTATTTTCTATGAAATACCCAGATGGTCCAAATGCCCTTTGAGTATATTAAGTCAGAAGGCACAGTAACTATCATAGCTTTGGAGTGTGATGATGAACGTATTCTCTTGTTTGTCCCATATAAATGTGAACTTCTTCTTATCATCTCTCTTGAAGAAGATGAAAGAGTGTTTTCATCTGATCAATGGCATCATGCCTGAGGATGAGTCAATCTGCTCTCCCAAATATACCATATCTGACATAGCAGCAACAATTACTACTTAGCTGAGTTTGTGATATTTCACTGTCATCTTCATAATCCATCTTGTTCTCTAGGTACTAGATTTTGAATTAAATAGGGGGAATATGATAAGGACAGGATGGATTCAAGGTTGTACTTTGGGTCTCGTGAACTTGTTTGATGTTTTTCAGGTTCAACTTGAACTCCCACATGAGCAATTGGTAGTCTGTCCTGCAGTCGGTCCCTGGTTTCATCTTGACTGATGCTATTGAGCTTCTCTACTCTTGAGTACATCTCACCTGAATTTAGAGACTGTCTAAAGAATAAATTTGACAAACTGAACACTAATGACTGAAAACAAGATGGTTTGTGGGAAGACATCAAAGACATCATACATGAAGAAAGTAAAAGGTCATTCAAAAGACAGGAAAGAAGGAAAGACCAAAGTGGATGTCAGAAGAGACTCTGAAACTTGCTCAAAGCACCGAGTAGCTAAAGTAAATGGAATAAATGATGAAATAAATCAGCTGAACAGAAGATTTCAAAGAGCGTCTAGAGAAGACAAGGTAAAGTGTTATGATGAAATGTGCAAAGACCTGGAGTTAGAAAACCGAAAGGGTTTCTGTCACTAAAGGAGCAGTCAGCTACTCCTATTCTTATCATAGCATTTGTGGTGGTTTTCAGGAATTATTTAAGTAGGAGGTAATATATCTCTGAGAAGTCTTGTGTGCTGTAAAATGCCCTGGCAGAAGTACGAGGATAGGTCCTAGGAGATAATTAATCATGGGAATAGGGACTAGAGCATTTCCAAAGCAGGGCAGATATTTATGTTCTAGAAGTTTGGAAAAGGCTATGTCTCTGCTACAAAAAGGAGATGGGGTCACCACATAAAAGCAAAGTTTGGAACTCAAGTTTACTCATAAATATATCCTAACTGAATAATTTATCCATTCTTTTTCCCTCTGTAAACAATCCATATGTTCTTCATGTTACAGTATAATTTCTTTAGATATCTCAAATAATCCCACTTTTATTTTTTAGGGACTAAAGAACAGAGAAAGTAGTCTTTCTACACACCACCATTCTGTTGAGGGAACCTTGGCATTTAGAAATATTACTCATGAAATTTAAGATAACAATCAGCAATTAAATAAACAGAGGCCCAACAGTTAGTTTAGAGCCATGTGGAGAGCAATTGAAATATGGATAAACTCAAAAACAGATTCTTTCCCCAAAGTAATAGTGACTCCCAAGGCAGGCTACACATCAGAATCACCTGGAGGAGAATTTGTAAAACACGATGCCTAGGCCCCATGCCAGACTAATTAATTAAGAATCTCTAGGAGTGGAAACAAGGTCTAGGTGTTTTTGTAATGCTCCTAAGGCAATTCTAACATGCAGCCGGTGTTGAGAACTTTTAGTCAAGGAAGGTGTTATTGATTGAATTGTGTCCCCCAAAAATGTGTGTCATGGCTAGGCCATGATACCCAGTATTGTGTGGTTGTCCTCCATTTTGTCATCTGATGTGATTTTCCTATGTATTGTAAATTCTACCTCTGTGATGTTAATGAGGCAGGATTAGAGACAGTTATGTTAATGAGACAGGACTCAATCTATAAGATTAGGTTGTGTTTTAAGTCAATCTCTTTTGGGGTATAAAAGAGAGAAGTGAGCAGAGAGATATGGGGAACCTCATAACACCAAGAAAGCAGCACTGGGAGCAGAGCAAGTCCTTTGGACGCAGAGGTTCTGCACGGAGAAGCTCCTAGACCAAGGGAAGATTGATGACAAGTACTTTCCTCCAGAGCCCACAGAGAGAGAAAGCCTTTCCCTGGAGCTGCTGCACTGAATTCAAACTTCTAGCCTCCTAGACTGTGAGAGAATAAATTTCTGTTTGTTACAACTAACCACTTGTGGTATTTCTGTTATAGCAGCACTATATAACTAAGACAGAAGGTAACTCTTAGAATGTGTTTTGGAGGGGTCAAGTGGGCAAGTATTTAAAATGCAGGGCCTAAGCAAAATAACAACGCCTTTTGAAAATTTATACTTTGAAAGAGCTCAGCTGTTTTGCTAACATATTTAATATAAGCTTTTTAATCATTTTTCATACTCTTACTTTTTACCTGAAGAATAAAAACTAAAAATAGTAAACATTAAAGTAGCCTAGATCATAGAAGGGGTTAAAGCTGTGATCATTTGAAATTTTCTCCAAACTTCATTTCAAATCCTAAGCTGGAGGCACCAGCTTCGTCCTCAGTACATTTTGTGATAGGATATCTCATTTCAAACACAAAGGGTCCACTCATTCAGTTTGCAATAGGTAATGGCTTTACTGTCAATGTCATTTTTGCTTTTGCTGGTCTCATTTTTTGTTGTCTGGGGTTGAGGACAAAGTCTCTAATTGTTTGTTTTTCTTCCATCAGTTCACATTTAAGACAATTACAGCACAGCTAGGCAAATATGGTGGTATGCAAGTGCCTTTCTGTTTTGAAGCCCCCATTGTGAAGAGGAAGCCCAGAGAGTCAACAGAAAAATTAACTACAATTGAAGAGACCCATCTACATTATAATAAAAACACTATTTTCAAATTTTGAGAAAAATAAGACATTGATGGTTAATTATTTAGGTTTATTTTAAACATTTTTTCTTAATAAAAAGGACGCTGGCCCTATTCTAAACTTAATCCCCTCAGTCCTTGGGCTAGGTAAACCTTGGCCCAAGGAGAATTAAATGCCAACAAAATCACAGCAGAGATGTTCTTTATGTGTGTGTATGTGTGTGTGTGTGTGTGTTTGTGTGTGTGTGTGTATTTGCCCTGGGCCTTCTGACTGTTCTAGGTGAGAAGTGTGGTAATGCTTTGGCCAGTATACGTGAAGAGATAGAATTCCTTGTGCTAAGAAAGAGCTTTGTAGTGGAATATGCCTGAGGTCCCTGATTTGTGATGTGATGCCCAGACTGATCATTTCTACTCGTCAGTGATTTGAACCATGTAGTGAAGGACAGGGACACGTAGATATTGGTAATGCTCCTTAATCCCAGGCTAACTTCCTAATTCATGGCAAAGACTTCTTGATGATGGCTTCTAAGGCACTGATAGGCTATGAGAGGTGCTCATAATTCCATTTACCAACTGCAGTGTGGAAGTGAGTGCTGGCAAATATGCTGGTATGTAAGTGACTTTCCATTTCAAAGCGCCCCTTGTGAAGAAGAGGTAGGTAAGTGTTTGGGGCAAGAGTAGCAAGGAGAAAGGTAAGAGTAAAGAAATTCCTCTGACTCATGCCCTAAGATCTATTCTTATGGTAAAGTTGTTTTTGGCATATTACAGAACAGTATTATTTCTCAGGAAAAAAAAAATTCTGAAGAACAAAACTTATCAAAACAAACCAGAGGACTGTAAAACCTCATTCAGAAACAAAGTGACTCAGAAACAGACTCTTTCCCCAAATACACTAGTGATGACTCAACCCAGGTGGCACATCTAAATCATCTGGGGAGGGGGTGAATTTTTAAAACAAGACTTGATTTGGAAAAGAAGATCTGGAAATGTTAAGAATATCTAATATGCTTTTTTCAATTTTGATTTTAATTTTTACATCTAGTTGGAGATCAACTGTTTTTCAGGTGCACTTAATCAGAAGGCAAAAATGCAGTCATGTTTCTTAACGTCTTTTAAGAACTCGGCTGTTAGCCAAAAGGTCAGCAGTTCTGAATCCACCAGTCGTTCCTTGGAAACCATATGGGGCAGTTCTACTCTGTCCTGTAGAGTTGCTCTGAGTTGGAATTGACTCGATGGCAACAGGTTTGATGGGTTTGGTTCTCAACATCTTACTCTGAGGATATGTATGAAATTTGGAGATAACTTGGATAATCTAAGACATTTGGTTTAAAATTGTGTCTTGATGGCTCAGCTTTGAATAATTCTGACAAGCAGCCTCCTATGAGGCTAATAAATATTTTAAACATGGAGAAAACGCATTCATGTAATGAGAGCAATGATACAGTAACAAAGACAAAGGAGTCAAAATTATAAGAAAATTCAAAATACAATTCTATGATAACAAATCTGAAATTTTGTTAGTATAAATAGCTTTCTAAAAATAAAAATGAACATAACTTTAATGCAAATAAAGAATACAATCAGGCAATAATTTCACTGGGAAAATAGAAGCAGTTGGCAGAGGACTCTAATGAACTTATACCACCACCTCTCCCCATTATCTACAACTGTGCGCATAATCTCTACCTTCTGTCTTGTTACCGTGAATACACTGTGCATGCTCTTTGCTAAAGCTGATCCTTCTACTTGTGCCCAACACAGCTTTACCTAGCTTCTACTTATTGCTTGAGCAATTTCACCTCTCTGCTAAAATGTCAACATTTTTTCTTACCCATTATCTCTTAAAATTTCTTCAAATAAAGATTTACCTTCACATCTCCACTGAAATTTTTGTTATCAATCCCAACAAAAACCTCTATGGTGCTAAATTCAGAAATTGATTCTCATTCCTTATCATATCTGACTTAGTAGCATATGACACAAATGGTCACTCTCTCTTCCTTAAAATACGCTCTTCTTGGCTTCCAGTAAGCCTACTTATCTCTCTGACTGCCACTTCTCAGTCCTTTTGACTGGTTTCTCTTTTTCTCCTTGATCTCCAAATATTTAAGGCTCTCAGGACTCAGACCTTAGACATCTTCTTTCTTCATTCCAGACTCATTCCTTGGATGATTCCATTAAGTCACTATGGTCATCTATATGCTGGCGCCCCTAGTTCATATTTGCTGTTCTAGACCTCTCCTCAAACTCCAAACTTATATATATATTTAACTGCCTAGTCAACCTGTCTACTTGGATGTCTAATAGGATCTCAAACTTAACATGTCTAAAATTGAGTTTCTGATAGCTCCTTTAAAACCTACTTGCTCCACAATCTTCCCTATCTCAACCGATGGCAACTCTATCTATTTTCTCAGACCAGATTTTGGAATCATCTTTGACTCTTCTTCTTCTCTTATACTCTACACTTAACCCATCAGAAATACTATCAGCTCTACCTTCCAACTATACTTAAAAATTAAATATATCTTGTCTACTCTAGTTCTAGCCCCCTGGCCTAAGTTATTACCTCTTTTATGTTAAAGTTTTGCAATAGTCTCTATGCTTCTTATTTTTTTTTTAACGTTCAGTGCAAGGTCACAGAGAAGCCAGTACTATCTTCTTAAACTATATCAAATCATTTTACTTGTCTGCTCAAAAACTTCCAATGTTAACTTAGTTAAATACAAGGTTATTCCTATGAACTACAAAGTTCTAAATGAACTGCTTCCCATTACCTCCTTGACCTCTACTATCACTGTATCTTCCACAAGAATATCACCTCCTTGAGGGCAAGGATTTTCCATATTCCCAGCAATGCATTTATGTCCAGTCTATGTTTGGGAATCATAAATATATTTTTAAAATAAATGACCATGTAATGCTTTTAAAAAAATTATCACCACCACCACCACCCCCAGCCAAAATCACTAAGCACACTCAGTAGTAGGGATGAGTCTTATTGGGTAAACATAATCAAAAAGAAGATGGAAGTCATCAGAATTAGTGTTTATAAACTAGCATAATCTACATATTAAAATCTGCTCTGCACAGAAAATAAAAATACAAATCAAACTCATATATGAAATGTAAATGCAGTACTCTTACGGTAAGCAGAATAATGGACCCCCCTTCCCCAAATATGCCCACTGTCTATCCTTCAGATTCTGTGAATATGTTACCTTACTTGGCAAAGAGATATTGCATATATGACTAAATTTAAGGACACTGAGATGTGGAGATTGCCCAATCTAATCACATGGCTCATTAAAAATGAAGAACATCTCTCTCGGCTATGGTCAAAGAGATGCAATGTTGCTGGCTTTGAAAATGTAGCAAGGGGGTCAAGGAATATGAGTAGTCTCTAGAAGCTGAAAAAGTCAAGGAAATGGATCCTCCCCTAGAGTCTCCAGAATGAATGAAACCCTGCTGTTACCTTGATTTTAACCCAGTGAGATATATATTGGACTTATGACCTACAGAACTATAAAACAATAAATTTGTGTTGTGTTAGGTTGACCACTAAGTTTGTGTTTGTTACAGCAGCAATAGAAAAAAAAATACAACTCTTATACACAAAATCAGCAAATTGATTTCAACATTGTAAAACATTTATCCATTAGTATAGTTAAAAGGATTAAAATAAGACATTTACTCATTAGTATATTTAAAAGCTTTCTAGGCAATGTAAACATCAAATCAGGATTGAAAACCACTGGTTTAAGGTGCTCAAAAAACAGGAAGAATGTTGAGGTTCTTGGAGCTTAGTGGATGCGGAGGAGAATGGCATAATATAAGATCAGAAAACTAGAAAGCGACAGATTGTACATGGCTTATAGTTATGGTAAGGGATTCAGATTTGTCTTCTCAATATGAAGGGAAGGGGTCCATCAACAAAAGCGGGGAGGAAACTCCTTAAATGAACTATCCTGCATCCAACAGAAAACTACGGAGCTATGAGTTATGAAACTCTATGAAATGACATGAATGGCACTCCATGATCTATTAAATGACTAAATTAGTGTATATAGTATCCATACTATATATGTGATATAGATAGATAATATAGGGGCACTGGTGGCTCAGGGCTAGAATTCTTGCCTTCCATGCAGGAGACCCGGGTTTCATTCCCAGCTAATGCACCTCATGTGCAGCCACTACTTGTCTATTAGTGGAGGTGTGAGTATTGCTGTACCTCTGAACAGGCTTCAGTGAGCTTCCAGACTAAGATAGACTAGGAAGAGACGTATAGAGATCTACTTTCAAATATCAGCTAAGGAAAACCCTGTAAATCACAACAGACTAATCCACAACAATCAAGGGGAGGGTGCAGGACTGGGCAGCATTTTGTTCTTTTGTGCATAGGGACCCCATGAGTCCGGGACGACTGCCGAACAGCTAAAAACAACGGTACACATAAGAAGTAAGACTTTATGTAATGCTATTTTGCGTGTAAAAAAAAAAAAAAACTGGAAAATAAGAATATGTGCGTGTTTACTTGTGTCTATAAAAACAAACACGGCAATTATATTCAGAAAAATAAGGTGATTCCCTATAGTCGGAGAAGAAATGTGATGCATGGTCCTACTTTGGTGAGTGGTGTCTGGGGTCTTAAAAGCTAGCAAGCAGCCATCTAAGATGCATCAACTGGTCCCATCTGCCTGGAGTAAAAGAGAATAAAGAACACCAAAGACACAAGGAAAGTATTAGCCCAAGAGACAGAAAGGGCCACGTAGACCAGAGACTTCATCAGTCTGAGACCAGAGGAACTGGGTGGTGCCCAGCTACCACCAATGACCACCCTGACAGGGAATACAACAGAGAGTCCCTGATGAAGCAGGGAAAGGGTGGGATGCAGAACTCAAATTCTAGTAAAAAGACCAGACTCAATGGTCTGATTGAGACTAGAGGAACCCCAGAAAGCATGGTCCCTGGACTCTCTGTTAACCCAGAACTAAAACGATTCCTGAGGCCAGCTCTTCAGACAAAGATTGGACTGGACTGTGGAACGTAAAATGATACTCTTGAAGAGTGTGCTTCTCAGCTCAAGTAGACACGAGACTAAATGGGCAGCTTCTGTCCGGAGCTGAGATGAGAAGGCAGAGAGGGTCAGGAGCGGGTTGAATGGACACGGGAAATCTGAGGTGGAAAGGAGGAGTGTGCTGTCACAGTATAAGGAGAGCAATTAGGGTCACATAACAATGCATGCATAAATTTTTGTATGAGAGACTAACTTGAATTGTAAACTTTCACTTAAACTACAACAATTAAAAAATATATATATGAAAGAAACGTGATGCATGGGGTAAGGGTGGGACCAGATTTCTCAACGTTTACTTCGTTATGTTGTCCTAACTTTTGAAACCTGGAAATCTATTACTTTAAAAAAAAAAATTGCTTAAATAAATAAGCAGGATATTTAGGAAGAAAGCAGAAAAACTTCCTAACAGACACAAACTATTTGAGTATATGGAGAAAGGTAACATGTTTCAAGATGTTATATATGCTTCATGTTAGTTTTATGACTTGCTTATTTAATACGAGTTTTAGATACAATAGTTTACAAAGTGGTACTTTTTGTTGCCCCGTTTTATCAAATAAAGACAATTACTCTGATAAATAATTTCAGATAGTGATGGTACAGGCGTTAAAATTGCCGATAATCGCCATGATTTGTCTATGGCAATATAACACTTTTTTCACATCCAAATTCTTTTTACCTGCATTACAGATTAGTTATACCAATTAAATTCTTCAGTGAGTTTCAAACTGGTAACTAAAACATTTATAGACAATTGATTAGTCTCTTAGTGTTTTGAGAATCAACTTGTTAAGAAGAGATGTATTATTTGGATGTGCTAAACTTTGGGAAAGTGATATTTTAATGTGCCAAAGCTGCAGGGTGTGGATACTAGTTATGCAGTTAGCATAACTGAACTGCTATGGTTTTTTTTTTAAGTTTGCACAAGTAAAAAGAAATTATTTTCTGAAACAAAGAAATTTTATAATTTATCTGTTGATGAATCTTTATTCAATGTCAGCGTTATTATTTGAATAAGGAATAAATTTTCTGAAAGAAAATAAGAATGTTTCCCCAAGGAGTAAAATTATCCTTTCGTAAATATTCTTTATATATCTTATTTTTCGTCTTTATATATTTTATATAAATAAACTCATGTAACTTCTTATTGTGTGGGATTTTACAAGGATAATTTTTATCTTGTTTCATTTTGGTGTCTTTTACTGTTCTGCTTTAAAATTTCTATTACAAGCGTCTCTTTGGGCACTGGAGTTCTGGTGGCACAGTGGTTACGAGCTCAGCTACTAACCAAAAGGGTGGCAGTTTGAATCCACCAGCCGCTCCTTAGAAACCCTACGGGGCAGTTCTACTCTGTCCTATAGGGTCGCTATGAGTCAGAATCGACTGGACAGCAACAAGTTTGGTTTTTGGGGGCGGGGGGTTGGGCACTGTAACCAACGTTTGCAATTGGTTATATTTACTAGTTATGTAAAAGACAAATTTAATTAAGACTTTGGAGGTATTTACAGAAACCAGTTGGGGCTTATGGTGAAACATGTTTTTTCTCAAGTGGCCTTTCTGGCCTTCAGTTTGCAGTTCTTCCAAAATGAGTGTTCACACCATAAACTGCCAAGTGTTTGCTCTGTTTGCTATCCACCCAAGTGGCTTGCAAGGATTGGTGAGTTAGCTAATCACCTAAATAGCTTTCAAGGATTGGTTTGTTTTCTAGCCACCTAAGTGGCTTGCAAGGATTGGTGGGTGAGCTAATCATCTACATGGCTTTCAAGGACTGGTCTGTTTGCTATCCACCTAAGTGGTTTGCAATCCACCCTATATGATCGGTCAGTTTACAAACCTGTTAGGAAAGCCACACCTTGAAATTGACAAGGAGTTTTCCTACATAAGTGGCCAATCTCACAAGGGTTTTGGGGGGACTTCCTAATGAACAAGAGCCTGGAGAGGAGCACGTTCTTTCGACCTGTGCTGAGAACCTCCTAGACCCAAATAAAAGAGTTGTAATATGGGTCAAGTGCTGTAACACAGAACCGATAACACTGAAGACCAAGAAAAATGGTGGCAAGCACAACAGAGCTGAGTGGCAGAGAAGCAGCAGCAGCAGTGCAAGTAGTGGGAACCATGAGACTAGTAGATGGTAGTGAAGGGGCAGTCAACCCATAGAGTGAAGCTGTGCACCTCTGGGCAGGAGGCTGCCAATGGAGCTAGGAGTACCAAAAAGGGGAAGCAGCCACCGTGAAGGCCTTTCCTATGAGGGCCGAGAGGCCCGACCAGAGGGGAACCAGAGGTTGTATGCAGAGGCTTGGGCATATACTACCATAAAACAGTTTTGTCTCAAGAGCTGTCATAATGCTGGCCTAATGCTGGCACTGCTCCCGGGTTGTCCCAAAGCTGCTGGTTGAGAGATGCGATAGTAAGCACAGGGGCCAGACCCAGCCAAGAAAAACCACAGAGAGAGAGAAAGAACAAACACAACCACACAACTGACCTGAGCTGAAGACCCACCTGCTGAGAAAGAGAGAGACACCTGTTGACACCTGATCCACAGCATGCCCACTCAGCAACACAGAAATGGACATGGGTAATTCGGGAAGTGTGAATGTGTCCCCTTTTAGACATATGTGGGTTCCTCTCCTACGGTGCTAAGTGGGGTGCTTATGGGGGAGAAGGGGGTTGGTTCACCTCAAATACGTTCCTGTTGTTTACTGTTTTCTTTTTATATGTAATCTATTCCTGTTGTTTATTGTTTACCTTCTATAAATAATAATAATGGTTTTCATTTGCCAAGAGTTTGTAAAGTGTCTTGGTGTGTGTGATCCAATCCAGTCACATAGTAGCATTCTCATCCTAGCAGTCTCATGATTGCTTGGGATTTAGAGGGAACACCTGTGTCTATATGCACACATATACACGCTTATGCACACCGTTCAGTCAAACAGGCCAGTCACAATGGTAATCAATGAAATAAATCAACGTATATGTTAATATTCACATATGCTGCTTATAATTTATTAAACTAACCTCTAATTTATCCACCATCTAGTCTTCTGCCATCTTTGTTATCCCAAAATGCTTTAATTTTGTTCATTAGTTCAAGTACTTCTGAATATGGTTAACCTTTTATAGCTCATAAACATCCATGGGAGTAAAAAGAAAACTATTTTTCCCACGCTGCTTTATATCTCTCAAAAATCAATATTGATTAAAACTGTATAGAATTTGTCCCTGAAGAAAATTGTTCTTTTTAACTTTTACTATGGAAGTTTACAAATATATACAAAAGCATATGAATTGCAAGTATCCTCAACTATTTTTACAAATTGTCAACACTTTGCCATTCTTGTTTTATCAATTTTCTCACTCCCTCAATTGATCTTTGCTTGAGTTTTGTGAAGTAAGTTACAGACAAACTGATTCACTTTAGTAGTAGACTCTTGCCAGAAATGAATGACTGATCAAGTAACCTCAAAGATATCTGTTGGCCCACTGACTGCTAGTATTGTTTCAATTTTGTTGGTTATTTAAAATGCATAATTCTATTGTAAGACCTTATTCAGCAATTATTCCAGTACTGTCTGTGGTCTATAAAAATACGTAGTATACATGTATACATATATGTATATATACACACAATCTATGAGTGTTTAATTTAGCAATAAAATAATTTGAATCATCAGCATGTTCATGGTGTTATTACATATGCAAGGTCGTATCTAGGAATCAAAAAGTTTTATACTTGCATTTGAAAAATGATGTCCATTGAGTTTAAAATATTTTCCTTTTGTCCATGAATATAAACAAATACCTTCTGTCATAAATCAATGGAGGAAAACCTTAGGATATTTATTCACCTGAATACTGCCTGGGACACTTTTCAAGGGTCTTTGGAACAAAACTAGTATATAATATAACAATCCAGGAGGTAATGTGCACGTAGGGAGACCATTTCATGTTGAGTGTTGACTGACTAGGCAGCAAGGACTTTGCCACAATGATTTTAATGCAGCACAACCAAGTTGCTTTGCGAGTGGCAGGGTGGAGAAAAGGACACTCACTTTGGCCACTGTGCATATCCTTTAGAATGTAGCTCAATGCTATACTCTCACGGCTTTCCGACGGCTCATAGGCATTAGCTCACTAATACAAAATTATACCAAGTCCAAACTCCTATTCAGTGGGGAGAGTTGCCCCATTGGAATTCAGTCAGAAGTAATGTAAACTTGCTAACTAATTCTATTATTAACCAAATGACAGGACTGGTGTGATATATATCTATATATCTATGTCTATATATATATATATATATATTTTTTTTTTTTTTGAAACAATGATTTCCAACCTCATCTACAGAGACCCGAGGGCTAAATACCTATTGCAAAGGGTCCTTGACTTTGTAAGTTGATCAAAGTTAGCTTGTAGGTTGAACAATATCTCACCACATACTATGGCTTGCCAAGGTATCTGCTATTGTGATAAAAATACAGATTTATTTTAAAAATCACTGTACTCATTATGGGGTTTTCACTGTATATATTTCAATGAATAAATACTTGGGTATTATTAACAAGGGTGAGGCTTACACTATAAAAGACAGGAGGCTGCTAAGACAATCAAGCAAAGAAAAAAACATAGATTCTAAAGTAGCTGATAGCTCAGGGAAATATCACCTATATAAGTTTTACATTTCTCGGGCATATGTCCACAGTTAATTCAATTATCTCTTTTCATTAAAATAAATGCATGCATGCAAACGTACATACATGCAGAAAATACTTGACATACACCAGAATTACCTTCCTGATTAAAGCCCCAAATCTATGAACCCAAAACCAAACCCATTGCTGTTGAGTCGATTTCAACTCATAGTGCCCCTATGGGACAGAACAGAACTGCCCCATAGGGTCTCTTAAGGCTGTAATCCTTATGGAAGCAGACTGACACATCTTTGTCCCGCTGAGTGGTTGATAAGTTTGAATGGCTGACCTTTCAGTTAGCAGCTAAGCGCTTAACCACTGCACCACCAGAGCTCCTAAATCTATAAAGACCATTGTAAAAAAAAAAAAACAAAAAAACCTTTCCCCATGAAATGAAGCTTTTCTGGAAATATTGAGTGGTCCTTTTAGACAATTAAAGATTATATAAACATGAAACTAAAATAATTCCTAAATCTCATAATTCTTGCTTCTTTTCAGTAGTGTTTTATTTTTTCACTTGACTCAAAAAGTGTGTGTTGTTTGAAATAAAAAGTGGTTTTACAAATCTCTTTCTCTCTTTCCCCCCCTTTCCCTCATATATATATATAAAATTTATGGAGTATTTATTATTTCCATATCAGTGTGTCAGCAAATTCAATACTCTACTATTTAATTTTCCAAAACTTCCCTCATCTAAATTAGCATCATCTTTTTTTTTCTCCTTAATATTTCTTCACCTCTGAGCACAGAAAAAGTGGCTGGTTTTCTTCTGGGGTCTATTTTCCTACAAAACCACAAGATTTTATCACTACGCATGTTAGTGTACACTGAACAGGTAGAATAAAATAGTCATGCTGAGCTGCATATGCTGGATGATCAGCGAAGACTATTCACCACAGACTCCCACAAACCAGCCTCATCACAAGCGAGATCAAGTTTGTCTCAAGATCATCACGAACTGTTACATATCATGGAATTTCAGCATAAATCTTGAGGATCCAAAAGTTTTAATAGGCTTAATCAAATGATCTACTATATCTATAATACGGAGGAACAGAGCTAGCAAGAATAATTGAAAGGCAAGCACAATCCGAGCAGTTTACTTTAAGGATTGGTGGCAACTGTCCTCCCAGGCAGAGAGACAGAAAGTAAGGCTGTATATAATGTACGAATTTTCCAACCATCCTGTCCCTTCTCCATTTTGTTGCTTGCTTTCTACTATCACAGTTCATATGATTTAGTTAAATTGTTTTTCTATGACACTAATTTTCTCATGGCTTTTCAGTTTAGGGTTCCAAGATACAGGCCATCCCTGGGTTATGAAAAGATTCGTTCCCAAGTTTGTCTTTATAGTAAGTCGGAACAGGTACATACAGTTCTTATTTAGTGTCAGTCAAATGTTTGTCTTAGTATAGAGTATGTATTTTCCCTTCCTATGCATTTAAAATACTTACAAACTGCACACTGTTTTCTTGAGCATCACAAAGTAGTGTGTGCATTCGTTATTACAAACTATTGTATTTAACTCAAATTTTTAATATAATAGGCTTTCTTGAAAACCCTGTGGAGCAGTTCTACTCTGTCCTAAAGGGTTGCTATGAGTCAGAATTGACTTGATGGCAACGGGTTATGACAGTCCATTCTTAAGTATGAGTTGTCTGTAGTAGGATGTTTGTAACCCGGGGACTGCCTGCATATAAAGGTCAGTTGCCATCAAGTCCATTCTAACTCATGGTGACCCCATGTTTTTCAGAGTAGAACTGTGCTCCATAGGGTTTCCAATGGCTGATTTTTCAGAAGTAGATCACCAGGTCCTTCTTTAGAGGCACCTCTGGGTGAACATGAAATATCAACTTTTTGGTTAGGAGTCGAGCAAATTAACCGTTGATATCACACAGGGACTCCAAGATATATACAAAAGTAGAATAAAAAAAAAATCAAATAGATTTAATTGCTGGTGAAGGTCCCAATTATTATGCAGGGAGGAGGCTGGGAAACAACTCTTAACTAAAGTTCTTTTGTTTCCTTCAGTATAGAAATATTTCCTTCTGTCTCTTGATCCATTTCTAAGTATAGCATTTTTTTAAATTTCCTGTCTCAATATTATCCTAATCAGCCCACTGAAAACTAATTCTAGTAGACCTCCCAGAGTGCTTCTGATTATCCAGGTGAAACAAGGATCAGACTCCTTATCTTTAATTAATAATTAGATTGTCATCTTCTGAAGAGGAGGGTTGGGGAAATTGTTGAAATCTAGTTTTCACTCAATTTAAGAAAACAGGGAAAGTTGAAGGGCCAGCAGCTGAATATTGCAAACAAAGCAAAGCTAAGATGTATTACATTCTTCTCTCATTAAACAAACAACAACAACAACTAAAGAGGGGGTTGAATTAAATCAAACAGTTTAGAATTACTGGATATAAACAAGTGAAGAAAACTATGAAAATAAAGATGCAGGCTCAATTCAGAACACGAATATCTTATTTGTCCATTGCAGCAGTTCAGATAAATGAACATTTGAAGATTTATCTAATTGGAGCTCACTGTAGCCTTTTTCAGAGGTTCTTTTGTTCTTTTACAGTTATTTTTAAAAGTTTCGGGCTAGGTCATTATTATTTCTAAACTAGAGTTCAAATTTTTAAATGTAGTCATCCCACATCCTGTTAACAGAGGCTTTTTCATGCAAAGAAATATATAAATAAAAAGGAGTTCAAAGGCAGCTTATGAGTCATTTCCTCTATTTCACCAACTATTTCTTCAGATCCTAAGGACAAAAGGACACCCTGTGTTAATTGCTAGCAGAGTTTCACCTTCTTCTCTCTGTTCCTGCCTTACTCTTTCTTCTCACGATGACCTACACTTTGCTCCTTTCTTTCCACTTCTTACCTCCCCAAACAGCCACCTGATTGCAACTCCACTTGATTTAAGGAAAATTGAAAAAAACATTAAAACCTTCAGGTCTAATCCTGCACAGAAGATACAACTTAACAAGGAGTAAGATGAAAGGAAAGCAGAAAAGACAGAGGAAAAAAAAAAAAAAGTAAGGCACGCACAGGAGCAGGTCGGAGTTCTGACAGAGAGGGAATGCAATTCACATGAACTTTAAAAAAAAACCTCAGACTTTCAAAAATAAATTTTTCTTTGAAAAAAATTCTACCAAAAAAAAAGTTTATCTATTTCTTTTATCTTGTAGCTCTTCAGTGAATCTGAAACATTCCCTCAAGAGAAGGATGAAAAAAACATGCACACTTTATTCAGTATTAGGAATTAGATTGAGAAGAGTAATTCTTCCTGCACTCCAAACTGTACTGTAGCTGAAAATCATTTTCTTACCAAATGCCACTAGGTAGTGACGAACACACTTGTTTAATTATACATTTAAGATTTGTAAGCAATGTTAGGTAGTAAAACTATCTATAGTATGTTGATTCGGGTGAAGTTTTAAACCATTGTAACAATTAATTTAAATGAATATTTTCATACTTTCACAAGGGCAAAGCATATAGAACCTGGTTAAAGATGCCGAGGAGTCCCTGGGTGGCACAAATATTAAGTGCTTGACTACTAACTGAAAGGCTGGCAGTTCAAACCTACCCAGAGGCTCCTTGGAAGAAAGGTCTGGCAATCTGCTTCCAAAAAATCAGCCATTGAAAATCTTATGGAGCACTGTTCTACTCTGGCACCAATGGGGTTGCCATGAGTTGGAATCAACTCAACAGCAACTGATTTGGTTTTTGGAAGCGGAAGAAATGAGTTCCTCTAATTGAATGAATTTAGTTATCCTACTATACAAGGCCACTCCTGATGTGACCATTCATTGTCTTATCTTTCATTCTCCTACCCCTTTCCAAGTCAACCTTCTGTTCTCTTTTTATCAGGTTGACTTATTTGCCTTTGTGTGAACATGATGCTTTATGCTTTCCATTGTGAATTTATTCTTTCATTATTCATTTGTTCCTTGAGTCACTGTGTCAGCGCTTTCATCGTGTACATGTTCTCTTCTTGCCAGTGTGGTTAGGAGTCAGCTGAACAGAAATGACTGAAACAGAATGTCTACCCAAGGACGTGAGAGCTTAATGAAAGTGACACATGAGCAAAAATTTATAATACACTAGATGTGAATAATATACAATCGGATGGCAAAACAAGGAAAACAAACTTTTTCTGGGTTGCAAGTTGCTGGAAATAAGGAAAGACTCAGAGAGGAGGAGATATTTGTATTCACCTGAAGACGAGGAAAGGCATGCTAGATGGAGATATAAACAAAGCTGAGGCATGAGCTAGCTGTAAATAGAACGCAAAATACAACCTTCACTGACTTCATTGTTTTGCGGAGTTTTTCTTGCTGGCATGCTGGGAAACCTGTGAACTCTGGGGTAAACCTGTTGCCCTCGAATCAATTCTGACTCATAGCGACCCTATAGGACAGAGTAGAACTGCCCATAGGGTTTCCAAGGAGCAACTGGTGGATTCAAACTGCCAACCTTTTGGTTAACAGCCGAGCTCTTAACCACTGCACCACCAGGGTTCCGTGGACTCTGGAGTAGTGATCTCCAAACTTGGAAGCCTTTGATGTGGCTCAGGTATCCATCCGTACGTTTGAAAAACTATTATTAAACTATCATTTTCAGATAACTAAAACCATGACTCTCTGGCAAATGTAAAGTAAACTCATGTAAAAAAGTTGTTTAGCTCATTAATGAATGAGTTGATATTATTAATAAGTTGACATTATGGCTGGTTCAAAGAGCATCTGGGAAACTAGGCTATTTATAGGAGGATGGGATCATTGGGCAGATTAAAAAATTAATGTTCAAGAAGGCCATGAAACACATAATCTCTAGAGTTATATGTTCCATAGGACAGTAATTATTTGTATCTCTACTAGACAAAAATCTACAAGTGAATTTGTACCTTCATTACATCTTAGAGTTTAATCCATGGTAAATGGTGAATCAAACTAAGCACATTCTTCTAAACAATTTTTGGTAGGCCTTTGCTCTTGTATAACACTGAAAAAAATGTATCAGCCACATTTTGCTTTATTTCCCAGTTTGGGATAATTTTTCTGATACTATTCATATGATTCTGATTTACAGGCAGAGTTGGAAACATCTGAGCTAGGAATGTCTATGACTACCAAGAGCCAATACACCCTGTATTTCTCATTTGTTATGTTATATAAGTGATAGTAGGAGTGGCATCAGGAAAGTGGTTGATGCTGGGATTGAAATTATGTAGGCATTAAAATCGAGGACTTCAGAACAGAGTCAGAGGTGAGAAAATGTCTTTGTGGAAGGCATCTAAGCAGCCAATTCTATGTCTGCCCATTTGTTTTTTATAGGATATCAATATTTTCATTGACAAATCTTATAAGATATAATTTTTAAACTGATTCAAATAATGAATTACCTAAAGAATCAAGTTTCAAAGATCTCCTTTTATGGAATTATTAAATTATTGAGACAAAGTTCCTTCCATTATTCCTGATTTGATTGGAATAACATCAAATATTATATATATATCTACAAAGATTTATATGTATACACCATGTATATATGATGAATTTGGCAAAATAATTATAGAATCTTAAAAGTTACACAGGTCATGTAATTAGCAGTGTGAGCCATGGATATTTTAATTGCACATGCCAGATTATGAAACATTTTTTCATAGTCACCAAAACCCATGGCCGTGGAGTCGATTCTGACTCGTAGTGACCCTATAGGACAGAGTAGAACTGCCCCATAGGGTTTCCAAGGAGTGGCTGGTGGATTTGAACAACCAACCTTTTGGTTAGCAGCCATAGCTCTTAACCACTGCACCACCAGGACTCCTCTTATCTTTTTAACTAATGTACACAAAGGTGACCTTAAATTCTTTGCATTTCTTTCTAAAAGTTAGATCAGCAATTTGTAGGCAGCAATGAAATTTAACAAACTACACATCTCCAAGTCAGAACTGCTTCTTATGGCAAAGGTCAGGTTGAAGGGTAGTATAAATTCAAATATTAATAATCAGAATCTAGAAAATAACTTGGCAGGCACCCAGAATGAACTTTAAAATATGTTTAGTTAGAAAACTAGGCAGCTGATGGTGCATCTTTTTAATCAATATAAAATGCAGATTTGTGAAAATCAGAGCAATGATTTATACTAGAAAATGTAATGATATATTAAGAGAATGGGAAATAATTTTAATGCAGTTATAGGTTACACATAAGTGCAGAATGTAGCTGGACATACTTGGTTTCCATAAGGATGTGTAACATGGTGTTACATGTTAAATAAAGCCACTAAAATGCTTGTCTTCCTTCACACTCTCTACCAGTCTAATCATTGCAAGCCTTCAACAACAACAATATCAACAACAGCAACATTTGAGCAAACTTGAAAAATTGTATTCTCTTCAACCTAACGGAAGTGATATCATAGAATGTTTAATGAATCAGGGTAGTTTTCTTGATAGTTGAAGATGCAAAATTCCCTGTTGAACCTTCCTCTACCCCCGTATACAGTCACATGGGGAATACTCAATATATTTCCCTTAATGATTTGAGTAATTCTGGAAAAATTTCAGAATTTGTCTACACTTCTCATCAGGTTTTTTTTTTTTTTTTAATTGTACTTTAGATGAAGGTTTACAGAGCAAATTAGTTTCTTGTTAAACAGTTAACACATATATTGTATTGTGACATTGGTTGCCAACCCCACAACATGTCAGCACTCTCCCCTTCTCAACCTTGGGTTCGCTGTAACCAACTTTCCTGTCCCTTCCTGCCTTCTCATCCTTGCCCCTGGGTTGGTGTGCCCATTTTATCTTGTTTTGTTTTATGGGCCTGTCTAATCTTTGGCTGAAGGGTGAACCTCAGGAGTGACTTCAGTACTGAGTTAAAAGGATGCCCAGGGGCCATACTCTCAGGGTTTCTCCAGTCTCTGACAGACCAGTAAGTCTGGTCTTTTTTTTGTCAGTTAGAATTTTGTTCTATATTTTTTCCCAGCTCTGTCCAGGATCCTCTATTGTGATCCCTCACCAGGTATTTTTAAAGCTTGATTCTTGCAAACTTCCCTTCATTAACTATGAAAAGACCATAGCATAGGTTGCCTAGAAAGAAGATTGTGGAGTCATCCCTATCTTAGCTTCTCAACAGGTGGACTCGGGAGGGGTTGGCTGGCTCTGTAAGAGGGAGCACGGAGGTTAGCCGAGGAACAGGAATGTTTGGTTTGCCACGTCGCCAGTCTGGTGCTACGCCTAAGAAGGCAATGAGGCGTGGAAGAGTACTGGCAGAGAATGCAGGGAAATGAGCCTGTCGCCGTTGGTCTTTAGGAACTTGGGAAGTAAAATTTGATGCTGCCCAAGAAAATTACATGTGCCAGCTGTGCCAAAATCACCAAACAACTGTTATTTTTACTCCAGTTGCACCTAGTGTCAGGGGTCAGCAAGATGTTTACAACAATAGCGGTTGAGAGCGAGGAAAAACCAAAACCAAGAACAAAAAAACCCAGCTTCACCACTTTCCCTTTGCCTAGAGAGGCCATCAGTCAAAAAAGCAGAGGCACTGTTGAGAAGTGGAACTTCAACAGGAGGTAGAAAAATTCCCATTAGAAGAGAAAATTTTGAGACTGGGTTTATAAATGGAACAGTGACTATGATTTGCTAAAAGGTAAGACCGCACAACTGTTAGATTAAACTTTTTGGAATAAGAATAAGCCATTTTAGGAATAAGACAGTCTAAGCCATAGTTAGGCTAGAGTACAGAGCAATAAAGAGTACTTTTAAGACCAAAACAAGCCTCATGAGTGCAAATAACCTGTAAATATTAAGTACATCTGATTTAAATATCTTTAAGGCTAGTAAGGTTAATCACTTTACTTTTCCTGGGTTGTCATAGGCCATATGGTAGGTAAATACAAACGAGAAAACAACAGCACAGAGAGTGTAGAGTCAGTCTGTTATGTTGAGTCATGTTAAGGACAAATTCATATTGCCGCTTAATTGGCTGAGTTGATTGTCACATAAGTAATAGTCGGTATATAAAAATGTTCAGCTTTTTATGTTGCACAATTGAGGGCTCTGCCTTAAAATGAAGACAGACGAAAATAAAATAATATAAATAATTTACTTTTTGTGTGTTTTCGTATAGTAAGTTGTTGGCAGTTCATTCTGTCATCATCATTTATTCATTTCATGTAATTGAAAAATTTTCTTCAGGGTATCATGTATTGAATTTTTATTCAACCATAAACTGAAGCAGTCGGGAGCGGCAGCTGTTTTACTAAGTAGGGAGAAATTTCATGTTAACTTTTTTTTTTTAAAGGTAATTTTTTTCCTCCCTTTTTCACCTGTAAGCTCTAGTTTTAGGTATGTCAAAATCTTGCCTTCCCAGTCAGTTAGAATGCAAGTGAAAGCAATCATAACAATAATTCAAATTTCTATAAATGCAGTTGAGGAAATTTATATTCTTTTGATGAGACTTTTCTCCATGTATTTCCCTACCCTATATTTCATAATGCTTATTTACATGTAATGTTTGCTAACCAATCACTGCAATTTTAAGAATAAATATAAAAGACTTTGTCTTCATGCTGGAAAAATAATATATATATGTAATATGACATGGGAAAATAGAGAATAAATTCTGTTTTGATGTTTTATCTTATGACATTTAGAAATAGTTCATTAATTCAACACAACTACTAAACTGTTATCACTTAGTCTCTTATCGTTGCCTTTAATCTTGATGAGTTGGTAATGCAGAAGTTGTGATAATGTTAGTGATATTTTATGATTAAGACCACAGTTTGTTACTGATAATAGAAGCTACTTATTTCTGACTCTTCTATACTAGCTATCATTAGATCTTTTCATTCAAACTCTAAGTGATTCTAATATTGGCCCTTCCTACCCTTTTCAAGTAACACTATCTTCTTTCAAATTCTTTTTCGGTAAAAAGTTTGGAGAGTGGAGTTATGTCTGACCTCCACCTCATAGGCAACAGCCTTGGGCTGATCTTGATACACATTATACCCCTTAAGTTAGGTTCTGACAATGATGCTACTACTACCTAGATTTTATTGGGGTGGGGGGTTGCTGGGAGAAGGGGGAAATGTGGATTTATGATGAGATTCTAGTTTTATAAGCAGTTTCCTTTTGAAATCAGTAAATAATGTGTGCTCTGGGATTTTTCTTCTCTCTCCTACAGCATTTGAATCTATAAAAACCAAACTTCAAGTTTACTAAATCTCTCTTTAGCTATATTCTAGCGTGTATCTTTGCCCCTCTATAGAGTTTTTAATTTAAATTATTACATTTAATAAATTTTAAAATTTTATTTTGTTAGATGTGCAAATCTTCTCAGTAAAATTTTGTAGTTACATATTTTCTGTCCATATTTAAAAAAAATCACTCTATGATTAATTTTATCTTGGAAATCTTCTTCTATTATTCCCATGGATATAAGACATATGAGTTCATATAAAACATTATTAAAAGGAAAAAAGTCACCATAAGCAAAATCTGACAGAAATGACACATAGCTAAATCAAAACCAAAGACTTCATATATTGGAAATATGAGATGAAGAATATAAAATAAATCTCTTGACTCTATCTTTAGAGATATAAGAAGAATTTTAATGTAAAAATGAAGAGAAAAAATTATACAACTATGAATATTTCTGAAAATATTTAGAAATATTAGAATATTTGGAAATAAAGAAATATGAAACTTAAAATAGAGAAAAATCCAGAATGGATGATTTTTTAAAAAAATTATTATTATACATAGCTGAAGAGAAATTAATGAATCAGAAAATAGATTTGGAGAAATAATTTATAATGTAGTACAGAGAGTCACAAAATCGTTAGTTTGTTATACTGTGGTGGCATGCATGTTGCTGTGATGCTGGAAGCTATGCCACAGGTATTTCCAATACCAGCAGGGTCACCCATGGTGGACAGGTTTCAGTGGAGCTTCCAGACTAAGACAGACTAGGAAGAAGGAACTGGTGGTCTACTTCTAAAAAAAAAGGCCAATGAAAAACCTTATGAATAACTGTGGAACATTGTTGGGGGTAGTGCTGGAAGATGAGCCCCCCAGATTGGAAGGTACCCAACAAATGACTGGGGAAGAGCTGCCTCCTCAAAGTAGAGATGACCTTAGTGATGTGGATGGAGTCAAGCTTTTGAGACCTTTGATGACTGATGTGGCACAACTCAAAATGAGAAGAAACAGCTGCAAACATCCATTAATAATCAGATCATGGAATGTATGAAGTAAGAATCTAGGAAAATTGAAAGTCATCAAAAATGAAAAGGAATGCATAAAGATCAATATCCTAGGCATTAGTGAGCTGAAATGGACTTGTATTGGCCATTTTGAATTGGAAAACCACATGGTATACTATGCCGGGAATGACAAATTGAAAAGGAATGGCATCATATTCATTGTCAAAAAGAACATTTCAAGATCTATTATAAAGTACAACACTCTCAGTGGTAGGATAATACTATACACCTACAAGGGAGACCTGTTAATATGACTATTACTTAAATTTACCCACCAACCACTAATGTCAAAGATGAGGAAAATTGAAGATATTTACCAACTTCTACAGTCTGAAATTGATCAAACATGAAATCAAGATGAATTGATAATTACTGGTAATTGGAATGCAAAAGGTGGAAACAAAGAAGAACGATTGGTAGTTGGAAAATATGGCCTTGGTGATAGAAATGATGCTGGATATCGCACAATAGAATTTTGCAAGACCAATGACTTCATTGCAAATACCTTTTTTCACCAACATAAATGTGACTAAACAAATGAACCTCGCCAGATGGAATACACAGGAATCAAATTGACCTTATCTGTGGAAAGAGACAATGGAGAAGCTCAGTATTATCAGTCAGAACAAAGCCAGGGACCGACTGTGGAACAGCCCATCAATTTCTCCTGTGCAACTTCAAGTTGAAGCTGGAGAAAATTAGAGCAAGTCCACGAGAACCAAAATACAACTTTGAGTTTATCACACCTGAATTTAGGGACCATCTCAAGAATAGATTTGAAGTGTTGAACACTCATGACCAAAGACCAGACAAGTTGTAGAATGACATCAAGGATATCATACGTGAAGAACGCAGAATGTCATTAAAAAGACAGGAAAGAATGAAGAGACTAAAATGGATGTCAGAAGAGACTTTGAAACTTGCACTTGAACACTGAGTAGCTAAAAGGAAGGGAAGAAATGATGAAATAAAAGAGCTGAACAGAAGATTTAAAGGGCTGCTTGAGAAGACAAAGTAAAGTATTATAATGAAATGTGCAAAGACCTGGAGTTAGAAAACCAAAAGAGAAGAACATACTTGGCATTTCTCAAGCTGAAGGAACTGAAGAATAAATTCAAGACTCGAGTTGTAATCCTGAAAGGATTCTATGGCAAAATACTGAACGACACAGGAAGCATCAAAAGAAGACGGAAAGAATACACAGAGTCACTGTACCAAAAAGAATTGGCCACTGTTCAAACATTTCAGGAGGTAGCATATGATCAAGAACTGATGGTACTGAGGAAGGAAGTCAAAGCTACACTGAAGGGACTGGCAAAAAATAAATCTCCAGGAACTGACAGAATACCAATTGAGATGTTTCAACAAACGGATGCACTGCTGGAGGTACTCACTTGCCTATGTCAAGAAATTTGGAAGATTGGATAATCAACTGGAAGAAATTCATATTTGTAACCATTCCAAAGAAAGGTGATCTAGTAGAATGTGAAAATTACCCAACAATATCATTAATACCACACACAAGTAAAATTTTGCTGAAGATCATTCAAAAGTGGTTGCAGCAATATGTCAACAGGGAACTGCCAGAAGTTCAATCTGGGTTCAGAAGAATACATGGAACAAACAATATCGCTGATGTCAGATGGAACTTGGCTGAAAGCAGAGAATGCCAGAAAGATGTTTACCTGTGTTTTATCGACTGTGTGGCTGATAATAACTTATGGATAACATCATGAAGAATGGGAATTCCAGAACACTTCATTGTGCTTATGAGGAAACTCTACAAAGACCAAGAGGCAGTTGTTCCAATAGAACAAGGAATACAGTGTGGTTTAAAGTCAGGAAAGGCGTGCATTGGAGTTGTGTCCTTTCACCATACTTATTCAATCTATATGCCAAGCAAATAATCTGAGAAGCTGGACTATATGAAGAAGAATGGAGCATCAGGATTGGAGGAAGACTCATTAACAACCTATGATGTGCAAATGACACAACCTAGCTTGCTGAAAATGAAGAGGACTTGAAGCACTTACTGATGAAGATCAAAGACTATAGCCTTCAGTATGGATTTCATCTTAACATAAAGAAAACAAAAAACCTCACAACAGAACCAATAAACCACATCATGATAAACGGAGAAAAGATTTAAGTTGTCAAGGATTTCATCTTACTTGGATCCACAATTAATGCCCATGGAAGCAACAGTCAAGAAATCAAATGATGTATTGCATTCGGCAAATCCGTGCAAAAGACCTCTTTCAAGTGTTAGAAAGCAAAGATGCCATTTTGAAGACTAAGGTGCACCTGACCGAAGCCATGGTGTTTTCACTTGTCTCATATGCATGTGAAAGCTGGACAATTAATAAGGAAGACAGAAGAAGAATTGATGTATTTGCATTTTGTGGTGGTGAAGAATATTGAATATACTGTGGTCTGCCAGAAGAACAAACAAATCTATCTTGGATGAAGTACAGCCTGAATGCTTCCTAGGAGTAAGGATGATATGACTTCACCTCACATACTTTGGACATGTTATCAGGAGGGACCAGTCCCTGGAGAAGGACATCATGCTTGGTAAAGTAGACGGTCATCAAAAAAGAGGAAGACCCTTGACAGAATGGACCAACACAGTGGCTGAAACAGTGAGCTCAAGCATAACAATGATTGTGAGGATGGCACAGGACTCAGCAGTGTTTCATACTGTTGTACCTAGGGTTGCTGTGAGTTGGAAACGATTTTACAGCACCTAATGACAACAACATAGAGAGAAAAAGAAATAGAAAACTAAAAGAGATGTTATGAGGTATGAAAAAGAAAGTGAGAAAGTCTCTAAACCTCTAATTAGAGTTCTAAAAACAGGTAAATGAAAATACAAAGACGTAGGGGTTAGGATTTTTTTTCAAGATAATGCCAATTCATGAACATAAGAATTCCAAATCATTTAAAGGAAGAGAAATAGGAAAAAATAGACTCCATACAAATCATTGTGAGACTACAAAACCTTAAAGACAAGGAAAGATATTAAAAGCAGCCAGAGTAAACAATCACATTATCTTCAAAGGGGAGAGAGTTAGAGTTATACCAGCAGACTTCTAATCATCAACAATTGAAGCAACTTCTAGAAAATAGTAAAAAGATAGTAAAATGATACCTACTTTATGTTGAGGCAAAATAATTGTCAAACAAGAATTCTGTATACAAAGAAAACAATTTTTTTTAAAAAAAAGATCAAATAAGACATTTTAAATATGTAAATGTGGAAAGAATTTTCTAGAAATTATACCATTGTTAAAGTTCTGAAAGATGTACTTTAACAAGAGAAAATGATACCACATAGTAGCTGTCAGATGCAAAACGGAATGTTTAGCAAATTAAGTGGGAGATCCCAGAAGAGGAAGAAAATAGATTTCATTCATGCATCTATCTTTTTTCTTCCTAATCTGTATGTAAGTAAATGTGCAAAGTCTAAATTTACTAGTTAAGGCCAAGATTTCAGAAAGAATGAAAAAATCTATTATGCTGTATTTGGAAACATATCTAAAACGTGCAGATAGAGGAAATTTAAATTAGAAGATTCATTCTTCTTCAAGAAGGGGAAAGATACAATTTGAAAATACTAACAAAGGGTTGGTATAGCTCTTTAAGGCAAAGAGGTACGCCAGAGTTAAAGAGGTAACCTCACTTCTTAGCACTAAGACTTCTGAAAAGATGGAATTCACAAATAAATACAAACTTTACTATGATCTGCTACCACAGCTTCCTCCATTCCACAGTGATTTTTGAAAGCAACCTGCCCTCACAAGTCCTCCCTCCCCTCATCTAGGCCCTCATTGTCTTTCTGCTCATATTTTTGAAATCGACACCTAAGGATATATCCTTTTATAATTCATTCAATATTTTTATTTATTTTAATATTTATTATTTATTTTATTGTTGTTTTTAAGGTTTTATTATTATTATTATTATTTTAATTTTTATTCCATACCAGTAAACTTCTGGTGGAGTCCTTCAATAAAAGGATGACATCCAAATTTCTCAGTCTGGTATTAACAGTCTGACATAAACTAACCACATCTTCATATCCAAACTTTCCTCACTCTGTTCTCAAAGAGGTAATCTACTCCAAAATAGATTTCCCAACTATTCCTGAATTATGCCGTTCTTATTAATGTCTGTCAAGCAAACAAAGGTGAATGACCAGTCAGCACTAGTAATAGTCCTAGAACAATGGAGAAAAACTTAAGGGAACTTAGGCATTGTCTTTCATTGCCTACTCCATACTGGGGAGCATAGAGTGATTCAACAGGGCTGGGTGTCAAAACCATGAACCATGGACCTTATAAGTTATATGGTAAGGGGAAACACCAGCAACTTCCCAGATGTAACCAGAAGCTGGAGAGAAATCCCTTTTGACAGTGCAACACTGTGGCCTCCAGCACTATTCTGCCAACTTATCATGGCTGAGTAAAGTCTGTGGTCCAAGCTTTAAGGTGATAGCTACATGATATGGCTTAAGAGTGGCTTCCAACACCAATCTGATCACTCGACATTTTGTCAAATTGATTGCCTTACGTGCTTGCATATAGTTTCCATGGATGTTTTCAATTTACAAAAGATTCTTCACTATATGGGGCCATCTCTCTCTCTCTGGGATGCAAGTCTGTTAGGCATCAATATTAGGCAAGTTAACCCTTACCCTCACTGTTGATATAATTTTGTGAATGCTGGACTTATATGCATAATGTCTTATCCATTGTTTCCAATTCATCTAAATTCTACACAACGTAGACTGCTACTACATTAAACCTTCTAAAACCTTCCATCCTACTCAACTAGATGCCTAAAGCAGTGGTTCTATGGTGAAACCAAAGTGGTGAAATTTTGATGCACTGGTATATAAAATATCATGGGAGACAGAAAAAGAGATAAATTACAAATGGGTTTCTGGAATTTGCATACATCTCCACTATGATGTAACCCGATAGTAGCATATATGAGAATATCTTCTTTCCAGTGCCTAACATAAAAATGTTGCAGGCTTTTTATTTATATCATCCTATGATATTTTGCCTGATATTTAGCAAACAATATCTTGAGTTGATCGTTTTTGATATATTTTCTATTTTAAATAATCTAAATTATGTTGTTTGAGTACAGGATAAAGTTTATGTCCTCTCAAGAAATTAGCAAATAGCTAGAGTCTCAATATATTTTTATAAAGAGACTCAATGAGCTTCAAAGTAATACATGTGACTTGTAAAAATCATATGCTATAGAATATTTATGAATAATCCATGACTTTACTGAACATTGTTCACCAATAGTTAGTATTACTGTATGTTGGCTGATTTTTTAATCAAGTTAACAGCTCCAAGATCTGCTGCCTACAGTAGAGGAATAAATGACTATTTAAGATTTTACTAATTCAAATGTGGACTAAAAATATGGCTATCAATCTATATCTATCAAATAATTAACTGATTGACCCTAGGTGATTTATCTAATCTCTCTGAGTTTCAATTTCTTCATTTACAGTGATTGTAAAGGCCAAATTCAAGGACTCTTTAGGCTATAAAATAATTATGTGAACAGTTCTTATTATTAGTTTAGTAGTACTAATGTTATATTAAGGAATCCCTGGTTGATACAAATGGTTAAGCATTTGACTAGTAGCTGAAAGTTTGGCGGTTTGAATCCACCCAGAGGTGCCTTGAAAGAGAGGCCTGGCGTTCTGTTTTCAAAAGGTCACAGTCTTGAAAACCCTATGGAACAGTTCTACTCTGCACACTTGGGGTGCTATGAGTCAGAACTGACTTGATAGAAACCATCACCGCCACCAACAATACTATAACACAGTTGAAAGATTGTTTCCTTATCATCATTCCAATAACCCTAGGAGACATGTATGTCTGCCATTAATACTGAATTTACAAATAATGAAGGTAAATGCTAAATAAATAAAAGGAGGAGAAATGAAAGAAACAGTTACGTGTCATGTAAGATTTTATAGTCTTTTCAAATTTAATCTTTTTAAATGAATGGTAAAAATGGCACTTATGAAGAATACATTTATATATATTAGGAATACATTTATAAATAAATCTACCAAATAAGCTCATGTGTCTATTGTATTCTGCAGATATCTAGTTGGATTTTAATTTTTTTTTATTGTGCTTTAGATGAAGTTAATTTAGCTCAAGTTAATTTCTCATACAAAAATTTATACACATATTGTTATCCAACATTAGTGGCAATCCCCAGAATGTGACAAAACACGCACCCTTTCTACGCTCGGTGTCTTGGGTCTGTTCAACCAGCTCCTGTCCCTTCCTGCCTTCTCACCCTGCCTCTGGACAGGAGCCACCCATTTGGTCTTGTGTATCTGCTTGAACTAAGCACACTCTTCATGGGTATTATTTTATATTTTATAGTCCAGTCTAATCTTTGTCTGAAGAGTGGGCTTCGGGAATGGTTTTAGTTCAAGGTTAACAGAGCTTCCAGGGGCCATGGTTTTGGGGGCTCCCTCCAGTCTCAGTCAGACCATTAACTCTGATCGCTCCACACTTTTTTCCCACTATGTCAGGAACTCTCTGTGGTGTTCCCTGTCAGGGCAGTCATTGATGGTAGCCGGGCACCATCTAGTTCTTGTGGTCTCAGACTGATGGAGTCTCTGGTTTATGTGACCCTTGTGTCTCTTGGGCTAATAATTTCCATGTGTCTTTGGTGTTCTTCATTCTCCTTTGCTCCAAGGGGATTGGGACAAATTGATGCATCTTAGATGGCTGCTGGCAAGTTTTTAAGACCCCAGACGCAACTCACCAATGTGGGATGCAGGACATTTTCTTAATAAACTTTGTTATGTCAGTTGATCTAGATGTCCCCCAAAATTATGGTCCCCAAATCCCAGCCCCAGCTTCTCTGTCCGTCAAAGTGTTTGGCTGTGTTCAGGAAACTTCTCAGCTTTTGCTTTAGTCCGGTTGTACTGACTTCCTCTGTACTGTGTGTTGTCCTTCACTTCACCTAAGATGATTCTTGTCTAGTATCTAGTAGTGAATTCCCCTCTCCCTCCCTCCCCACCCTCATAACCATCAAAGAACGTTTTCTTCTGTGTTTAAACTTTTTCTTGAGTTCTTATAATAGTGGTCTCACACAATATTTGTCCTTTTGAGACTGACTAATTGCACTCAGCATAATGTCCTCCAGATTTATCCATGTAGTGAGAAGATTTGCAGACTCATCATTTTTTATTGTTGCGTAGTATATCCACCGTGTGTATGTACCATAATTTATTTAGCCATTCATCTGTTGATGGGCACCTAGGTTGTTCCCATCTTTTTGCTATTGCGAACAATGCTGCAATTAGCATGGGTGTGCATATATATATGTATATCTATTCATGTAACGGCTCTTATTTCTCTAGGATGTATTCCAAAGAGTGGGATTACTTGATTGTATTGTACTTCTATTTTAAGCTTTTTAAGGAAGCACCAAAATTGATTTCCAAAGTGGTTGCAATATTTTACATTCCCACCAGCAGTGCATAAGTGTTCCAGCCTCTCCACAAGCTCTCCAACAATTATTATTTTGTGTTTTTTGGATTAGTGCCAGCCTTGTTCAGATGAGTTGGTATCTCATTGTAGTTTTGATCTGCATTTCTCTGATGGCTAATGATCCTGAGTATTTCCTCATGTATCTGTTAGCTGCCTGAATGTTTTCTTTGGTGAAGTGTTTGTTCATATCTTTTACCCATTTTTTAATTGGGTTATTTTGTTGTTGTTGTTGTTATTGTTAAGCTGTTGGAGTATCTTGTAGATTTTACAGAATAGACCCTTATCAGATCTGTCCTAGCCAAAACTTTTTCCCAGGAAGATTCTCTTTCTACTCGTTTGGTGAAGTCATTTGATGAGCATAAGTGTTTGATTTTTAGGAGCTCCCAGTTATCCAGGGAGTTGTTTGGACCGAACAAGGGGATACTACGTGGTTTTAAAGTCAGGAAAGGTGTGCATCACGGTTGCATCCTTTCACCATACTTATTCAATCTGTATGCTGAGCAAATAATTCGAGAACCTGAACTATATGAAGAAGAAAGGGGCATCAGGATTGGAGGAAGACTCATTAACAACCTGCGACATGCAGATGACACAACCTTGCTTGCTGAAAGTGAAAAGGACTTGAAGCACTTACTGATGAAGATCAAAGACCACAGTCTTCGGTATGGATTACACCTCAACATAAAGAAAACAAAAATCCTCACAACTGGCCCAATAAACAACATCATGATAAAAAATTGAAGTTGTCAAGAATTTCATTTTACTTGGATCCACAATCAACACCCATGGAAGCGGCAGTCAGGAAATCAAAAGACACTTTGCATCGGGCAAATCTGGGCAAAAGACCTCTTTAAAGTGTTGAAAAGCAAAGATGTCACCCTGAAGACTAAGGTGCACCTGACCTAAGCCATGGTATTTTCAATTGCATCATATGCATGAGAAAGATGGACAATAAATAAGGAAGACTGAAGAAGAATTGAAGCCTTTCAATTGTGGTGTTGGCGAAGAATGCTGAATATACCATGGACTGCCAAAAGAACGAACAAATCTGTCTTGGAAGAAGAACAACCAGAATGCTCCTTAGAAGGAAGGATGGTGAGACTACATCTTACATACTTTGGACATGTTGTCAGGAGGGATCAGTCCCTGGAGAAGGACATCACGCTTGGTAAAGCACAGGGTTGGTAAAAAAGAGGAAGACCCTCAATGAGATGGATTGACACAGTGGTTGCAACAATGGGTTCGAGCGTAACATTTGTGAGCATGGCGCAGGAACTTGCAGTGTTTCATTCTGTGGTGCATAGGATCAAATGCATTTTCTGCATCTATTGATAAGATCATGTGGTTCTTATCTTTTGTTTTATTTATGTT
>NW_004444210.1:1685972-1697437 GCF_000243295.1 Trichechus manatus latirostris
TTAGTATCAGGGTTATGCTGGCTTCATAGAATGAGTTCGGGAGTATTCCATCCTTTTCTATGCTCTGAAATACCTTTCGTAGTACTGGTGTTAACTCTTCTCTGAAAGTTTGGTTGAATTCTTCAGTGAAGCTGTCAGGGCCAGGGATTTTTTTTGGTTAGGATTTTTTTTTTATTATTACTTCTTTAATCTCTTCTTTTGTTATAGGTTTATTCTTTTAAACTTGGTTTGTGTTAGTTTAGGTAGGTAGTGTGTTTCTAGAAATTTGTCCATTTCCTCCAGGTTTTCAAATTTTTTGGAGTACAATTTTCATGATATTCTGTTATGATTCTTTTAATTTCAGTTGGGTCTGTTGTGATATAGCCCATCTCACTTCTTATTCAGATTATTTGCTTTCTCTCCTGTTCTTCTTTTGTCAGTTTGGCCAATGGTTTACCAATTTTGTTGATCTTTTCAAAGAACCAGCTTTGGTCTTGGTGACTCTTTCAAATGTTTTTGTGTTCTCTATTTCATTTATTTCTGCTCTAATCTTTATTATTTCCTTTCTTCTGGTGCCCGAGGGCTTCTTTTGCTGCTCTTTTTCTATTTGTTCAAGTTGTAGGTTTAATGTTTTGATATTGGCCCTTTCTTCTTTTCAGATGTGTGCATGTATTGCTGTAAATTGACCTCTGAGTGCTGCTTTTGCTGTGTCCCAAAGATTCTGGTAAGATGTGTTTTCATTCTCAATTGATTCGATGAATTTTTTTATTCCATCCTTAATTTCTTCTATAACCTAGTAGTTTTTGAGCAAGGTGTTGCTCAGTTTCAATGTGCTTGATTTTTTTTTCCTTGATTTTTCTGTTATTGATGTCTACTTGTATGGCTTTATGGTCAGAAAAGATGCTTTGTAATGTTTTGATGTTTTGGATTCTGTTAAGGCTTGCTTTGTGGCCTAATATGTGGTCTATTTTGGAGAATGTTCCATGTGTGTTGGAAAATAAATTATACTTGACTACTTTTGGGTGGAGTGTTCTGTGTATGTCTATGAGTCCAAGTTGATTGATTGTGGCATTTAGATCTTTCATGTCTTTACTAAGCTTCTTTCTAGATGTTCTGTCCTTCACCGAAAGTGGTGTGTTGAAGTCTCCTACTACTATTGTGGAACTGTCTATTTCTCTTTTCAATGCTGTTAGAGTTTGTTTTATGTATTTTGGAGCCCTGTCATTGGGTGTTTATATATTTGTTATGGTTATGTCCTGGTGTATTGTATATAATCATTATATAGTGTCCTTCATGATCCTTTGTGGTGGATTTTGCTTTAAAGTCTATTTTGTCAGAGATTAATATCTCCAATCCTGCTCTTTTTTGATTGTTATTTCCTTGATACTTTTTTTTTTCCATCCTTTGAGTTTTAGTTTATTTGTGTCTTTGAGTCTAATGTGTGTCTCCTGTAGGCAGCATATAGACGGATTGTGTTTTTTTATCCATTCTGCCACTCTCTGTCTCTTTATTGGTGCAGTTAATCACTTAGATTTGGGGTAATTATTGATAGGTATGAGTTTAGTGCTATCATTTTGATTTTTTTTGTTGACAGTTTCTTTGTTCCATTTAATTTTCTGTGCTGTGCTGAGTCATTTTTCTTTATGTGTTTTTTTTTTATCTTCTTCATTAGTGTTAATTTTGTTTTTGCTGAGTCTTTATGTTTTTCTTTTTTATTTGGATGAGTAGATTTGTTAGTTTCCTTTGTGGTTACCTTAAAATTTACCTCTATTTTTCTAAGTTTAAACCAATCTTTTGTTTCTTGATATTGCCTTAACTTCCTCTCCATATGAAAGTTCTATTACTACATCATCTAGTTCCTCTTTTTTTTAATGTTGTCATCTTTTACATATTGATGTCTCTGTTTCCCTATTTTCAGTGTTTTAGCTTTGACTTATTTTTGGGACTTCCCTGTCTGGGTTGATATCTGGTTGTTCTGTCCTGTATTCTAGTCTTGGGTTGTTATCTGATATTGTTGGTTCTCTAGCTGAAGGACTTCCTTTAATATTTCTTGTAATTTCGGTTTGGTTTCTACAAATTCCTTAAACTTCTATTTATCTGGAAATGCCCTAATTTTGCCTTCATATTTGAGATACAGTTTTACTGGATATATAAATCTTGACTGGCATTTTTTTTTTTCTTCAAGGCTTTATATATGTCATCCCATTGCTTTCTTGACTGTATTGTTTCTGCTGAGTAGTCAGACCTTAGTCTTATTGACTTTCCTTTGTAGATGACTTTTGTTTATCCCAAATTGCTCTTAAAATTCTCTATCTTTGGTTTTGGAAAGTTTGACTATAATATGTCTTGGTGACTTTCTTTTGGCATCTACCTTGTGTGGGGTTTGATGAGCTTCTTGGATACATGTCTCTTGTCTTTCACAATATCAGGGAAGCTTTCTGCCAGCAAATCTTCAGCAATTCTCTCTGTATTTTCTATTATACCCCCTGTTCTGGTACTCTGGTTATTCCTCTTGATAAAGTTCCATATAATTCTTAGGGTTTCTTCATTTTTAAAAATTCTTTTGTCTGATTTTTCCTCAAATACGTTGGTGTCAAGTGCTTTATCTTCAGTTCACTAATTCTGACTACCATTGCCTCAATTCTGCTCCTATGACTTTCTATTGAGTTGTCTAATTCTGAAATTTTATTGTTAATCTTTTGGATTTCTGTTTACTGTCTCTGTATGGATTCTTGCAGCCTGTTAAATTTGTCATTATGCTCTTGTATAATGTTCTTAAGTCCTCTGTTGCTTTGTCTGAGTGTTCCTTGGCTTGGTCTGTGGTTTGCATGATCTCCTTCCTGATCTCTTGAAGAGTTCTGTATGTTAATTTTTTTGAATCCTACCTTTGGTAACTCCAAGACCTTCTCTTCCTCTGATAGGTTTCTTGGTTCTTTGTTTTTGTGGCTTCCTGAAGCCATCATGGTCTGCCTCTTTACGTGATTTGATACTGACTGTTGTCTCCAAGCCATCAATAAGTTATTATATTTATTTATTTTACGTTTGCTTACTGTGTCCTAACTTCTTGTTTTGTTTTGTTTTGATGTGCCCAAACAGGCTGGTGGTGTGAGCTTCTTTTATTATTGGCATCTTTGAAGCTCTCATGTCCTGTTACTAGGTATGTGAGCCCAGGCGTCCGTTTACTTTTCTCGTGTGGATTCAGCTCAGGAGTCCAGGTAGTCTGTCATTGAGTGTGTGGTGCAGGCTGTCACTTACAGTCCTAGATGGGCAGGGCTATATAGGGGTGATTGGAGTAGGCAAAGGTATCTGGCTGCAATAGATGGCTATGTGCTGAGCAAGGTAGGGGGCTGATGGCTGCCCCTGAGTGCGTGGGTGAAAGGCATGTCCCTGTTCCCTAGAGCATGTAAGTGGGTGGCTTTTGCAGCCAGACTTTGGGCATTCAGTGCTGTTGGCTGTAAGGACTGGGAGGCATCACTTATTCTCAGACCCCTGTCATTCATGGTTAGGTGGAATGGGTGAAGCCACAAGTCCTCAGGCCCCTGATGTGGGTGGGTGAGGACCCTGCAGGGCGGTGTCAAATGTCACATATCTGCCACTTCCCCTTATTTGTTGCAGCTGATAATAGGCTTCAGGAATATACCCTGTTATACTATGCTAATGAGGGCCTACACTATTAAATGAGCCCACACAGGTTTAGGCAGGGGTGAAAGGCATTTGAAGTCCGTGGACCCCTTGCACTTGTGCCTAGCCAAAGGGGCAGAGCCTGCCCAGAGTTTCCGGCTTAGGAGTCTTGGCAACTTTTTAAAGCTGCCAGACTGGTTTGGGAGCAGTTAGACCTGAGTACCCAGCTTAGGGGAGTTGGCGTTTTTTTTGTTGTTGTTGTTATTGTTGTTTGTTTTTTTCCCTAAAGCCAAGAGACTGGTTTGGGCATGATAGGTCCTATTTCTGGCTTAGGGGCATGGTAATTTTCGAACACTGCCTAACTGGTGTTGGAGCAGAGTGGGGAGGGAGTAGATGAGGGGAAAAGAGGACTTCTCCTCTATAAAAGTCCAAGAGAGGAAAGGGTTATTATTTTGATCCTATGCTGTAGGTTGGATGCTTACACTTAATTTTTGCAGATCTAGCACTGCTTCCTCCTGGCTCTGGAGGCTTGTGCAGACTCTCCATCACCGAGTCTCTCTCTCCCAACATGGTAAAACAAGTCCAGAGCATTACCGCTTGCCTAAGCCCGTGTGCAACAGCCGTTCCAGCCCACCACGTGCTGGCTAGCTAAAGTCTGTCACTTCTTCAATGCTTCTGAACTGTCCTCCTCCACCACTCTCTCCCCCCCACCCCCCGCTGCTTAGTCGGACTCCTCAACTTTGTCTTTGATGTTCAAGGCTCCTAGATTGTCATGAATAATCGATTCAGTTGTTTTTTCTGGTCTTTGTTGTAAGAGGGACCACAGGAAGCGTCTGACTATTCCACCATCTTGGCCCAATCTCCTGGAATTTTAATTTTTGAAATAAGAATTCGATTGTAAAATACATCATTTCACATATAATTTGAGTCTATAACTGGAAAAAATCACAAACAATTTATATTCATTACAATTTCAAGTGTTATATATAGTATTTTCATATTTACGAAAACCCTGCACGGTAGACCATGCAGAAATTAAAACGTCAGTTTTACAGAGTTTAAGTGGATTGACCAGGCACATAGAGACAGTAATGCTGGTAGCAGAAGAACCAGGGACTTCTTAATCTAAATTGGAGTTCTTTCCATAATTTTCATGCTGCCAAGTCAAGTGTGACAAATCTCATGCTTTTCTTTCTTTGCCCTGGATTGTGTCTGAAACTTCACCCATGAGAATCATTAATTCTCATTAATTAATCATTAACTAATTTTTAATTTGGAATTCATTTAAAATGCTATTAAGACTGTTAATGAAACTACAGAACTGATTAAACATAACGGCATAGATGAATTGGTTGAATTTTCATAAGTTGTAACATTTCTATATCTTAAGTAAAGCAATGCAATGATTGCTAAATTAGTGATTTATGCTCTAACTTGACCATCTTGAATGAGGGTGGAAAAGAACTGGACCTAGCATAATAATTTTTCTGTTCAGAAATAATTCTTTTGCTACATAATTCAACTTTGTAGTGTTTTTTTGAAAATAAGAAATAGAGTTTAACTGACAATTATCATCTATATCTTCTATTCCTTAAGAGGTAAGAAAAATGATAATAAGGCAGAAGAATCTACACCTTTAGTGTTATTTTAGTATGTGTTTTGATGCTGAACAAAGAGTTTGGTACACACAAAAGTGTCACTTCTGCATCACTAGTTCAAATAAGAATCACACCCCCAGTGGCAAATTGGGCAGCATTGGGGAATTCTCTGTTGTTCCTGATCCAGTCTGCTTTCTACAGAACATCACAAGTTCAGTAGACAGATATGAATCCAGTAAGTAAGAAAGATAGAAACAGAGAATTTTTTGTTTTAACTTAGCTATCAGTTATGAGACCTAGAAAATTGACAACATGGAACTTAGTTGAAAATATTACAGGCAACTTCAAGTCACTCAGAAAGAAAATTTAGCAAAAATAATAGCATTTACCCAGGACTCAGTCCCTCAGTCTAGAAAGACAGCTGTAAACCGAGATGAAAGAAAAGACAGTTCAACCGTAGGCTGCTTAGAAAATACGGGAGCAGGGTCAACCTAAACATTTGAGGCCAGGACTTTAGATATCTTGACCTATTAATAATATGCACAAATTCAAATGCAATTACCCTGAAAAATCTAATCTGCAAGGAAGAGAGAAAGAACAGATACTTCTGAAGCATCTACTATGAACCAGACAGTGTTAAGCCCATTTGACATTCAAAATAAGATGTTAGGTATCCGTTAACAACCACGGTACAAGAAGTTATCATTACTTTTTCATATGAGGATACTGACATTTAGAGAGTTTTAAGACTTCCTCAAGATGATACATCCAGCAAGTTACAGGACTCAGAGTCAAACATTACAAAGCTTCCAAAATACATGTTTAGGCCAAGGCTTCAAGAGTAGGTCTGAGTCTCTGTGTTCATTTCAAGATTAAAGCAGAGACACAATCTTACTTGAGAAAAGTGGCTAACATTTTACTGAGTTTTATACTTCAGCAAAGATTGTCCTGCTGTTAAATAGAGCTGTTGGACTTCTCACAGAAATTCTGGGGAAATACATGACTGCAAATTTGGAGAATGAGGAGTTGAAGAGTAGCGATATTCTGGGTGGTCCTTGCTATACTTCATTTAGTTTGCTATAAATTATTTACAACCCTTGAGTTAGGATTGACCTAGTATTCAAGCAGCATATTGATTATGACATTCTTTTCTTTCATTTTCTATGAAACGTTCTTAAGACATGTCCTTAGTTCAAATATCTTAGACCTTAGTTTTTGTATGATTGTGAGTCTTATATCTGGCATCTCAATATACTGGTAGGATTACACCCTCTTTTCTAGGTTCTACATTCACTTCCTACAATGGATTTATATTATACTATCACATTGCCAAGTCATTGTAAGAGTTTGTACTCTTTAACTCTGGAGTACTTTGGTAGCTAGTGTGTTGCAGAACAGTGAGTTGTATTACTAACTGGAAGTGAGCTTTTCATTTCTTTGATTTGGTTCTCAATGCATTGCCTTCTTTTTAAAAACATAATTACATACATTACTCTATCAGATTCTTAGCTGGCTCATTTACTCCTACATCCTAATGTTTTGATTCTATGTATTTATTCAACTCTCCTCTAAGCATCATGTAATTATGAAATGGAATTGCCGACCCCTAATGTTATCAGTAAAATCCATTAGGTAATTTCTTGTAGCCTGAATTGCCCCTATCTTATTAAAGTAGCCTACTATCCCCAGTGATTCTTTTCCAGCTTGGCTAATATTGTTAAAAATGTAAGTAATTACATGCGGAATACTCATTTCTAAACTGATTGTGCCTACAATATGCCAAACACTGAAACTCTCTACCTATGGGAAAATCAATTCAGTTTGATTCAATTTAACACACATTTATTGGATGCCAGATACATGTCAAAGCACTATTCTAGGTTCTGGGGATCTAAAGATAAATGATGCACAGTGCCCATTCTCAAGAGACTCACAATATATCAGGAAAGCCACGAAAAGAATTAATCTTAACACAAGATAAGCACTTTAAGAAAGATATGAAAGAAATGTTACAAGAACACAAAAAAGAAATCAATGACTCTGACCTCGAGGAGGTAGTGTGTGGTGGGTTCTCTTATGGATAGCTTTTTGTGGTTGTTGTTGTTAGCCCCCTTCGAGTTAGATCCCGGACTCGTGGCAACCCAGTGCCAAGCAGAAGGAAATGCTGCCCAGTGATTTGAGGATCAGACTGTATGAGTAGCATGTTGTTGTCAGTTGCCGTCAAGACCATTCTGACTCATGGAGAACTCATATGTGCAGAGTAGAACTTCTCCATAAAGTTTTCAAGGCTGTGACCTTTCAGAAACATCACCAGGTCTGTCTTCTGAAGCATCGGTGGTGGTTTGAACTGTCAAACTTTCTGCTTGTTGTTGTTGTTAGGTGCCATCGAGTCAGTTCCAACTCATAGTGACTCTATGTACTACAGAACAAAACACTGCCCAGTCCCGTGCCATCCTCACAATCATTGTTATACTTGAGCCCATTGTCGCAGCCACTATGTCAATCTGTCTCGTTGAGGGTCTCCCTCTTTGTCACTGACCCTCTACTTTACCAAGCACGGTGTTCTTCTCCAGGGACTGATCTTTCCTGATAACATGTCCCAAGTATGTGAGACAAAGTCCCACCATCCTTGCCTCTAAGGAGCATTCTGTCAGTACTTCTTCCAAAACAGATTTGTTTGTTGTTTGGGCAGTCCATGGTATATTCAGTATGCTTCACCAACACCATAATTCACAGGTGTCAATTCTTCTTCTGTCTTCCTTACTCATTGCCCAGCTTTCACATATATATGAGGCTATTGAAAACACCACGGCTTGGGTCAGGAGCACATTAGTCTTCAAGTTGACATCGTTGCTTTTTAACACTTTAAAGAGGTCTTTTGCAGCTGATTTGCCCAGTGAAATGCATTGCTCGATTTTTTGACTGCTGCTTCCATGGGTGTTGATTGTGGATCCAAGTAAAATGAAATCCTTGACAACTTTAATATTTTCTCCATTTGTCATGATATTTCTTATTGGTACAGTTGAGAGGATTTTTGTTTTCTTTATGTTTAGGTGTAATCCATACTGAAGGCTGTAGTCTTTTATCTTCTTCAGTAAGTGCTTCAAGTCTTCTTCACTTTCAGCAAGAAGGTGGTGTCATCTACATATTACAGGTCATTAATGAGTCTTCCTCCTATGCTGATGCCCGTTCTTCTTCATATAGTCCAGCTTCTCAGATTATTTGCTCAGTATACAGATTGAATATGTATAGTGAAAAGATACAACCCTGACACACAACTTTTCTGACTTTAAACCACACAGTATCCCTTTATTCTGTTCAAATGACTGCCTTTTGATCTATATACAGATTGCTCATGAGCACAACTAGGTGTTCTAGAATTCCCATTCTTTGCAATGTTATCCATAATTGTTATGATCCACATAGTCGAATGCTTTAGCATAGTCAATAAAACACAGGTAAACATCTTTCTGGTATTCTACGCTTTCAACCAAGATCCATCTGACATCAGCAATGATATCCCTTGTTCCACGTCCTCTTCTGAATCTGGCTTGAATTTCTGGCAGTTCCATGTCGATGCACTGCTGCAACCACTTTTGAATGATTGTCAGCAAAATTTTACTTGCATGTGATATTAATGATATTGTTCAATAATTTCCACATTGGGTTGGATCACCTTTCTTTGTAATGGGCATAAATATGGATCTCTTCCAGTCGATTGGCCAGATATCTGTCTTCCAAATTTCTTGGCATACATGAGTGAGCCCTTCCTGTGTTGCATCCATTTGTTAAAACATCTCAATTGGTATTCCCTCAACTCTTGGAGCGTTGTTTTTCACCCATGTCTTCAGTGCAGCTTGGACTTCTTCCATCAAAACCATTGGTTCTTGATCATCTGCTACTTTCTGAAATGGCTGAATGTCAACCACTTCTTTTTGGTACAGTGAATCTGAGTAATCCTTCTATCTGGTTTTGATGCCTCTTGCGTCATTCAGTATTTTGTCCATAGAATCCTTCACTATTGCAACTCAAGGCTTGAATTTTTTCTTCAGTTCTTTCAACTTGAGAAATGCCAAGGGTGTTCTTCTCAACACTTTCTAGAGTAGTCATAAAAACCAAAATACCAAACCCATTGTCGTCAAGTCAATTCCAACTCATAGTGACCCTATAGGACAGAGTAGAACTGCCCCATAGAGTTTTCAAGAAGCAGCTGATGGATTCGAACTGCCAACATTTTGGTTAGCAGCTGAGCTCTTAACCACTGTGCCATCACGGCTCCAGTAGTCATAAAGGTAGCTATTATATTCATCTTCCAAGGATACAGGTTGCTGTCTATATTAAAAAAAAAAAAAAAAAGAATGACTTCTGGCAAAATGGCGCTCTAGGCAGAAGCACCACACTGTACCTCCACAGCAAAGATCCGAAAAACTAAGCCGAACAATCCTGAAACCCTAAAACATCAAATGAAGAGATAAAGAACTCAGCCAAGCACCAAATGGAGTGAGAAAGCTGACAGGGAACGGAGAGCGAGGAGAGATTCATGCATAGGTCCTCTATCAGCTAACACAGTGTGGATCCGCCATCTTGGACTCCTATCGGAGGCCAGCAAACATGGGGTACAAGAAAGCAGCTTCAGGGAGCTTCCAGCAGGAGACAAAACAACCAGTAATTTGCGATATACACTTTCCCACTCCCCACCCTTCTTTATCTCCACTCTGCCTCCTCTGCTTCCCGCAGCCACAGTCTCTTGTCTGGGAAGCACCAGCTACTTGGAATCCACCCACCAGAACAGGCCGGCTCTCTGAGTGCCATGTGTTGGCTGCTGGTGCTGCTTTTTTCTGCTTCTTTTGATTTCTTCCTTACCTCTCACCACCTCCCCCTCATTTCGCTCAACTATCTGGCTCCGTGCACCATCTCTGCTTCTCCCTGAGGAGCTGTGGAGCTCTGGTAATTTGTGATATATGCTTTCCCACCCCCTACCCTTCTTCTCCCACACTCAGCCTCCTCTGCTTCCCTTGGACGCAGTCTCTTGTCCGGGAAGCACTGGCTGCTTGGATTCCACCCACCAGAATGGGCCGGCTCTCTGAGTGCCATTTGTTGGCTGCTGGTGTTGCTTTTTTCCACTTCTTTTGATTTCTTCCTTGCCGCTCACCATCTCCCCTTCCTTTCGCTCAAATACCTGATTCCGTGAACCATTTTTACTTCTTCCTGAGGGGCTGTGGAGCTGCTTTCCAGTCTGGGCTGCCGCACTGGTGGGATCCAGGGGCTTTTGTTCGTTTGTTCGTTTTGAATTGTTTGTTTGTATTCTTTTCCTTTTCTTGAGTTGGGAGCCAGTTCTGGCCAGGTGGTGCTGCGTGGCTTGGAACCTACCTCCTCGGCTTGCACAGATGTGCAAAGGGATCCCTGAGGGCACTTCTTATTACGTTGGGTTTTTTTTTTTTCCTCAGTTTTTTGGGGGGCTTTTCTTGTTCTTTTTTTTTAATTGGTTTTGTTTCTTCTCCCTCTTTTCCCCTTTTTGTCTTTCTTCATTACTCAGTTTCCCATCTCTCTATGTCTCCTTCTTTTTCTGTTCCCTGAATACCTGGCGTTGTATACGTCTACACCTTCTAGCCAGGCTGTACTGCAACACCTGAGAACAACTTCCGCAGACCTTGTAGCTGCACCAGTGGGATCCCTGGGAACATTGTGGTTATTTTGCCTTTCCAATTTTTATTTATTCATTCTTTTCTTTTTTTTCTTCATCTTCCTCTTTTTGTTTTTCTCCATTTCATAGTCTCTCATCTCTCTACTCCAAAGGCAAGCTCACCTAGCATTCTTTTTTGTTTGTTTGTATGTTTTTGGCTCCTGTTCCTCTCTCCTTTGTCCCATATCTATCTTAGCTCCACACATAACAATCTCCCTGCTACATCCTGCCTACCTGCACTGTGCACTTGACATAACACCACCAAGTAGCACAGGCACGGCCTACTGGAACCTTCCCTGCACTGTTTATCAACACTGGTGGCTGTAGTGAGAGCCACAAACAACCCTTCCCAGTAACTCCTCTTCAGCTGGACCTGCCCTGCTGTATCATATCTGAGTGACTGGCCCTGCCAATTAGAGAAGGAGGCGAAAAGTATTGTGCCCACAGACGAGCAAACAACAAAGAACACACAGCTGGCCTGCTCAGACATAGCCAAATTAATTAAAAAAAGGGATGAAACAAACAAATCTACAATCAATAAACGAGAAAAATAACTACTGAATGCCCTGAAGACAGCAGACAAT
>NW_004444210.1:1702223-1794000 GCF_000243295.1 Trichechus manatus latirostris
GTCATGGAAGCTCCATAGACACATCCAAACTCCCTGAGGGACTGGATTTCTGGGTGGAGGGCTGTGGGGACCATGGTCTCGGTGAACATCTAGCTCAGTTAGCATGACACAGCTTATAGAGACAATGCTCTACATGCTAGTTTGGTGAGTAGCATCTGGGGTCTTAAAAGCCTGTGAGCAGCCATCTAAGATACTCCACTGGTCTCACCCCTTCGAGAGCAAGGAGAATGTAGAGAACAGGACACAAGGAAAAGATTAGTCTGAAGGACTAATTGTCCACAGCTACCATTATGCTGCATAATAAATTACTATGAACTTAGCAGCCTAAAGTAATGCATATTTATTATCTCACATTTTTTGTGGGTCAGAAGCCTGGGCATGGCTTAGCTGTATCCTCTGCTCAGGGTCTCACAAGGCTGCAATCAATTATCAGCTAGGGTTTGATCTTCCCCTGGAGTCTAGATTGGGAAGCATCTGTTTCACTGCTTGGGTGGTGGCTGGCAGCATTCAGTTCCTTGCTCTTGATTGCTGGGAAGGAGGGAGAAATAACTGGAGTAAGTTAGCTAGTAAGATGCAGTTTTATATAACACAGCATAACTGTGGGAGCTGTGGCCTTCACTTTTGTCAGAGTCTATTTGTTGGAAGCAAGTCACAGGTGCCACTGACAGTCAAGAGGAGGAGAAGGTAGAAGGCCGTAAAGACCAGGAGGCAGGGATCATGCGGGCCAACTTAAAGTTTGTACACTACAAGGACTGAGGTTCTTTAAACGGTGACATATAAATATCTATGTGTAAGAAAGGAACTATTGTAGCAGCTTGAAGGGTGGCTTGAAGGTGTAGAGAGATGGAGACAGATAAATTTATCTCTTTTACATTTTCTGCTTTGTAAAGTAAGTTGCCTAATGGAGATTAGTTTGTGTTATTTTACTTCTGAAGAAAAAAAGATACCATAAAGCTTTCCAGTATTCACTGAAAATATTTTCCCCTTAGAAAAGGAGAAAAAGACAATGCCTTGGAATCACTAAAGGTAGTTTTCCTTAGAAAAGGGAGGAGCAAGATAGGTGGCCTATTGTCCTGATCGATGGTGAAAATTTTGACTATTTTATGTTTCAAGGGTTTAACATAGATTCCCCAGAAAGAAGCAAAGAAGAGAGGTGATAAGCCTTTGAGGAAAAAGGCACAGAAACCAGTACTGACCTCGTCGCTCTTACTTAGTCTACAACCTAGGGAGGAGGCAGTGTGCACTAATTGAACAAAGAGCTGCTGTGAAGGGCATTATTACTGGCTGAGAGAAAAGAGGGCAACGCAACAGTCAGCAGAAAACCCGGATTCTACCACTGTTTTCTAAGCATGACCTTCTGGGCCGGTTTCTAACAGCCAGCTGCTTCTCCCTGACGCTTACTTTGTGGGATGGAAAATATATCCTCTCCTAGCAACAGAGGATGACTCACTCCAGCAGCACCCATGTTGCTGGTAAGCGCTAGAGCTCCTCATCCTTGACTGCACAATATAATTGCCTTGGGAATATACATATTTTCCAGATATGGATGCCCAGACCTCACTGGCAGATGATCTGATTCAAATGGGCAGGAATGGACCCAGGCATTGCAATTTGATATTTTCTAAAGCTCTTTGGGTGATTTCAATGTGCAGCCATCGTTGAGAACTATTATGTTATGCCAGAAAACAGAAAACATGGTAGGGTAGGAGGTTGGGCTTATTCTAGATCGCTAATACTACTAGTGGCTGGATGAAGATTTGGGGCTTCGGGTTTCTGAAGACGGATCAGAGTACCAGTAAACTCCAACTGGGGGCTGTGAAGAACAATGACAATACACTCTATATTGTTATTTTATCTGTGTGCAGTGGTGTGTGGGCAAATGTTTAATAAATGGCTCTCCAGGAAAAAAAAAAAAAAAGGCCTGATTGATAGTTTTGCCTATTTCCATGGTATAAATAGTCCTACTCTGCTCACTTTAAGATATCAATCCGATGTCACTGAATTTGAAGCTGGGAAGAGATGTGCAGTAAGTAACACATCATTATATAGTATTTCCACCATAATACAAATGACTTAATAATTTCAAGAGCACAGATAATTGTAAAACGTAGTAATAAAAATATGCGATGAGTTTGAGCATCGTCTTTTTAATATAATTTATCTTTCAGTTTATATAATTTAATTTTGAATAATGGCTATGTTCAACTACTGGTTCACAAAATTCTTGAAAATGTATACAGTGGACTCCTATGAGACTTTGTGAACACGCTTGAGCACACCCCTGTTTAAGCTTACTTACGTGCAAGTGAGACTGATATTCAAAATACTTAACAACCAGTTTTGCATGGGCACCAGCCAATCAGAATGGATACTGACCAATCTTCTCCCTGTGCCTAAAGGCTGCAAATGTTTAGAGGATAGATTCTACTTATCATTCACCTTTGTATTCCTTAAGGTTCCTAGCACACTGGCTTGAACATAATACCTGATTGTAACTCATAGCGACCCTATAGGACAGAATAGAACTGCCCCATTGGGTTTTCAAGTAGTGGCTGGTGGATTCGAACAGCCAACCTTTTAGTTAGCAGCCTGAACTCTTAGCCACTGCGAGTCCATGGCCCCTTGAACATAACAGGTGATCCCAAATAGTTTAGAATAACTAAGTGCCTGAATGAATGATGTATTAGAAGAAGTGATTCCCTAGTAAAATTATAGAAGACATAAACCCCAAACCCACTGCTGTCCAGTCTATTCCAACTCATAGTGACCCTATAGGACAGAGTTGAACTGCCCCATAGAGTTACCAAAGAACAGCTGGTGGATTTGAACCTTGACCTTTTGGTTAGCAGTTGAACACTTTAACCATTGTGCCACCAGGGCTCCATAGAAGACTTAGTATCTATTATTAAGGCCTTCTAATAGCACATGTTTTAACAAATCTCTCCTCCCTCCTTTTATAGGGAGAGTTTTTGTTTGGCTGAGGATTTTCACAGGGGACAAGAAAACATCATTTCACCTATTTCTTCCTCCTAGTGATCTCCTTTTCTGCAGGCTGAGATTATACATTGAAAAAGATGTCCACTCCACCTTTTGCTCCAGCAAATGAAGTTCCTGCTATTCTCAGGTATGCCAGGTGTCTTAGTTCCCTAGTGCTGCTGTAACAAAAAAATACAAACTGGTGATTTCAAAGAACAGAAATTTATTTTCTCACAGATCTAGAAGTCTGAATTCAGGATGTCGGCTTTTGGAGAAAGTCCTTTGTCTCTTTCAGCTTTTAGTAGCTGCTGGCAATCCTTGGCATTCATGGGCTTGCAGATTCATCTGCCTCAGTTTTGACATGCTGTCTCATCCCTGTGTACATGTATATATTTTTATAAGACATCACTCAGAAGGAATTAGGTTTAGAACCCATGCTATTCTGGCATGACCTTATTAACGTAACAAGAGGAAAACCCTATTCCCAGACAGGGTCACATGTACAGGAGTTAGGATTTGAACATATCTTTTTAGGGGACATAATTCAATCCATAAGCCCAGGCTATCTCATGTTCCATCAGACTTTTATTTCTTCTTAGTGCTCCTTTTATTTTTTTTTTTTAATTTTGTTACTTTGCCTGGTGTGCTTTTACTCTCTCAGCAAGCTGGGTTGTGCCTACTTCTTTTTTAAACTCATGAAAGCTTTTGTACTGTGGGATGGTTTACCTTCTCTCCTGTGCCTCCGCCATGATTGTTTCATAATGCTAGCATAATGTCTGCTAAGGCTTTATTGAGCTTAATTGTTTGATGTCTGTATTTGCTTAAATGCCTTTTCCTATCCTTGGGACTAAGGTGAGTGCCTTGAAGGCAGCATTGTCTTTGACATCACTGTTGAGTAAATGAACTCCTGTCCTTGCTGAGCTCTTCTTCTGTGTCCTTTGAGACTTTCTACTGAGTATCACACGTATGCCTATCCTTTAGCCTCTTTCTAGAGCTTAGGCTCTTTGTCAACAGAGCCAATACATCATCTTTCACTATCCCTGTAAGTCAAGGTGCTGTAGGATTTGGAGCTAGACTGCTTGGATTAGAATTCAGGCCTCACCATTAACTATATTTGAGACTGAAAACTAATTGCTTCCTTTTACCTCAGTTTCCTTATCTAAGAAAAAAAAAAAATTGGTGTTAAAACCCATCTGTGTCTCACAAGCTTGGTAAGAGTACTGACAGAGTCAATTCATAAAAATACAATTAGAACAATGCTTTGAACATAGGAAGCACACATGTTGGAATAGACTCAATGACAACGGGTTTGGCTTTATTATTATTCTTACAGTAAACACTCAGATATTTGCTGAATGAATAAAAACTAAAACATATACATGCCAACAATTGTTAACTTCATTAACATCATATTCATTTTACTTTCCTATCTCTTATTTCCTAGCAAAGTTAAATAAATTGCAATGCATTTAATATTTAACACTGTACAATAATTTAAATTAATATTGTATTTTCTATTACTTAAGAAAAGTATTGTTTTTAAGAACATGTTTTTGTCTCCTTGTCACTTCTTCCTGAACTTCAGTTCAGGGACTCTTGAATCTTTTTACCCCATTAGCATCCTTCTAAACTGGAGAGTGCTTAAAAATTCACGCCAAAGGTGTCACCTTTTCTTCTGTCACATCACTTGCCTTCTGAGATGAATCTCACCCCGCGTTAGTTTTGATGTAGCCTGAGACTAAAAAGGACATGTCATTTCCCTTTAAAGAGATAAATTGAAATGTGAAATGTAATAAGAGGCAAAGTATCCGCCTTCTAGCTTTTGGCCTAAGCAGAATTTCGATTTCTGAGAGCACAACAGATCATTTAGCCAGTGCCTAGGAGAAGAGGAGTTATGAAGTAACAGAATATAGTACCTTAATCTAGGGGAGCAGGATGTGTTGATTTACTCTCCCTCTGAAAATATGCTTAGGATGGTCGAGCTAAGACTGCTCAGCTCCTTAGCTTGAATTTACCGTTACAGACATGTGTAATTTGGCTTAAAAAATCTTTCTTAGTATCCTTCTGATCATATTGTTCTACTGGTTACAAAAATTTTCTAAAAAACTATTAATTTTGAATTGCACAGATGATTTTTGAATTGGAAATCTTTTTCTTGCCTTCGAAGCCATATGAATATTTTTACTGACATAATAGAAGACATTGTCCTTGAGGGGACATAATTTGCCTTAACTCATCAGTAGGAAAAAACAAAACTCACTCTAAGAAATCTCCTAAGTCCGAGTCATCAGTTTCCATTTTTATAATTAAGCCTCCCTAAATTAAAATCATCTTAATAAGATACGTAGAATAAAGCAAATATATTGAAGATGAAAATGAAACATCTTCCAATACTAAAACAGTATGTATTTTAGGAGTTAAGAATTTGAAAGCATTCTTCCTAATTACAACTGCTTTGCTCCTTTATCTCTCCAACCGGTAAATCTTAAAAAAAAAGGAACAGCTAAATATTGAGGAACACTGGGTGGTATGGGCCATTTTCCAGGCATTGAACCAGAGTCAAAAGAGTCTGTGATCCTACATCCTACATGTGACAATTCTTTATTTATATGTAAGACAACTTCAAAATCCTTGAACTCTTATTTCTAAAAGGAAGTATTATTCAAAGATAAGTTATTTTCTTTGGACCCAGATAGAACAAGGAATGAAATAAGGGAATTTTCAGATAATCAACGGAGAAAGCGTACACTATAGCTTGTCATCAAGCTGTTTTGCAACTGGGGGAGATTTTCTTCCTTTGCTTCTTTGCTATTATCCAAACAATTACTCTTAATAATAATTACTATGTAAAAGTTATGATAAGAAAACAAAGAAGGTAAAGCAATCCTAGAATGAATTTATGAATTTTGATTTCTTATTCTCTATCCCAAATTTCTCCCAATTTCCTTGTGCTTTACTTTAGTACAAATTTAAGATATGCAAAATGCTTGCTTTTTTTTTTTTTTTTTTTATTCAAGAGCGGGGAAGATGATGTAAATACTTTCTTTTTTGGTACTTTCTTTTCTTATATTCTCTCCTAGGTTCTTGTCTTAGTTATCTAGTGCTGTTACAATGTAAAACCCACAAATGGATGGCTTTAATAAACAGAAATTTATTTTTTCACAGTTTAGGTGGCTAGACGTCTGAAATCGGGGTGCCAGCTTTAGGGGTAAGCTTTTTCTCTCTGTCAGCTCTGGCGGAAGGTCCTTGTCTCTTCAGCTTCTATTCCTTGGTTCTTCAGGGATCTTCGTGTGGTGTGGCATTTCTCTTCCTCCATCCCTGCTTGCTTGCTTCTTTGCTTAATCTGCTCTTTTTATATCTCAAAAGGGATTGATTTAAGACACACCCTATACCGATATTTCCTAATTAACATAACAAAGAAAACGTATCCCCAAATGGGATTATAACCACAGGTTAAAAAAAAGCAAAACAAACCCACTGCCATCAGGTTGATTCTGACTCATAGCAATTCTATAGGACAGAGTGCAATCGCCCCAAAGGGTTTCCAAGGCTGTAAATCTTTACAGAAGCGGACTGCCACATCTTCCTCCAACAGAGTAGCTGGTGGGTTCGAACTGCTGATCTTTCTGGTTAGCAACTGAGAGCTTAATCATTGCACCACTAGGACTCCTTACCACAGGTATAGGGATTAAGATTTATAACACATGTTTTGGGGGTACACAAATCAATCCATAACTGTGATTTATTCTTGTCTTCCTTCCAAACAATTTAGGCAAAGAAACTGGCTCTGTATATGCTACAGTACTAAGGGGTCACCTCTTAAGGGATCTACGTGTCTGACACAACTTCCTTCTAGGAGTTTACATCTACATTTCTGATTTTTGCAGTATTTTATTTCACTTACTGCTTCCACTAACTAGTATCTTAGCAAATCAGTAACAAGGAACATTAGTATTCAAATTTAATAGGGAGCAAATTGAAGCTGGAAAACTTGTCCAAGGTCATGCAGCTAAACACTGAGAGACACTTAAGAGTTGCAGGGAATATTTGCAAGAAAAGTCTTGGCTTCATAGCATCCTATGTCATTAGTAAGTAAATGCACTTCCTTTGAATGTGGAAAATCAAGGAGATTTGTTAGGAAACATGCAATTTCACAAATGAGTCAGAAATATGCCTTTGCCCAAAGAGACACCTGGAATTAATTGCTGCTCTCTTAGAAGATCAATGGGACACATGTCGAGAAGGTTGGAAAGTGTGGCAGAGTCACCCAGGCAGAAGACTTTCATGTTGGCAAAAGCACTGCCTCCCAGATAGATCCTTTAATTGCTTAAACATTAAGAGCAAGCTGTCACCTTGTTGATGAAAGCTGTTATTTGGTGTCTGAGTACTTGGCATTCCTACCTTCAGAGGACTTAAAATAAATTAAAGATCTGAAAATATGAGAAGGGAAACTTAGCTCTTAGCTAAACTACTTGGATCAAAGCCTCCTTGTTTAAAAAATAATTCTAACTATGAGTTATTCTTTCCTCTTTCCTTTTTTTCTCCCTTCATTTCTTCATCTCTTTATTTTCTACCAACAGACAATTTATGTAAAGTACTTTGTAAATGCCTCATGACCAATAAGCACTATAAAAGACACTAGTTTTAGTTATTAACAAAATTTGAAATCCAAATGCTAGGGTCTGTTATTAGCATCCACACAAAAGAGAAAAATAAATCTCAGATCCTTCCCTTAAGATGTTTACAAGCTACTGTGAGGTGGACAATGACATGTATACAACTAACTATATCACAATATGAAAAGTGATAAGTTGTGATCTAGAAAAGTAAAAACACATTGTGATTGGCTTTCAGAGAGAAAAGGGATTAATTCGAGTTGGGGATAGCACGGTGAGTTAATAATGGGGAATTTGTCATTTCTCTCTTCTTTCTGATTTTATCAGAATTTGTGTCATACTCTACAATGATTTGTAGAAAAGTTCTTTAAACCAATGTAGTAGTTGCTAAATAACTAGGACAACTGAAAGTCATCCTTAGACACTAACCCAACCTTCACCTTGACTCATTCTGCCATATGAGGGCTTTCTTTAAAAGAGTGAAATACTATAACCATCATAATGAATCTTTATGTTTCCGCATGGGTCACGATAGATTTCTCTTTCCTGTGCTCTCCGCACGTGAAATGTTGTTTTTGTTAGCTGCCATTGAGTCAATTCCAACTCATGTCAAATCCGTGTGTGCAGAGTAGAACTGCTCCATAGGGTATTCAAGGCTATGACCTTTCAGAAGCAGATCGCCAAACCTGTCTTCCAGTGGACCTTGGATGGTTCGAACTACCAACCTTTTGGCTAGCAGTCGAGCACTTAAGCACTTGCACCACCCAGGGACCCCACATAAAAAGAACATGAATTGATTATGCCAGTTGATATGAGCAATATTTAATATTTAATATGTACTTTTGTTGGGCAAAAATCTTGGAGGGCGTAATTGAAAAAAAAACACAAAACTTTGGAATGTACTATAGTAAAGATATGCATCTGTCAGTTTGTCGTACGTACTGTGGGGGCTTGCACGTTGCTGTGATGCTGGAAACTATGCCACCGGTATTCAAATACCAGCAGGGTCACCTATGGTGGACAAGTTTAAGCTGAGTTTCCAGAGTAAGACAGAATAGAAAGAAAGACCTGGTGATCTACTTCTGAAAAAAATTAGCCAGTGAAAACCTTAGGAACAGGGGAACATTGTTTGGTAAAGTGTCAGAAGATGAGCCTCTCAGGTTGGAAGGCACACAAAATACGACTGTGGAAGAGCTGCCTCCTCAAAGTAGAGTTGACCTTAATGACGTGGATGGAGTCAAGCATTTGCGAACTTCATTAGCTGATGTGGCACGACTTAAAATGAGAAGAAACAGCTGGAAAAATCTGTTAATAATAGGAACACGGAATGTAGGAAGTATGAATTTAGGAAGATTGGAAATCATCAAAAATGAAGTGGAATGCATAAACATCGACATCCTAAGCATTAGTAAGCTGAAATGGACTGGTATTGGCCATTTTTAATCAGACAATCACATGGTATATACTATGCCGGGAATGACAAATTGAAGAGGAATGGTATTGCATTCATCATCAAAAAGAACATTGGAAGATCTATCCTGAAGTGTAACACTATCAATGAGAGGACAATATCCATATGCCTGCAAGGAAGACCAGTGAATAAGACCATTATTCAAATTTACACACCAACCATTGATGCCAAAGATAAAGAAACTGATCATTTTTACCAACTTCTGCAGTCTGAAATTGATCAAACATGCAATCAAGATGCAATGATAATTACTGGCAATTGGAATGAGGAAGCTGGAAACAAAGAAGAATGACTGGTAGTTGGAAAATATGGCCTTGGTGAAAGAAATGATGCTGGAGGTCGCATGATAGAATTTTGCAAGACCAATGACTTCTTCATTGCAAATACGTTTTTTTTTTGCCAATATAAACAGCAACCATACATGTGGACCTCACCAGATGGAATACAGAGGAATCAAACTGAACATATCTTTGAGAAGATGGAAAATCTCAATATCATCAGTCAGAACAACAAGGCCAGGGGCCGACTGTGGAACAGACCATCAATTGCTAATATGTATGTTCAAGTTGAAGCTGAAGAAAATTAGAACAAGTCTATGAGAGCCAAAGTACAACCTTGAGTATATCCCACCTGAATTTAGAGACAATCTCAAGAATATATTTGACACATTGAACACTAAATGACCGAAGACCAGACGACTTGTGGAATGACATCAAGGACATCATACATGAAGAAAGCAGGAGGTCATTAAAAAGAAAGGAAAGAAAGAAAATACCAAAATGGATGTCAGAAGAGACTCTGAAAGTTGCTCTTGAATGTAGAGTAGCTAAAGCAAACATAAGAAATGATAAGAATGTAGAGTAGCTAAAGCAAACATATGAAACATAATAAAAGAGCTGAATAGAAGATTTCAAAAGGCAGCTCAAAAAGACAAAGCAAAATAATGTGAAAAGACCGGGAGTTAGAAAACCAAAAGGGAAGAACATGCTCAGTATTTCTCAAGCTAAAAGAACTGAGGGAAAAATCAAGCCTCAAGTTGCAGTACTGAAGGATTCTATATAGGGCAAAATACTGAACGACACAGGAAGTATCAAAAGAAGATGGAAAGAATACACAGAGTCACTGTACCAAAAAGAGTTGGTCGACGTTCAACCATTTCAGGAGGTAGCATATGATCAAGAACCAATGGTACTGCAGGAAGAAGTCCAAGCTGCACTGAAGACATTGGCAAAAAACAAGTTTCCAGGAATTGACAGAATACCAAATGAGATGTTTCAGCAAACGGTTGCAGCACTGGAGGTACTCACATGTCTATTGCAAGAAATCTGGAAGACAGCTACCTGGCCAACCAAATGGAAGAGATCCATATTTATGCCTATTCCAAAGAAAAGTGATCCAACAGAATGTGGAAATTATTGAACAATATCATTACTATCACACACAAGTAAAGTTCTGCTGAAGATCATTCAAAAATGGTTACAGCAGTACATTGACAGGGAACTACCAGAAATTCAAGCCAGATTCAGAAGAGGATGTGGAATGAGGGAAATCATTGCTAATGTCAGATGGATCTTGGCTAAAAGCAGAGAATACCAGAAAGATGTTTACCTGTGTTTTACTGACTATGCAAAGGCATTTGACTGTGTGGATCATAACAAATTATGGATAACATTATGAAGAATAGGCATTCCAGAAAGCTTAATTGTGCTCACGAGAAACCTGTACATAGACCAAGAGGCAGTCATCCAGACAGAACAAGGGGATACTGCATGGTTTAAAGTTGGGAAAAATGCATGTCAGGGTTGTATCCTTTCACCGTACATACTCAATCTTTATGTTGAGCAAATAATCAGAGAAGCTAGACTATATGAAGAAGAATGGGGCATCAGAATTTAAGGGAGACTTATTAACAATCTTGCATGCTAAAAGTAGAGAGGACTTGAAGCACTTACTGATGAAGATCAAGGACTACAGCCTTCTGTATGGATTACAACTCAACATAAAGAAAACACAAAATCCTCACAACTGGACCAATGGGCAACATCATGACAAACAGAAAAGACTGAAGTTGTCAAGGATTTCATTTTACTTGGATCCACAATCAACACCCACGGAAGCAGCAATCAAGAAATCAAACGACGCATTGTATTGGACAAATCTGCTGCAAAGGACCTCTTTAAAGTGTTAAAAAGCAAAGATATCGCTTTGAGGACTAAGATGCGCCTGACCTTAGCTATGGTGTTTTCAGTCGCCTCATATGCATTGCAAGCTGGACAGTGAATAAGGAAGACGGAAGAAGAATTGACTCCTTTGAATTATGGTGTTGAAGAATATTGAATATACCATGGACTGCCAAAAGAACAGATAAATCTGCCTTGGAAGAAGGGCAGCCAGAATACTCCTTAGAGGCAAGGATGGGGAGACTTTGTCTCACATACTTTGAACACGTTATCGGGAGGGACCAGTCCCTAGAGAGGGACGTCATACTTGGTGATGTAGAGGGTCAGTGAAAAAGACCCTACAAGAGACCGATTGAAACAGTGGCTGCAGCAACGAGGTCAAGTATAACAATGATTGTGAGGATGGCACAGGAGCGGGCAGTGTCTCGTTCTGTTGTACACAGGGTCACTGTGCTTTGGAACCAACTGGATGACACGTAACAACAACAATGTAGGAAAGATGAAACCCGTCACAATCGTTTCCAGAAATGTCTCATCACATATCTCCAGGTGGTACAGAGTAAAAGATGCCCTCGAAGCTGGGCAATGCAATGGCCCTGGCTGATCCTTTTCCAGATAAGGGAAACAATATACATTATGAGAAATCAGATACTATGATGACTACTTTTTTTTTCCTTTTTGCATTTTTTTTCTTTTCTTTTTTTTTTTTTTTAGTGTGCTTTAGGTGAAAGCGTACAAAGCAAATTAATTTCTCATTAAACAATTCATACACATATTGTTTTGTGACATTGGTTCACAACCATGTGGCATGTCAACACTCTCCCCTTCTTGACCTTGACTCCCCATTTCCATTCGTCTAGTTTTCCTGTCCCGTTCTGCCTTCTCATCCTTGCCTCTGGGCTGATGTGCTCATTTAGTCTCATATACATGGTTGAACTACGGGTGTTATTTTTTGTTTTATAGTCTTATCTAATCTTTGGCTGAAGGGTGAACCAAAGGAGTGACTTCAGTACTGAGTTAGAAGGGTGTCTGGGGGCTATACTTTCAGGGTTTCTCCAGTCTCTGTCAGATCGGTAAGTCTGGTCTTTTTTTTTTTTTTGAGTTTGAATTTTGTTCTACATTTTTCTCCAGCTCTGTCCAGGACCCTCTATTGTGATCCCTGTCAGGGAAGTTGGTGGTGGTAGCTCGGCACCATCTAGTTGTGCTGGAGTCATCTGGTGGAGGCTGTGGTAATTGTGATCTATTAGTCCTTTGGACTGATCTTTCCCTTGTGTCTTTGTTTTTCTTCCTATTTTGATGGTGCTTGAACATCATATCTTCAGCTAGTACCATACTGCAAAAACCGAATACAAAAATTTAACCACATTCAGTATTGATTTTGAATTTTATACTAACATTTTGTCAAAAGAAATACTGCATCTCAGTTAATGTAATGTTTAGTTGAATATAAATATGTGAAAAACTAGTTAATTCACACATTTCAACATAAATTGAAGCTACTAGTCTTCAAAAATGTGGTAAATATTAGAAAGAATTCACTTCCAAAGAATCCCTGTAATGTATTTTATAGATCTATATATCGACAACTGATACATGTCTGTAGCACACAGTTGGTATACACCTATTTCCATTAGGTAACTTGTGTTTATCTCTAATTTTACTGCTTAGTTTTTTTTTACACTCCAATAATTGTAAAAACTTCTTTTTTATTTTTAAAGAAAAGACACTCTACCCTTTTTTCATCATCCATGAATGAATATAACATCTCTTTATTGCTTCATTCATTCAACAAATATTCACTGAACACTAGTATGGGCCAGGCAGTGTTCTAGGTACTTGGCAATACGTTAGCAAATAAGTTTTGCCCTCATAAACTGTATATTATATTATATTCCAGTAATAGCTGTTGTCGTTCATAGTTGTCTTCGAGTCAATTCTGACTCATGGCAACCTCCTGTGTGCAGGGTTTGAACCTCCAACCTTTAGGTTAGTACTCCAGCGCTTAACAATTTGTGCCACCCAGTATATGAATGTAAAAATGACTAACCCAATATTAGTAAGTGTTACAGATGAATTAAAACAGAATGTTGTATTAAAAACAGCCTCAGATCAGCCATACATTTGATGGAGTCCTAGAGAAAGGCATCACTAAAAAGATAACATGGAGTTGAAACCTGCAATATGAGAAGAAACTTGTTTTATAAGGACCTACTGGAGAAAGTTTAAGTTAAAGATAGTAGCAAGTGTCAAATTTCAGAGGAAGAAATGAGTGGCTGCAATACAGTATGAAGAAAAATTAGGTAGAAACCATGTCATACATGGCCTCAGATGCTAGGATAAGTTTGAATTTTTCTTCTTGCAGTCAGAAGCCATCAGGGTGAGATTATGTACTTTACACTTCTAAAAGATTCGCCTGACTCTTGTACGCAGCAAGTAGGCACTGCACGTGCAAGATTAGAAGCAACACATTTGTTAGAAAGCAATTATGGCCATATAGGTAAGAGATGATAGAACCTGATAATAGAGGTGCAGAGAAACGGGTGGATTCAGGTATAAATTTTGGCAGTGGGCTAATAAGATTTACAATTGGGTAGGACATGTGGAACAGTGAGTGAGAAGCAGGAATCATGACGACTTCTAAGTTTTTGGCTGAACAAATAAGTTGATAGAAGTATAATTTACTGAAATTGACATGTCTAGTGTAAGATTAAATTAAGGACACAGAAATAAAGACCTTCGTGTCAGATGTGTTATTTTTGACACAGCTATTAAACATTCAACTGACAATTTCCAATAGGTAGTTGAATACCTAGAGTCTGGAACTCAGAACATCTAGAAGCGTATTTAAAGCTATGAGACTGAGGGTAAGATCAAATCAGTCAGGAAGAACAGATTGCTCTAGAATAGAAGAGGACTAAACCCTGAGGCGTGGTAATACTTTGCCTACAGTAAAGATTGTGATGAAGATTTGAGGGATAATGTTCATGAAGACTTGATGTTGTTAGCTGCAGCTGAGTAGGCCCCCATCTCATGGTCACCCCATGCACAACGGAACAAAGTGTGTTGTGATCCATAGGGCATTCATTGGCTGATTTTAGGAAGTAGATCGCCTTTTTTTCCATCTTAGTTTGGAAGCTCTGTTGAAATCTGTTGAACATCATAGCAACACAAGCCTCCACTGACAGATGGGTAGAGGCTGTACTTGAGGTGTGTTGGCTGGAAATCAAACCTGAGTCTCCTGCATAGAAGGTGAAAATTTTACCACTGAACCACGAATACCCCATTTATGAAGTTACCATGGAGCCTTGGTGGCGCAGTGATTAAGAGCTACGGCGAGCTACGGCTACTAACCTAAAGGTTGGCAGTTTGAATCCACCAAACGGCTCCTTGGAAACCCTGTTTGGTTTGGTTTTGGTTGTTGTCGTTAGGTGCTGTCAAGTCAGTTCTGACTCACAGTGACCCTATAGGACAGAGAAGAACTGCCCCATAGGGTTTCCAAGGAGTGGCTGGTGGATTCCAACTGTCAACATTTAAGTTAGCAGCTGAGCTCTTAACCATGACCCCACCACATCATATGTATTCAGTAATTTTAGTTTATCTTTACTGATTCTCAGTACTGTGACAGGCTCAGTGGGAAATAAAAATAAAACAAAATATGTATAAGAAATAAGAAAGGAATTAACCTGTATTGACTCTGTTGTTGTATACTGAAAAGTAGTTTCCAGCTCAGAGTGACCTTATAGGACAGAGTAGAACTGACCCACAGGGTTTTCAAGACTGTAACTTTTAGGGGAGCAGTTTGCCAGGTCTTTTCCCCCATGGAACAGCTGATGGGTTCAAACTGCCAGTATTTGGTTACCAGTCAAGTGCTTATCCATTGTGCCACCAGGGCTCTGTACTGGCACCAAATATTCGTTAAATATGAAGCTAAAAACTCATTTGCACAAATATTCAAGACAGGTTTATTTGTTCTTCTGTCGGTCCATTACATTCAACATCCTTCACCAACACCGTAATTCAAAGGCATCAATTCTTCTTCAGTCTTCCTTATTCATTGTCCATCTTTCTCATGCATATGAGATGATTGAAAATACCATGGCTTGGGTCAGGCGCACCTTAGTCCTCAAAGTGATATCTTTGCTTTTCAACACTTTAAAGAGGTCTTTTGCAGCAGATTTGCCCAGTGCAATTCATCGTTTGATTTCTTGACTGCTGCTTCCATGGTCATTGATTGTGGATCCAGGTAAAATGAAATCTTTGACAACTTCAATATTTTCTCCAAGTTATAGAGTTACTCAGATCGTTGGGTCAGCGGGTAGAACACTTTGTATTTTCATTTCTGGCTAAACAACTAAAACAACTAAAAAAATCTCGGTTTTTATATGGCAGAAGAACAAAGAAAATCCTACCATGTTCAAAATTTATATCATCTTTTTTCATGTGCTATGAAATTTATGTTCTATCACATTTCTGGAAGTCATAGATATATTTATTTTAGTTTGTCACTCTCCCTGCTGGGATTCTGGTATGTAACATGCATTTAGGTATGTGTGAGTATGTGTGTGGGTGGGGGCCGGTATCAGAAGTTATAAATGTAAAAAGTGAGCTGTTGCACCCTCCCCACTCCACCTCCACCTATTTTTAAGTAGGACGATAGTAGAAGAGAAAAATAGATGTTGAATCTGACAACTGCTGTCAGTAGTAGTTGAGAGCTGGAGAAAGGACGCGTGGTTTGAGTAGATGTTCCAGCAGGGAGAAACACTCATATTTGGCCCTTCTCATGCTGGGGCTCTACTTTCATCAGAAATCAATAATCACTCCCTTGGCACAACAATCAAAACAACGACGAAGCTTAGTATCTCCAGCCATCTGAACTGCTTATTATTTTTCAAGAAACACAGTGTATAATGTGTTACAATTAGTAATATTAAAACCCCATTAGTATATACAAATAAATTCATAGACTTTAGGAGGAGGGGGTGTATTGAAGGAGTCCTTAATTCCTCAGCCTTTAGATTTTTTATTTTATTTTATATACTTCTTTGTGAATTATCAGGCCCTTATTAGATGTTCAGTTGATGTTTGGGTGGCTAACTTGCTTGATTTGGCTACAGCAAGAAAAGAGAAAATAAAGAAGAATTTTATTCTGTAGGTTTCTAGAAATTCAGTTTCCATTAGATATTAGTTTGGGAGGAGAGAAATCAGAGGATTTTTGTCATTTTAACATAAAAAAAACCTATAAAACTATGCATTGTTGTTATATTTGGTTACTTGACCATTTACCCAGATCTTCTGAAACAACCTGTTTTCTTTGTAGTAACTCTGAGAAAACAGCTTTGATAGTAAAACTTACTTGGCAAATTATTTACAACAGGTGTGTGCTTTTTCTATCTTTCCATCTTAATTATTTAGCCATTTCTGGCATGGTAGACAGTTCCTTTGGGGGAAATTAATCATATTGCTTCCTACCTGCATAGACATATTCCTCTGTCACCCATTCACTTACTTCTGAGTTAGTACAAATTAAAAATGTATTTTGCAAGGAAAAAATTCAGTTATGGAAAATTCCTAGTGGATCTGCTACCAAATATGAGGCAAATTCGCGATAACACTGAGAATATTGGTGATGACAAAAATGCAGCTGAAATCTTGGAGAGAACATGATTTTCTTTTAATTAGAATTAAAAATATTTTGAGATATTTAGATTTTAATTGAATTAGTTATCAAATGATTTAAATAATATATAAAAGTCCAGATTTAATTGTTTAGAATAAGTACTCATGAAATCTCTCCAGTCTATTTGCCTCATTTGGTCTTTGAAATAACATATTTTAGTATTTATTATGCTATTACCCAGTATCTTACTGCTTTTCCTCCTTCATTAACTTTCAGAGCCCCAGAGCAGGACTGAATGTCATATTCAGTACATCCAACCAAGAAGAGTTTAAGCAAAGAGAGAGCATAACAAATTATCAGGAAAACCTCATATGTCAGATAAACCCAGAATTGGATTAAACATAAACCTGAAGGATAACAACCGAAACAAAAAAAAAGAAAGATAGAAAAAAAAAATTGGAGAGAGATCTACACCGTGGCTGCAACAATGGGCTCAAACACAGCAATGATTGTGAGGATGGTGCAAGACCCGGCGGTGTTTCGTTCTGTTGTACATAGGGTCAATATGAGTCGGAACTGACTCGAGGGCACCTAACAACAACAATTACCTGGTGAAGTCCCTATTATATGTAAGCGAACTCAGTCTTACCTTAAATATAGTCTCCAGAGGAGTACTGGAAAGATCATGGGCTTTTTTTTTTGTAAGAAAACTAGGCTGGAATCAGAGAACTAACACTCATGCTTATGCGACAAGCTTGGGCCCCTCACTTGATATCTTTGCCCCTCAGTTTTCTCATGTGTAAGCTGAGAGTAACAATAGTACTACTTTATAGTATTTTTCTACATAAAATATGGAAATATTATTATTATTATGCCTTGACTCTTCTTTTATCTCTAGTTGCATGCTCTAGTGCAAATGAGGTTCTTCCCTGAAAATATTACAGACTATACTTTCTCCAATGAATATTAGCTCTCTTCTTTTTTTCTTGGTAGGAAGGGTAAGTCTGCTGCTTGCTCACAAATAATCCTTACCCTTTCTCCGTATCTCTTCATTTTAATGAATCAACTTTCCTCTCATAAATCACATCATCTAAATAACAATTGCAATAACAATGAAAATTATTCAAATATTTTCCATTTGTATAGGGTTTTACCATTTATAAAACAATTTGATGTTCATTATCCTATTAAATCCTCAGCAAACTGTTGCTATAAAGGCAGATATCAATATCCCCTTCAGGGGCTGAATAAATGAATGGACTTTGGAGTGTTCTTCCAATTGGCAAAGCCAGAATTCAATCCAAGTCTTTCTAATGCTAGAACTCCTCTGCTATATCATACTGCCTTTCTGTAGCATGAATTTTCATGTCGATAAAAATGCATTGACTTAATCTAAAAGTGTTTATATTTATTAGCATTTTAGTGGTTCCTCAAAACTTCTTCTGTCTCTATACACTTTATATGTACTACATTTTTCCATTAGCATTTTTTAAAACTATGTTAAGTAGTTTTGCATTTGGCATGCATACCTTTTTTAGGGACATCGCAGGAACTCTGGGGGCTATTAAAAAACCAAACCTGTTGCTGTGAAGTCTGTTCTGACTCATGGCAACCCCATGTGCGTCAGAGTAGAACTGCTGTATAGGGTCTTCAATGGCTGTGACCTTTTGGAAGTAGATCACCTGGCCTTTCTTCAGTGGCACCACTGGGTGGATTTGAACCGCCAACCTTTAGGTTAATAGAAAAGCGCAAAATATTTTCACCACCCAGAGACCTTCTGAGGGCTATAGGGAGTTGGAAAAAGTGCTTCTTATATGCTAATATGTCTCCTAAAAGGGGGTATACTCTTCTTTCTCTTGAGAATCTCGGCTTTTGACTTCATAGCATGCAACTGGACACTGGGCCATATCTATGCTCTTTATGTATTTTCTCTTTCCACATTCTTCTCTTAAGTATCCAACTTCTTCTTTTCTTTTATGAACACCTTCAATCACTATTACTGTGTTGTGCACAATGCATATAGCACAAACACACTTTAATAAAATGCTCCCCCTTTGCCGCACGTATTTTTCTTTTCCCTCTGATTCTTATGTCAGTTTTTCTTTACTTTCACTCAATTTAGTATCATCCACTCTGTCTTCCTTTGGATTTTTTTTTTTGGGAGTATCCAGTCTCCAATCCTTTTCTGAAATGAAACTGCTCTTTTAAAACAAAAATTTTCTAACCAAATAAAAAGATATATTCTCAGTCCTCATTTTCCTTGAACTCCCTGTTATGTGATCTTGCTGACCACTTCCTTTTTCTAAAAATTTCTTTCTCTTTAAGATTGCATTTGTGCTTTGTTTTTGTTATTAGCATTCTCAGTATTCTGTCCTGTTTTCAATTTATTCTTCTTTCTCTTTCTTCAACATCTGTCTGTAGCCCAGACTACTTGGTTTTGCAACGAGGTCATCTATGAGACAAACTACAGATCATCTTCATTTAGATGGACCACTAGTAACTCCATCATATTCAAAATTGAACTTACTGATTTTTACCACACACATTGATTCTCTCTCCTATGAGACAATTTCTTTCAATAGCAATGTTATTCTTCTACTATCTTAAATAAGAGCTAATTTTCATCCTTTCTTCTCTCTTATGCCTTACCAAGTTCTACCATTTCATCCATCTAATACTTTCCCAAATTTCAGTTAAAGATAGGGGCATAGCTTTGGACTGATGGATTTCAGCAGCTGGAGATCACTAAGCCAGTGTGTAGCTGGGAGAACCTCTATTTGAGCAAAACTGAGAAAGAAGTGGAAAAAGGCTAGAAGTTACACAACGTTGAAAAGAAAGACTTTTTTTTTTTCCTGATGCAAGCATTTCTCTTCAATGTCACCTCCACTGTTCAGGCCCTTATCACATCATACCTAGATTTTTTAATGCTGTTTTTAATTTAAACATAGATAACTAACGCCAAATACATACTATTAAAATTTAATGAAATACTTCAACATGCATTATTTTATTTTAACATTACATTATGCCATAAGAAGATGGTATTATTACTATTATTCACTATTGTTTCTGTGCCATTTCACAGAAGAGAAGATTGAGGCTTTGAGTGGTTAAGTAAATTTCTCATGACAACTTAACCTAAAATCCTCAAATTCAAAATACCATCCTCTGTCTACTAAGCTATGCTACCTTCTAGCTTGTATATCTGAATTCATACAATCCACATTTCCTCTAGCTGAGGAGTCTCATGGTAAAAATACTTGGATCATGGTCCAGCAGTGACAACATAGTACCTATTTTGTAAAATTTAAACTCAGCTTGGAAGGCCCGCAGAACACTAACACTGTTACACTTATCCAACTTGATCGTTTCTCCCCTATGTACCTTCGTCCTTGTAGGCTAGTCTTCTCACCATCCTCCATGTGCAGGGCAATCCCTCCAACCTCTCTGCCTTTGTCAATGTAGTTCTTCTTCCTCAAAAGTTCTATGTACTCACCTTCAATCTGTGCTTGAAATGTCACCTTCTCTAAGAAGTCATTTGTATATGCATGTTTATCTATCACTCTGGCTTTCTATCTCTGTGTGTGCGTGTGTGCGTGTGTGTGCGCGCGCGTGTGTGTGTGTGTGTGTGTAACTAGGTTCTAAAATTGAGAAGCCAATAATCCTATGCTCAGATTTTTACCTCTGACTTGTATGGAAATCATTGCAAAGACATAGATGCTGAGTTCTACACTTCATATATCACCTTTATAAAAAGAACTAAGTGGTGATTATCTCAGAAAACTCAGGCATTATGAGGACCATGATATTACCCACTAACATCATTTACTTCTAGAAAATTCTTAGGTTTATAATTTTTTAATGTGCAGCATCTTATTTCACCAGCGATATTGTTAGTCCTTTGAACGGATTGCCATGTGTATCTCGGATTCCCTGTAACGCCAGCTTCACTGTTGAACTAACACACTTGAAGCTAAAAGCAATGCGGAAAGTTTTAACTAGGAAGTAGACCACAAATTCCAAAGGATAAATGCCACCACATCCTGTACTGACCTTCTATATTTTATTGCTAACCTGTTCTAGAAAAGAGGCCAGCTAAACCAGAGGTGCTGAGAAATTAGTCAAATATTTGTACTCAGTAAAGTCATACTAAATTTTATATTTCCTTTTCCTAATATATTTGTACCCATCTTCTCACACGGCCCTATGTTCCTTTCATCAGAGAACACTTTTTGAATCATCTTCCCCTTTCTTGATAGTTTCTAAAAGTTAAAAGAAAAAAGATAAATTTAAGCAGATTCTCACTAGTTACTTAACAGCCTAAACCTTCACTTTATCTGTGCACATCCAGCCTACCATTCTCCTGGGAACTCTCCCAGGAGCAGACAGATGAAGCAGGGCTGATGAAACAGCAGACAGGTGAAACAGACAGATGAATCTTGTCAAGTTGGAAAAGATCCCACACCAGAGCAAGACAGGTAGCACTTTGCTCTAGTCACTGACTGAGCCTTTTATAGAGGATTTACCCATGGTAAAGCAACGTAATCTGCCTTAGTAGCTCAGGCTTTGTGTTTAAAGGATCAAGCAAAGAAGATTGTGACCCGTGTAAAGACAATTTTGGCTGTTAGAATATTTCACATCATAATACATCAAAGCATCAGTTAGGAAAGAGCTACCCAATGAACTGTCAACAAAGAGTAGGATCTCCATGGAAAGCCAAGGCAGAAAAAATAATGCCTACTCTCCTTCTAGACTACCTGAACGTGAAATGTTTTTACCAGATTCATTGCTAAAATATGAGGCACTATCAGCAATGAGCAGTTATACACAGAAGAGAAAGACAAAAGTATGGATCCTAAAAAATGGAATTCCAAAATTCTGAACGTTTTTTGTCTTGTTTATAAACTCACCCAAAAATACACTAAATAAAGAATATCCCATGAAACATATTGATTTGATATTCGGGGGTGGGGAGGGGGGAAATGAAGAGAAATAACTCTTGTAATATGTCATCTTTTGTATTAGAAGGAAATAAAATGGGATTTTATTATTTTGTTTTAGCAACTCAGTGAAATGCAAGTATTATTATCTGCATTGTTGGGAATGATGAAATAAGAGAGAGCATTGTTCACAGGCTTATCCTCAGAGATTCAAAAAGTTATAAGCAGGACGGTAAATAGAGACCTTTCATCTTATTTTAAGGCTTACATCTAAAGAAATGACAAGTTAAACTCTCTGATGCTTTTATTATATTTAACACTTCAGAATGGAATTATGGTACTTTTAAAGCAAAATTCTCAGGTCATAGAAAGTAAGAAATATGAACAAGTTTAGAAATCAAAAAATTTAGTCTTCTCTTTTTTGTTGTGGTCATTAGGTGCCGTCAAGTCAGTTCCAACTCATAGCGACCTTACGTACAACAGAATGAAACACTGCCTGGTCCTACACCACACCCCCAATAGTTGCTATGCTTGAGCCCTTTGATGTAGCCACTGTGTCAGTCCATCTCGTTGAGGGTCTTCCTCTTTTTCGCAACCATCTACTTTACCAAGCATGATGTCCTTCTCCAGGGACTGATCCCTCCTGACAACATGTCCAAAGTATGTAAGATGTAGTTTTGCCATCCTTGCTTCTAAGGAGCTTTCTGGTTGTACTTCTTCCAAGACAGATTTGTTCACTCTTTTGTATATTCAATAATCTTTGTCAATGTCACAATTGAAAGGTGATAATTCTTCAGTCTTCCTTATTCATTCTCCAGCTTTCGAATGCATATGATACGATTGAAAATACCATGGCTTGGGTCAGACACACCTTAGTCTTAAAGGTGACATCTTTGCTTTTCAATATTTTAAAGAGGTGTTTTGCAGCAGATTTGCCCAATGCAGTGCATCTTTTGATTTCTTGACTGCTGCTGCCATGGGTGTTGATTGTGGATCCAAGTAAAAATGAAATCCTTGACAACTTAAATATTTTCTCCATTTATCATGATGCTGCTTATTGATCCAGTTGGGAAGATTTTTGTTTTCTTTAGTTGAGATGCAATCCATACTGAAGGCTGGCGTCTTTGATCTTCATCAATAAGTGCTTCAAGTCCTCTTCACTTTCAGCAAGCAAGGTTGTGTCATCTGCATAATGCAGGTTGTTAATGAATCTTCCTCCAACCCAGATGCCCCATTCTTCTTCATATAGCCCAGCTTCTGGGACTATTTGCTCAGCATACAGATTGAATAGGTTTGGTGAAAGGATACAACTCTGAAACACATCTTTCCTGACTTTAAACCATGCAGTGTCCCCTTGTTCTATCAGAACAACTGCCTCCTGATCTATGTACAGTTTCCTCATGAGCACAATGAAGTGTTCTGGAATTTCCATTCTTAGCAATGTTATCCATAATTTGTTGTGAACCACACAGTCAAACGCCTTTACGTAGTCAATAAAACACAGGTAAACATCTTTCTGGTGTTCTCTGCTTTCAGCCAAGATCCATTTGACATGAGCAATGATATCCCTAGTTCCGCATCTTCTTCTAAATCCAGCCTGAATTTCTGGCAGTTCCCTGTCGATATACTGCCGCAGCCACTTTTGAATGATCTTCAGCAAAATTTTACCTGCTTATGATATTAATGATATTGTTCATAATTTCCATATTCAGTTGGATCACCTTTCTCATTTTTAGACCCAGAAATTTTACCTGTGGCTGAAAATATACACACACATGCACAGACCCAGAAACTTTACCTTATTTACCCAAAGACACACAGCTAATAGAAGAATGATGATGATAATCCAGGTCTTATGAATACCAAGTCAGGGCTCTTTTCCTTGTCTTGTGCTATCCTTCATATCATGGCAATGAGAAAGAGAAAAGCAACCCTGGACATTGGGAGCTAGCCTGGCTCTCACAGCTAGTCCTTGGTTTTCTTCTGTTGAACATAAACAATTTCCCAGAACATCAACATCAGACAAGGCTACTCTGTGATGTTGGTAAATTAAGACAAAAACAAGACCATTCCATAATCATGACTGACAACAGACAATATGATCATTATTTAAGCCACCAAAAAGACCTAACATTCCTATCCTGGCTAATATGAGTGACTGCTGCTTCTTGACTAATTGCATCTTTAGCCTCAATTTATTCCTCCTGTCTTATAGATAATATTTATTAAGATTTTAGATATCCAGTCTTACAGTGGTCTCCACTTCCTGACAACATTCGATCTGAATCTGCTTTCTGGGATCTTCCACAAAGTTTCCAAAAACAAGCTCAAATGCTGTGAGGCCTTTCTAACAGCTTCTTGCTAAGACACTTGCTCATTCTGTGCATTCTCCTCCCTTTCAAGGAGCTCTAGAACGAATTTATTCAATTACAGGTGTGTATCCAGTGATCTTTAGCTAGAAGGAAATGATGGTAAAAACACATCACTTATTAAAATCAACATGATTTATACTGGGATACATCTTAAAGGTGGTTCAGTTATTGAATTAAAATTGCACACATTAAAAGCTGCTCATATGACATCACCACCATTAATATCTATATATAATTGTCTTATATTAAATTACAGCTAGTAAAGATTACTTGCATACTAACTTCTCCTTATCTCTCCAAATTATTTCAATGTTTCTGTGACTTTCATATTAACTCCATAACTAAAGAAAAAAATTCTTGGCTTTCCACTTCCAGACAAGCTGAAGTAATAGGATTCTCCCCTACCTGAAACAACTAAATATATGGACAAAATATATAAAACAATGGTCCTTAAGATATTGGATATCAGAAATGAAGGGCACTGATTTCTGAGAGATGGAAAATAAAGGCTTACAATTGTCACGGCATACTTCCTGGAGTGAGTTTCCAGGATACACAGCTAAGAGGGGAAAACCAAGCAAAGCCCCATGTTCTCCCTGAGTTCAGTAGACAGAGCTGATAGCTCATGGAAGCCAAAACAAGTAGAGTTCATAGGGCAGAGTTCTGAATGGGAGACAGCTGCACAGAGAGTGAACTCCAGAGATCTGCAGCAGGTCACCTTCCATTATTCAGTTGAGTCCTGATGATAGCATACAGGTTAAACAACTACCTGAGGCCAGAGAAAGAACTACACAGGGCCAGATAATGCCTGTTCCCAAGAGCAGAGTGGGAACTTCATAACTCATGAGGTATTCATTAGGGATTGGCTTCTTTTTTCTTTTTTTCCTAAAGGACCAGGTTTTGTGAGTCATATGGTCTCTGTTACAACTACTCTACTCTGCCATTATAGCCCAAAAGCAGCAAAAGAAAATACATAAAGAACCATCATGGTTGTGTTTCTTTATTTAACAAAACCAGGCACCACTTGCAGGCCATAGTTTGCTGATCCTGGGTTTAGAGTATGAGAATTCTGATTCAATACTGGGGAAAAATTAACCCTGAATTAAATGCTTATCTGATCCCACCTATAAAGATTAAAAGTAAGACCTGAACAAATTAAACAGTTTCTAAATAATTTAACTGCAACCCAGAACAAAGTTCAACATATTTTCAGGAATACAAAAATATCCAACACACAGCAAGGTAAAATTCACAGTTTCTTGCATTGGATCTAAAAGTGTCGGGTATGCAAAGATGTAGGAAAATATGGCCCATGACGAGGAGAAAACTTATTTAATTGAAACTGACCCAGAAATTACACAGATGACAGAATTAGCAGAAAATGACATTTAAATAGTCATTTAAAGTGTGTTACATGTGCTCAATAAGCCGAAGGAAAGACTGAACAAGTGAAATAGACACACAAAGATAAAACAAAGACTCAAATTAAACTTCTAAAGATGAAAACTAAAATGTCTGAGATAAAAAATACACTGGAAGTGATTAATTGAAGATTAGGGATTGCAGAAGAAATGATAACTTAAAGACATGGTAATGGAAAATATCCAAAATGAGACACAGAGATGTGGGGATATATGCCATTTAAACATGGCTGCACTATTGACAACTGCAGCTCCCACAGGCCTCTATGCTGCACAGCATGTTGAGACTTGTCCCCAACATGTTCAGACTTGTCAGTGATGAGGAGGAGATTAGGCATGACTTGTTTTCCCAAACCTACTGTCCCTTTACTGATTGACTTGTTTACCTGAATTCCTTCTCCCTTGCCCAAAACTTATTGTTGTTCACCCAAAGCCCATTGTTCTGTTATTTGCTTCATTGCTTGCTGTATTGACTATAAATAAACTCCTGGGACTGAAGCCGAGGTTGACTCCTCAGAGTGACCCTCCTGGCCCCACTTCTCTGTAAGAGTTGTGTTTGGTTACTGTCTCTGCTGTCCTGACATTCGCTGCTGCTGCCACAGATGGTGCCCCGTGTGAGGGGCTGCGACAGATGGAGCTCCGTGTGAGGACGTTGCAACACAGAGAGAAGTAAAGATGGGGAGAAAATGAACGGATTGTTCATGAACTATAGGGCAACTTCAAGTAGAAAAATATACGTGTAATTAAAGTCTCTGAAAGAGAGGAGAGAGGGTCAGAAAAAGTCTGAAATACAATGACCAAAAATTTTCCAAATGTAATGAAAACTATAAACCGACAAGGATCACTCGGTGGCGTAAATAGTTAACGTGCTTGGTTGCTGACTGAAAGGTTGGAGAGTTAAGTCCATCCAGATACACTTTGGAAGAAAGTTCTGGCAATCTATTTCAAAGAAATCTGCCAATTAATACCCTATGGAACACAGTTCTGGGGTGACACACATGGGGTTGCCATGAATTAGAATTGACTTTACAGCAACTGTTATAAACCCGCAGATCCAAGAAGCTCAATGAAACCCAAGTTCAAGAAACCTGGAAAAGAACTACACTAAGACATAGAGTAATCAAATTGCTTTAAACTGGTGTTAAAAAGAAAATGTTATAAGCAACCAAAGGAGAAAAATACACATTACCCACAGAGAAACAAAGATTAGGACAGCATCAAATCCCTTGTTGAAATAGTGTAAATTGGAATAGAAAAACACCATCTACATATCGAACGAAACAACAAAACTCTCAACCTAGAATCCTTGACCCAATGAAAAATTATTTTAAAAATGAAGGAAAAATAAAGGTTTTTTCAGACACACAAAAGCTGGAAAAAAAAAAATCGTACATGCAGACATGCACTAAAAGAAATTATAAAAACAGTGTTTTAAGCAGAAGGAAAATGATACTTGATGGAAACCTGTATCAAAACAAAGGAATGAAGAATATCAAAGTTGGTTATACTATGACACAACCTTGCTTGATGAAAGCCAAGAGGACTTGAAGTACCTCCTGATGAAGACCAAAGACCACAGCCTTCAGTACGGATTACACTTCATCATAAAGAAAACAAAAATTCTCACAACTGGACCAATAAGCAGCATCATGATAAACAGAATAAATATTGAAGTTATATAAAGGGTTTCACTTTACTTGGATCCACAATCAACAGCAGTCAAGAAACTAAAAGACATATTGCATTGGGAAAATCTGCTGCAAAAGGCCTCTTTAAAGTGTTAAAAAGCAAAGATGTCACTTTGAGGACTAAGGCACACCTGACCCAAGCCGTGGTGTTTTGAATTGCCTCATATGCATGCGAAAGCTGGACAATGAATAAAAAAGACCGAAGAAGAATTGATGCCTTTGAATTATGGTGTTGGCGAAGAGTATTGAATATACCATGGACTTCCAGAAGAAGAAACAAATCTGTCTTGGAAGAAGTACAGCTAGAATACTCCTTAGAAGGGACATAGGCGAGAGGTTATCTCACGTACTTTGGACATGTTATCAGGAAGGACCAGTCCCTGGAGAAGGACATCATGCTTGGTAAAGTAGATGATCAGTGAAAAAGAGGAAGACCTTCAATGAAATGAACTGACATAGTGGCTGCAGCAACTTACTTAAACATAGCAATGATTATGTGGATGGCGCAGGACCAGGCAGTGTTTTGTTCTGTTGTACATTGGGTCGCTGTGAGTTGGAACTGACTCAGCTGCACCTAACAGCAACAACAATATGGTTAAATATAAAAACATTATCATTTATATCTCCATAAATATAATCAATTGTTTAAGACCTAAAAATTAACAATGTGCTTTGGGGTTTATAAGTGTCCCTGGGTGGTGCAAATGGTTAAGTGCTTGGCTACTAATCAAAAGGAGGTTTGAACCCACCCAGAGGCACCTCAGAAAAAAGGCTTAGTGATCTGCTTCTGAAAGGTTACAACCATGAAAACCCTATGGAGCATAATTCTACAACACATGGGGTTTCCTAGGAGTCAAAATTGACTCTGCTGCAACTGGTTTGGTTTCGGGGTTTATAATGTATGTAGATGTAATGTGTATCACAACAATAGTACAAAGCCTGAGAGAGGAAAAATAGAAGTATACTACTGTAAGGTTTTCATACTATTCATACAATAGTATATCACTTCATGGTAGACTTTGATATATTAAAGATGTATATTATCAACCCTGGAGCCCTGGTGGTTCATTGGTTAAGAGCTTGGCTGCTAACCAAAAGGTCAGCAGTTCGAATCTACCAGCCAGTCCTTGGAAACCCTATGGGGCGGTTCTACTCTGTCTTATAGGGTCACTAGGGGTCAGAATTGACTTGACAGCAATGGGTTTGGTTTTGATTTTGGTTTATTATCAACCCTAAAGCAACCAATAGCTGGTGAGGATGCAGAGAACCTAGATCATTCACACAATGCTAGTGTGAAGGTAAACTGGTACAACCACTTGGGAAAACAATTCAGCAGTTTCTTAAAATACTAGTTATGCAACTACATATCACCCAGCAATTGTGCTCCTGGACATTTATCCCAGAGAAACAAAAATTTATGCTCACACAAATACCTAAATAGCAGCTTTATTAATAATAGCTCAAAACTTGGAATAAAGCTGATATGAACTTGGGTGAATGGTTCAAGAAACAGTGGTGCATCCATACCATGAAACAAACTTTTGATACATATAACCACTTCGAAGGGTCACAAAGAAATTAAGATGAGTGAAAAAAGCCAAACTCAAAAGGTTACATACTGTATGAGTCTATTTATATAATATTCTTAAAATGAAAAAATTATAGAGATTCAGAACAAATTACTTGTTGCCAGGGGGCAAGGAGGTGGCTGTGCCCATAGAGTATCATTTGGGTTCCTTGTAACAGAACTCTTGTTTCTTGACTTTGGTGGTGGTCACGTAAATCTACACATGAAAAAATTGTATAGAACACACACAACAATACTGAATACAAATGAGTGTATGTCAAGTGTAAGTAAAAATAAGGTAAGTGTATATTATCAACATCAATCTCATGACTGTGATATTATACTATAGATATGAAAGATGTTTTCTTTGGAGACAATGGGCTGAAGACCCTACGTAATTTCTCTGCAATATTTCTTACAATTGCATGTGAATATTTAATTATCTACAATTATCTCAAAATAAAAAATTGAAAAAAATGTAAGGATGAAGAAAGACATCAGTAGATTTCAAAGTAAAGAAAATAAGTAAATGTGAAAAGGATCATTTCAGGATGATAAAGAGGTCAATTCATCAAGAGGACATAGCAACACTAAATTTTATATACTTAAAAATAGAGCTTCCAAATATATGAAGCAGAAACTGACAAACTGTAAGGAGAAATAGACAAATTCACAACTAATAGTTGGTGATTTCAATACCTTTCTCTCAGTTGATTATCGAGTAGACAGAAAATCAGTATGGGTAGAAAAGACTTGAGCAACCTTTTCCTAATTGACATTTATAAAACACCTCACTGGACAACAGCAGAATGCACATTCTTTTAAGGCAGTTGTTGGCAATTTTTTTTTTTAATAGGGCCAGAAATTAAATATCTTAGGCTTTGCAGGCCACACAGTTTCTGTCACCATTACTCAGCTCTCTTTTGTAGCACAAAAGCACCCATAGACTATACGTAAATGATTGTGTGTGGCTGTATTCCAATAAAACTTTATTTACAAAAAAATCCTGTGGGCTCAATTTAGCCCACAGCTATACTTTGCGGACCACTTTTCAAAGTGTACAGGGAACATTTTACAAGTTAGATTATATTCTCACCATAAAACAAACTTCAATATACTTGAAGCAATTAAAATCATACAAAGCAAGTTCTCTAACTGCTATGGAATTAATTTCCATATTAAGTTAATATGGAAAATAATAATGTAAATGTCCAAATAACTGGATATTAAACTACAGTCATGTGTCACTTAACGTTCACGGTATGTTCTGTGAAATAGGACGCTATATGATTTGGACACTGTGTGAACATGCTTATCTCGTAAGCAGTAGCAATCAATGATTTTCCACCTTCATATTGTTTAATAACCTTTTGTTTCACTTCCAAATCGATACTTCTCATTTGCTTTTTACTGCTACTATTACTAGCACTGGTTTTGCTGCATTTAAGAACCACGATACACCTCATGGAATATTTTCAAAAGAAAATTACACAGAGAGAAGGCTACAACACCCAAGAGACACACGATACACAAGATTGGATGCTTCTGCCTGCAAGTCGAAGCATACACTGTTATATGATAAACAGTTTTTTTGTAATAGGGAAAGTTCACATTAAGATCATGATAGAAAGTACAGTACCGTGCATGCATAAGCCAGTAACATATGCGTTTATGGTGATTATTAAGACATACGTATTATAGGTTATGTAAGTATTATACCATTATATGCCTGGCAGCACAATCGCTTTGTTTGCAACAGACATGAGATATACGTGTTGCATACAGGAAGCTGTTGCGTTGGCTACACCCAGTTACATCCCTTACATCCTATTCTGTGATCGGGATTTCTGAACTCTGTTATAACCTTATGGGACCACGGACATATATGTGGTAAGATGTTGCCCGAAAGGACGTTATGTATTCATTTCTAAATAATTCATGAGTCAAAGAAAAAATCAGAAGAGAAAATAGAAAATATTTTTAACTGAGTGAAACACAGAATGTCAAAATTTGGGGAAGGCAGGTAGAAAAGTGCTTACATGGAAATTTAGAGATTTAAATTCTTATATTAGAAATGAACAGAAGTGCCAAATCAATTATCTCAGTCAGTGGTCAGCAAATGTTTTCTTAAAGAACCAGAGAGAATTACTTTAGGTTTGTGAGTCATAAGGCTAAAATGATAGGGCTTTGTGCCCGAGCTACTCAACTCTGATGTTGCAGTGTAAATGCAGTCATACACAATATGTAAACAAATGGGTGTGGCTGTATTCCAATAAAATTACGTTTACAAATACAGGTGGCTGGCTCCTGGGCCATAGTTCACAGACCCCAGATCTAGAATTCAAACTTAAGACCAGAAAAGAACGGTAAATTAAACTGAAATAAAGGAAAAGAAAGGAAATAATAGAGATAACAGCAGACTTCAATGGAAAAGTAAACAGGAAAACAATAAAGCCAATAAAAACAAGTTTGTTTTTTGAAAACATCAATAAAACTGACAAATTTCTAGCTTAAAGGATAAAAGGGAGGGGGCACAATTTACCTATATCTGGAATGAAAGAAGGAACTTTCTATAGGTCCTAAACAAAAAAAAACCAAACCTATTGCCATCGAGTCGATTCCAACTCACAGCAACTGTATAGGACAGAGTAGAACTGCCCCACAGGGTTTCCAAGGAGTGGTCGATGGATTCAAACTGCCAACTTTTTGGTTAACAGTTGAATGCTTAACCACCGTGCCACCAGGGCTCTTCCACAGGTCCTGCAGACATCAAAATGACAACTTTATGCTAATAAATTTGATAACATAGATAAAATAGAAAAATTACTAGAAAGACCCAAATTTGTAAAGATCACAAAAGAAGAAATAGATAAATGCAATATGCCTTATATCTATCAAAGTCTTCCCACAAAGATAACCACAAGCCCTGGTATTTTCACTGATGAATTTAACCAAACATTTAAGGCAGAAATATTTAAGGAAACAAATAAACTCTTCTAGAACTCTTCTAGATAATTTTCCAACTCATTTTATCAGGCCATGTCAAGACCAGACAAGAGAAACAACCTATAGAACAATATTACAATACTCCTTGTATACGTAGAAGAAAAATCCTCAAAAAAATTTAGGAAATTAAATCAAGCAATAATTAAAAGAGTGAAATCCCTGACAACTTCATAACCAAGTGGAGTTTATCCTTGGAATGCAAGGTTGATTTCACATTCAAAAAGCAATCAATATAATTTAGTATACTAGCAAACTAAAATAGAAAATCATATGACCAACATAATAGATAAATAAAAATCATTTGACAAAATTCAATATCCTAAAATCAATTGTATCTATACACAGTATCAGTAAACAATCAAAAAAATTATTTACATAAGCATCCAAAACTATAAAATAAAGATGTTGTTGTTAGGTGCCATCGAGTCCATTCCTACTCATAGTGACCCTATGTGCAACAAGATGAAAACTCTGCCCAGTCCTACAACATCTTCACAAGGATTGCTATATTTGAGCCCATTGTTGCAGCCACTGTGTCAATCCATCTCGTTGAAGGTCTTCCTCTTTTTTGATGACTCTCTGCTTTACCAACTATGATGTCCCAGGGACTGGACCCTCCTGATAACATGTCCCAAGTACATGAGATGAAGTCTCACCATCCTCACTTCTAGGTTATTTCAAAATTCTAAGGTATTGCAAAATTCTATCATGCAATTAAGGCTGCCATATTTTCCAACTAGTGATCTTTCTTTGTTTCCAACTTTTGCTTTCCAATCAGCAGTAATTATCAATGCATCTTGATTGCACGTTTGATCGATTTCAGACACAAGTTGGTAAAAATTTCAATTTGTTCATCTTTAGCATTAGTGGTTGGTGTGTAAATTTGTACAATAGTTGGATTAACTGGTCTTCCTTGTTGGTGTTTGGATATTATCCTATCACTGACAGCAGAGTACTTCAGGATAGATCTTGAAAAGTTCTTTTTGATGTTGAATGCAATGCTGTACCTCTTCAATTTGTCATTAGCAGCATAGTGGATTATATGATTGTCCAATTCAAAATGGCGAGTACCAGACTATTTCAGCTCACTAATTCCTAGGATATCAATCTTCAAATGTCCATTTCCTCGATTCATACCTTGTACATTTTTGACAGCTTTCACTTTTCTTTGATTCATACTTTGTGCATGCCATTTTTCGACTACTAGTGGATGTTTGCAGCTGTTTCTTCTCATATGAAGTCAGCTACATCAGCAAATGAAGGTGCCGAAAGGTTTACTTTATCCACGTCATTAAGGTCAACTCCACTTTGAGGAGGCAGCTCTTCCCCTGTCGTATCTTGAGTTCTTTCCAACCTGAGGGGGCTCATCTTCCAGCACTATATCAGACAATGTTCTGCCACTATCCTTAAGGTTTTCACTGATAATTTTTTTTTTTCAGAAGTAGATCGCCAGGTCCTTCTTCCTATTCTGTTTTAATCTGGAAGCTCCGGTGAAACCTGTCTACTACGGGTGATCCTGCTATTTGAAATGTCTGTGGCATAGCTTCCAGCATCACAGTAACACACAAAGCACCAAAGTACAACAAACTGACAGAAAAGTGGTGGATTTAGCGATAGATTTATCGAAGTGTCCAAAACCTGTGCATTGTAGGCTACAAAATATTGCTGAGAGCTGAAGATCCCCCCAAAATGGAAAAGTTGTATCAATTTTTTTGGATCAGAAGATCAGTCGATTTTCTCTGTAGATTCAGTGCGAATGTAATAAAAATCTCAGTAACTTTTTCTTTTTTAATTTCAGAAATTGAAAAGCTGATTTTTAAATTTACATGGAAATGGAAAGGTTCTAGAAAGATAAGGAGAAATGTTGGAGAACTTACACTGATATCAAGACTTACTGTAAAGCTACTGTAAGTATGAAAGTGTGACATTGATTTAAAGCTAAACATGAAGATCAGTGGGAAGAATACAGTCTGGAAATATATTCACACATATACGGTCACCTGACTTTAAGGAAAGGGGCCATGGTAACTTAATGGAGGGACAATAATCTATGTAAAACATCTAGCACAGTATTTGTCACATAAATTGACATCTGTTTGTCATACAAGTGATTGCTACTGTAATTCTAATAATAATTAGTATCATTTAACTGTTCAGTAGCTTAGGCTCTGGAGCCAGGGTGCCTGTGTTTGAATCCTGATCCCCTGCTCACTTGTTATGCAAACCTGGATAATGCTTTAACAATAATACCTTAACTTCTTCTAGTCTCAGTTTGCTCATCTGTTAAATGAGAGTAGTAATGTTAATAAACATTGCACACAGTTGTTTTTAAGATTAAATGAGTTAATACGTACAAAGTGCTTAGAAAAGAGACCAGATTATAGTAAAACCTTAATAAATTTTTGCCATTTTTATTATATAGGTCCCTGGGTGGTACGAGCGGTTTGTCCTCAGCTACTAACCTAAAGCTTGGTGGTTCAAACCCACTCAGTGGCACCAGAGAAGAAAGGCCTGGAGATCTGCTTCTGTAAAAGATTATAGCCAAGAAAACCCTATGGAGCAGTTCTACTCTGTAACATATGGGTTTGCCATGCATCAGAATCGAACCAAGAGCAGTGAGATAGGTATTATTATTGTTATCATCATCATCATTATTATTGTTCTTACTGGAATCAACTAGTTTCTCAGAAGTCTATGCTTGATAGCAGAAGTTTATATGTTGGCTGAAAGATCAGAGAACAACAGAGAACATATTTTTACTGGACTAGGAAAAAACATACCTATAAGGAATTCATACAAAATAAGAAGTTCCATTACATATTTAAGATTGCATAAGATTTTGATGGAATTAGTGATCTTTAACAAGAAAATCTTTCTGAATATTGACGCAACAAAATCAGTATTTTCAAAAATAAAGTAGGAATTGAAAATAAATACAAAATTTGGAATAATTTTCAGAATCTTTGTTGTGATACGTAGGGAGTCTGAAAGTTCTAATTAAAACAGATCTTGATCTCTTCTCATAACTAAGCCATTCACAATTCATCTATAACCCAGAATAATTGAAACAGAATATTTACGTAAATGAAATGGTGCCTCTCAACTTTAGAAGCCACCAACGAATTAATGCTGAAGGCAACATTACTGCCCTTGCTGATCCAAAGAATTGAACATTACTTATGCCTGTTTAAGAAATGACATAATGAAAAAGAGGTGAAGTTGACATATAGTATTTCCTATCAGCTACAAAAGGAGCCCCGGTGGTGCAATTGTTAAGTGCTTGGCTGCTAACCAAAAGGTCAGCGGTTTGAACTCACCAGCCACTCCATGGGAGAAAAGACCTGGCAATCTACTCCTGTAAAGATTATAGCCTGGGAAACTCTATGGGGCAGTTCTACTCTGTCCTGTAGGGTCACTGTGAGTCAGAATCGACTCAAGGGCACACAACAACAACATCAATTACACTATAAATGGAACTGAAACACCATTAATTTTTATTAAAGTAAGCCATTTTATTTTCATTTAAGATATAGGTAGTGGCTCCACTTCGTGTCCAAAGATGATTATATTAGTGATTTTAAATCACAAAATATACAACTGTATCCTTTGTGTAAATGTAAAAATGTGTGTGATCATTTTTTCTTCCTCAGTTCTACATTTTGCATATGGTATCATTAATTCACACTCCTTTTTAGTTCTTCTATTATTTCCTTCTTATCTAGTAATAATTCTTTTCCTAGTTCCCTTTTGGCAGATTATTTTTTTACCTTTAAAATTGTTTCTTTTCAGCACTTCATATAATATTACAACTTGTCACGTTATGATTAAGAAAGACAAATTTCCTCTTTGAATAAGGGTTTTCCCGACAACGATGGCAAATACGTCGTTTGAGTAGTTTTATTTTTTATTTATTGTGTTTTAGGTGAGACCATCGTTTGATTTCTTCACTGATGCTTCTATGAGTATTGATAGTTGATCCAAGTAAAATGAAATCCTTGACAACTTCAGTATTTACTCCATTTATCATGATGTTGCTTAGTGGTCCAGTTGTAAGGATTTTTGTTTTCTTTATGTTGAAGTGGAAAACTCTGTTGCAAAAGACCTCTTTAAAGTGTTAAAACTCAAAGATGTCACTTTGAGGACTAAGGTGAGCCTGACCCAAGCCATTGTATTTTCAATTGCCTCATAAGCATGTGAAAGCTGGACAATGAATAAAAATGAAGAAGAATTATGAATTATGATGTTAGTGAAGAATGTTGAATATACCATGGACTGCCAGAAGAACAAACAAATCTGTCCTGGAAGAAGTACAGCTAGAATGCTGCTTAGAAGCAAGGGGTGGCAAGCCTTTGTCTCACTTACTTCAGACATGTTATCAGGAAGGACCATTCCCTGGAGAAGGACATCATGTTCGGTAAAGTAGAGACTCAGAGAAAGAGAGGAAAACCCTCAACAAGATGGATTGTTACAATGGCTGCCACAATGGGCTTAAGTATAGCAACGATTACGAGTATGGCACAGGATCAGGTAGTGTTTCATTCTGTTGTACATAGGGTTGCTATGAGTTGGAACTAACAACAACAATTCATTTTCAGAAATAATCTACATTTGATGAGTTAATTACTGCCTACCAGTGACATTCAGGGTCTCTTGGAAAGCTGCAATTAGAGGTAATGTGACCCATATTTCTCCATGTCTCATCTGTCTACTGGTACAAGTCAGAAAATTTTAATATACTTAATGTGATATTATTTGTTTCCAAATTACATGCATATCACAATAATACTCCAGTACCACACAAAAAATAAAAATAAAAATAAAAACCTCTCCGAACTCTGAGTCAAGTATATCTGGGAATTCCTTCAAGGTATTTCACCTGAGATTACCAAAGTCCCATTATGTCCTTCTATCTGCAGACTTTCATTAGCGTCCACTGCTATGAAGACATTCAAGAACTTCCTGTTACTTTTTCCTGGAAAAGCAGCCCTCTAACACAGTCTAACATTCCCTGCCCTGACAAGGTCATAAAGTATAGCTGAGAGAGAAAAAGAGAGAAAAGACACTGGAAGAGTTCTGTGTCCTTGACAAGGGCACATGGCAGCAGGTTTCTGTGGACCATATGGCCAGAGACCAGGCAGATACCATTGCAGAGGGATGACAATGCAATGGCCCAGACAGATTTACACACTTTAGTGGATGCCAGCATGGAACAGTTGAGGACTATGTGCTTTTATTTAAACCCCTTGGAACCACAATGCTACATAAGCCCCACCACCATCACCACCACTACTACCGCCACATTATTACCAGGTAGATAAATCCTGTAGAGAAGAAACCCATGTTAGGGTAATTCAAATAACTGAATTGACTGAGTTTAAGCCAGAAATTAGTTCACCTACCACTTACCAAGTTATTTTCTGCCATGATTTGAAATGTCAGCTCAAAATAGAGATTGCATTGAATTAGAGAAAAATAATTATCCACATATCTGAGCTTACAGTGAGAAAACCCAAAACTACCACATAGTTTTGTAATACAGATCCATGTTTGAATCTCAACTCCATCTCTCCTTTCTCTCTCTATAAAAATAGTTTCCCTAGGGGAAGTCAGCACAACTTGACCAAGGCGAAGTCATAGAAGCTTCCTAAACACATCCAAACACCTTGAGGGACCGAGTTACTGGGGACAATGCCTGGGGCCTATGGTCTCGGGGGACATCTAGGTCAATTGGCATAACATAGTTCATAAAGAAAATGTTCTACATCCCACTTTGGTGAGTAGTGTCTGGGGTCTTAAAAGTTTGCTAGTGGCCATCTAAGATACATCTATTGGAGCATCAAGTTCAGCACAAAGGAGAATGATGAAAACCAAAGACACAAGGAAAATATTAGTCCAAGGCCTAATGAACCACATTAACCACAGCCTACACCAGCCTGAGCCCAGAAGTACTAGATGGTTCCTGGCTATCACCATTGACCCCTCTGACAGGGATCACAATAGAGGGTCCCAGACAGAGTGGGAGAAAAACGTAGAACAAAATTGAAATTCACAAAAAAGATGAGACTTACCAGTCTGACAGAGACAGGAGGAAATCCCGAGACTATGGCCCCTGGATACCATGCTAACTCAGATCTGAAGCCACTCCTGAAGTCCACCTTTCAGCCAAAGATGAGACAGTCCTAGAACACAAGCAATAACACATGTGAGGAACATTCTTCTTAGTTGAATCAAGTATATGAGGCCAAATGGGCGACACCTGCCCAAAATCAAAAACAAGAAGGCAGGAAGGGACAGGAAATCTGGAGGAATGAACACAGGAAACCCAGGGTGGAAAGCGAAAGGGAGAGCGTGCTGACACAATGTGAGGGTTGCAACAAATGTCAAAAAACAATTTGGGTATAAATTTTTGAATGAGAAACTAATTTGTGCTGTAGACTTTCACCTAAAGCACAATAAAAATAATAATAAGTAGCTTCCCTGTCACTATCTTAGTTTCTTAGTGCTGTTATACCATAAATACCATAAGCGGGTACCTTAAGGAACAGAAATGTATTGTCTCACAAGTGGTGGTGGTTGTTATTTACCGTCAAGTCGGTTCCGACTCATAGCGACCCTATGGGACAGAAAAGAACTACCCTACAGGGTTTCCAAGGAGCAACTGGTGGATTTGAACTGCTGACCTTTTGGTTAGCAGCCGAACTCTTAACCACTATGCCACCAGGGCTCTTTCTTACAGTTTAGGAGGCTAAAATTCCGAATTCAGGGCTCCAGCTCTAGGAGAAGTTTCTCTCTGTCCACTCTGGAGAAAATCCTTGTCTTTTCCAGCTTCTCTTCCTTGGCCCGTTGGTGATCTTCATGTGGTGAGACATCTAGCTTCCCCCATCTATGCTTGCTTTCTTCTGTGCCTGATCTACTCTTTTATATTTCAAATGTGATGGGCTTAAAACACACCCTACACAGGCGTGGCCTCATTAACATAACAAAGATAACCTTATTCCCAAAGGGTATTACAGCCACAGGGATAGGAATTAGGATTTACAGCACATATTTGGGGGAGGGGACACAATTCAATCCATAACACAATTTATCACTTTTCTCTGTTTTTTCTCCAGAGCACTTGCTACCACCTTTAGATGTATTTGTTTGTGTATTGCTGGTTTCTTCTGCAGAAATAAGCTCAAGGAAGACATGGACTTTGTGCTGTTCGCTGTAGTATTCCCAGACCCTCAGAATTCACTGGTGCAGAAAAAGCCTCTGACAAATATTTGTAGAATAAATAAATGTATTTATCAAAATGCATAGTGAACAGCATGTATTAGGTCCTAAGTGAATGTGATTTTTCTCCTCTCTTTTTTCTCATTTCTTGCTTCACAATACTCCTGAGAAGGTATGAGCAATGCGAAAGTAAGGAATTTACTAAATTGTGGCATCTGGCAAGAAAGCTATGCAAATGTAAAAAGGACTAAAAAAAAAGAGACAATACCTTAGAAATAATATTCCATAATTTTACTTAACCCCGGCTCTGTGCACAATGAGCTTATATTTGAAGTAGTTTATTAATTAATACACCATATTTTTTTCTTAAGGGGACAAAATAAAAGATGAGAGAAATGAAATATTTTTCAGGGTCAATTCACACTGCAACTTTTGGGGGGACCCTCACAGGAAGATGTCTGATTTAATTTTAATTTTTGCTTTATGGTGCATCATTATAACGGGTCCACATCAGGCCCTTCTCTTGATTGATTGATTCCCTTTTATCCCTATTCTGCAATTTCCATTCCACATTCTCAATCTAGGCGGTGATTCTAAAGTGTCTAATGTATACAGCTTTGTTGTGTGTGCTACTGAAACACATTGTGTTATCTCGAATCCATCCTTTTTTATTAGCATATATATTTTGTTATATATCGAAATCTCTCTTACTTTTTTCACTCAGCTCTCTGTTTATAAGATATAGTCATATTGATGTGTGCATATCTTTGTGACTTCCATATACTGCATAGTTCTCCGTCTACTTTTTTTTTAATACCACATCTTGCCTATCGACTCTATGTAAATAATCATTTACATGATTAAAGCAAAAAAAGTTCTTCTTAAATACCTAGGGCATCTTCATGAAATAAAATGCATCATTTAAAGAAGCCTCAAACAATTGTGGTAATTGTAAGTTCTTTCTTTGGCTGGATTTGTTTTAAGATATTTTTCAACCGACTAGAGTTGGCTGAAGTACCTAGACTCGTAGCTTAAGTAAGAAGGGTGATTAAATTTATTTTTCATATTGGCAAGAAAAATTCTCACACACATGTATCTATGTGTACACCCACTCAAGTCTCTTTTCCAAAGGACAAAAGGAGCCAGGGAGGCTTTCTCCTGCTGTGAAGAACAAAAACTCAAGATAGTGTACTCTGACGTAAAGTGCGTTGCTTTGCCACTCTCTAAAATGTCACTTCATGGGCAGCCTGCTGGGCTCAGCTCACAGCCATGGTGCCAAGACTGCTAATAAAAAGAAATAAAGGTTAATGAAGGCATTGGCTTATTTATTATCTTGAATAAAATAGCCTAGGTTTTATCTGGATGGTTTGTTCACGGCATAAGGTCTTGCCTTTGATTTTTAACATTTTATTATTCTTTTCTGCAGGCTTTGAATTTTAATGCTTTTGCTAGGATACATTTTTATCATATTTATTAGATATGCAATGATATTACTAAAATAAATGGAGATGTCATAGATGTTGAAATATATGGCTGACTTACATGAAGAATAAAATAATAAATCCTTCAGAGAGCTCGCTTTGCAATTCAATAAATGAGAATCGTGTACTTTAAGCACATCTTTTGTTGCTCGTGGACATTTTATTTAAAGAAAAGTAAATCTAAAGATTTAACTGTGGCATTTATGAAATATAGGGAAACTGACCTTTTATAAACAGCATCTCATGCTTCAGTTGCACACTTCAGATTTGGCTTTAAACACTGCGATTTACTGAAAAGGAAACAAACTCTGTGATAAAGCTAGTCTGTCAACTGACAGAAGAAGAACTACTAGAATTCTGCCTTACTTCATAGCCAGGGGCTCATACTAAAGATTACAAGTAAGACAAGGGCACACATGCTATGCCATCCTCAACTGCTGATTCCAAGAATATGGGTATCTCAAATATATGAGATATACAAAGTGATTTAGTCCTGTGCGCTACTCAAGAATCTGAATTGTCCTAACTGAAAATATGCATGGTTTGAAATCGCTTCATGGCTGTAATGCAGTCAATAGCTATGTTTAATCATCTTCAATAACTTAGATTGTTCTCAAATAGGAACTGAATATGTGGTCATCTTCAAAATGACTGCTCACCTTTCCTGCATTCCCCAACACATTCTGCCATGTTAGAATATTAACAATTAAATTCTCCTGAAAAAAATATTTCTCATTTTTTATTGCTTTCCAAAGCCAGTTTTTCTCCAGGAGGTGTGGCTATCTACTAATTTCTATATGTGAAGTTTCCTAGTTTGATTTTTATTGCAAAAAAATAGAGCCACAGTCTTGGTACCCTGTCTTCCTGACCAAAACAGAAAGTCTTTAAGCTAAATAGCTCCTAAAAGCACTCTATTTCTAGAATTACTGAGACTATTCATTCAACAACTATTAGTTTAGTGTTAATATATGTCAGTCACTGTTTTAAACATTGAAGATATGGCCGCTAAAAAAAAAAAGAAAAAGAAAAATTCTTCTAGAGCTTTTGTTGTAAGATATATGAGAAAAATACCAAAGATTTTTTGGAAAATTATTGTTATGTTAACTGCTCAGACGGTCTACAGAATATCACGTTTATATATCGGGTAAAATCCAAAGGTCAAAATTTGTTTTTAGTTTTTATGTAAAATAAACTCATAGTTACAGCCTTTGAGAAAGACGAATGTTTATTACCCTATTAAAGAGTATCAGAAAATATGTGGTTATTAGACCTGTTTACAAATATTATGGTTCTCCTTCTGAATAAAATTGCAATTTCCAAACCTCTTGAAGCTATGATTAACCATTAGGTTGTCTTGGGCCAATGACACGTGAATGGAAGTAATACATGTCATTTCCAGATGAAAGCTTTTGTGCTTTCACTACACGTACTTTCTCTCTACAATAATTGAGGTAGGGACTTCTCCTTCAGTCTGGGCTCTTGGAATAAGGACTACCTACGGCAAAACGCCAAACTGACCCATGATGGATAAGTAGCCAGAGTGAGAAACAAAACTTTGTGTTAATGTTAAGTGTGCTATCATTTATGTGCAGTAAAATTCATTCTTTTTCGTGGTACAATTTGATAAGTTTTGACAAATGGACACGTAAGTGTTATTTTTGTTGGTTGTGTTGACTTCATTATATAACCACAACCAAAACTGAGAAAGAAATGATTTTTTTTTACCTCCCAAATTCTCTTTCTGTGGCTTGGTATTCAATTTCCTCCCCTATTCTAAGTGCCTGGCAGAATCCAATCTGTTGTTGCTGTTGTTAGGTGCCATTAAGTTGGTTCTGACTCATAGTGACCCTAAGTAGGACAGAATGAGACACTGCCCGGTCCTGCGCCATCCTCACAAACGTTGCTATGTTTGAGCTTACTATTGCAGCCACTGTCAATCCATCTCATTGTGGGTCTTCCTCTTTTTCACTGACCTTCTATTTTACTAAGCATGATGTCCTTCTCCAGGGACTGGTCCCTCCCTCCGGACAACATGTTAAAGTGCCTGAGACAAAGTCTCGCCATTCTCGATTCAAAGGAGCATTCTTACCGGAGCTGTACTTCTTTCAAGACGGATTTGTTTGTTCTTTTAGCAGTTCATGGTATATTCAATATTCTTCACCAACACCATAATTCAAAGGCATCAATTCTTCTTCGGTCTTCCTTAGTCATTGTTCAGCTTTCACATGCATAAGAGGCAACTGAAAACACCATGGTTTGGGTCAGGTGCACCTTAGACCTTAAAGTGAAATCTTTGCTTTTTCACACTTTAAAGAGAACTTTTGCAGCCGGTTTGTCCAGTGCAATGATTTCTTGACTGTTGCTTCCATGGGTGTTGATTGTGGATCAAAATTAAATGAAATCCTTGACGACTTCAATCTTTTCTCCGTTTATCATGATGCTGCTAATTGGTCCAGTTGTGATGATTTTTGTTTTCTTCATGTTGAGGTGTAAACCGTACTGAAGGCTGTAGTCTTTGATCTTAATCAGTAAGTGCTTTAAGTCCTCTTTGCTTTCAGCAAGGAGTTTGTGTCATCTGCATATCTCAGGTTGTTAATGAGTCTTCCTCCAATCCTGATGCAGCGTTCTTCTTCATTTAGTCGAGCTTCTTGGATTATTTGCTCTGCATACAAGCTGAATGAGTACAGTGACATGATAAAACCCGGATGCACACCTTTCCTGATTTTAAACCAAGGAGTGTCCCCTTTTTCTGTTCAAATAAATGACTGCCTCTAGTACAGGTTCTTCAGGAGCACAATTAAATGTTCTAGAACTCCCAATCTCCATAATGCTATCTATAATTTGTTATGATCTACAGTCCAATGTTTTGCATAGTCAATAAAACATAGGTAAATATCTTTCTGGTATTCTCCACTTTCAGCCAGAATTCATCTAACATCAGCAATGGTATCCCTCGTTCCACTCCTCTTCTAAATCCAGCTTGAATTTCTGACAGTTCTCTGTCTATGCACTGCTGTAACCATTTTTGAATTATTTTCAGCATAATTTTACTTGAGTGTGATAATATTGATATTGTTTTATAATTTCCACATTCTGTTGAATCACCTTTCTTCAGAATGGGCACGAATATGGATCTCTTCCAGGCAGTTGGCCAATTTTTTTTGCGTAGACAAGTGTGTACTTCCAGCATTGCATTGGTTTGTAAAAACATCTCAGTCGGTATTCCCTTAATTCCTGGAGCCTTGTTTTCCACCAACGCATTCAGTGCAGCTTGACTTCTTCCTTCAGTACTATCAGTCTTTGATCATATGCTATGTCCGGAAATGTCTGAACATCAACCAATTCTTTTTTGGTACAGTGACTTTTTGTATTCGTTCCATCTCCTTTTGATCCTTCCTCTGTCATTTAATACTTTGCCCATAGAATCCCTCAAGATTGCAAATCGAGGTTTGAATTTTTTCTTCAGTTCTTTCAGCTTGAAAAATACTGAGCATGTTCTTCCCTTTTGGTTTTCCAATTCCAAGTCTTTGCACAATTTCGTTATAATACTTTACTTTGTCTTCTCCTGTTGCCCTTTGAAATCTTCTTTTCAGCTCTTTTACTTCATCATTTCTTCCATTCGCTTTAGCTACTCTATGTTCTAGAGAAGTTTCAGAGTCTCTTCTGACATCCATTTTGGTTTTTTCTGTCTTTCCTCTCTTTTTAATGACCTTTGCTTTCTTTATGTATTATGACCTTTATGTCATCCTACAACTCATCTGGTCTTCGGTCATTAATGTTCAATGTGTCAAATCTATTCTTGAGAGATCTCTAAATTTAAATGGGATATATTCAAGATTGTACATTGGCTCTCGCAGACTTTTTTAATAATCTGCTGCTTCAGTTTGAACTTACATAGGAGCAATTGATGGTCTATTCCACTGTTGTCCCTGGGCCTTGTTCTGACTGATGATATTGAGCTTCCCCATTGTCTCTTTCCACTGATGTAGTCGATTTCATTCCTGTGTCTTCCATCTGGCAATGTCCACATGTATAGTTACTGTTTATGTTGTTGAAAAAAGGTATTTGCAATGAATAAATATTGGTCTTGCAAAATTCTATCCTGTGATGCCTGGCATTATTTCTCTCATCAAGGTCATATTTTCTAACTGCTGATCACTCTTCTTTGTTTCCAACTTTCACGTTTCAATCACCAGTAATTATCAATGGATCTTGATTACAAGTTTGATTAATTTCAGACTGCAGAAGCTGGCAAATATCTTCAATTTCTTCATCTTTGGCATTAGTGATTGATGTGTAAATTTGAACAACAGTCATGTTAACTTGTCTTTCTTGTAGGTGTATGTATATTATCCTATCACTGACAGCATTGTAATTCAGGATAGATCTTGGAATGTACATTTTGACAATGAATGTGATGCCATTCTTCTTCAGTTTGTCATTCCCGACATAGCAGACCATATGATTGTCCAATTCAAAATGGCCAATACCAGTCCATTTTAGCTCACTAACGCCTAGGATATCGATATTTATACATTCCATTTCATTTTTGATGATTTCCAATTTTCCTAGATGCGTACTTGCTACATTCCATGTTCCAATTATTAATGGATGTTTATAGCTGTTTCTTCTCATTTGGAGTCATACCACATCAGCAAATGAAGGCCGTGAAGCTTTTACTCCATCCATGCCATTAAAGTTGACTCCCCAGTTGTGTTTTGAATGCTTTCCAACTTGAGGGGCTTGTCTTCCAGCACTATTATCAGACATATATGTCTGCTAATTATAAGATTTTCACTGGCTAATTTTTTCAGAAGTAGATCACCAGATCCTTCTTCCCAGTCTATCTTAGTCTGGAATCTTTGCTGAAACTTGTCAACCGTGGGTGACTCTGTTAGCATTTGGAATACCGGTCGCCTAGCTTCCAGCATCACAGCAACACGCAGCTAGTAAGACAAACTGACAGATGAGTGATGGTCTGTCCCTATACAGGTGTCTTTTTCAGAATGTTGATAAATGGAATCACACAGTATATAACTTTATGTGTCTTGCTTCTCACATAGTGCAAAATGCTTTTGCGATCCATCCACGTTGTTGCGTGTATCAGTATCTTCATTTTTATTTCTTAGTAGTATTCTATTTCTCATACGCTCTGTAATTTGTTTATCTATTCACCAGTGAAAAAACTGTTTAGTTATTTTCAGTTGACAAATACGAATAAAATTGCTTTGAATAATCTTGGATAGGTCTTTGCGTGGACATATGTTTTCATTTCTCTTGGGTAACTATCTAAAAATGGGAAAGCTGGATCATATTATAAGTGTATTGTTAACTTTACAAGAGACTACCAAAATATTTTCAAAAATGGCTATATCATTTTGCATTCCCACCAAGAATGTTTGAAAGTTCCTCTTACTCCACGTCTTCACCCTTTGTATTGTCGGTTTATTGTTGCTGTTGGTATTGTTGTTATTTTAATTTCAGCTATTCCGGCTGTGTCCACTGGTATTTCACTGTAACACCAAACTTGCATGTCTCTAATGATTCATGATGTTGAACATCTTTCTAGATACTTATTTTCCATCATATTCTTAATTGATGAAACATCTATGCAAATATTTTGCCCACTTTTTAGTTGGGTCATTGTCTTAGGATTAACTTGTAAGAATTCATTATATATTCTGTATACAAGTCCTATGTTTGGTATTTGTTTGGCAATTAATGTCCTCCAACCTATGATCAGTATTTTTTTTTTCTTTTATGTTTTGTGATTTTTGTGACCTATGAAAGAAATCTTTGCCAAAGTCACAAAAAGTTTTTTTTAGAACTACAATTTTCAGTATGGTAGCCACCAGTCACATGTACACTTGAAATGTGGCTAGTCTGGATTGAGATACACTGTAAGTGTGAGATACACACTAAATTATGAAGACTTGTCATTGAAGAAAATAGTATAAAATATTGCATTGAAATGTTTATATTAATTATGTTCACACTGATACGTTAATATTTAAGTAACAGTATTTTGGATACAATTGGTTGAATAAAATATTAATATAATTTCATCTCTTTACTTTTTCAGTGTGGTTACTAGAAAACTTTAAATTGCATACGCAGGTTGCATTATATTACTATTGTGCAGCACACTATTCTAAAACTTACATTGTTATATGTTTTACAGTTATTTCTATGATCAAATTAAAATTTATTTGAGTATATTGTGAGAAGGACTGAGGTTGATGTTTTTCCATGTGAATGTTAAATTGTTCCAGTACCATTTGTTGGAAAGACTACTATTTCTTCATTGAATTATCTTGTCACCTTTATTGAAAATTAACTATATATATGTGTATATATATATAGATAGGTAGACGTAGATATACTATATGCAACGCTAGAAGTGCTCACTCATCTGTACCAAGAAATTTGGAAGACAGCTACCTGGTCAACCATCTGGAAGAGATCTATATTTGTGCCCATTCCAAAGGAAGATGATAATGGTTGCAGCAGTACATCGACAGGGAACTGCCAGAAATTCAAGCCAGATTCAGAAGAGGACGTGGAACAAGGGATATCATTGCTGACATCAGATGGATTATGGCTGAAAGCGGAGACTACCAGAAATATGTTTACTTGCGTTTTATTGACTATGCAAAGGCATTCAACTGTGTGGATCATAACAAGTTGTGGATAACATTGTAAAGAATGGGAATTCCAGAACACTTAATAGTGCTCACAGTGAACCTGTATATAGACCAAGGAGATGTCGTATGGTTTAAAATCAGGACAGGTGTGTGTTAGGGTTGTATCCTTTCACCATACGTATTCAATCTGTATGCTGAGCAAATAATCTGAGAAGCTAGACTATATGAAGAAGAATGCGGCATCAGGCTTGGAGGAAGACATTAACTCCCTGTAACATGCAGATGACACATTGTTGTTTGCTGAAAGTGAAGAGGACTTGAAACAGATGAAGGTCCAAGACTACAGTCTTTAATATGGATTACACATCAACATAAAGAAAACAAAAATCTCACAACTGGACCAGCAAGCAGCATCATGATAAATGGAGAAAATATTGAAGTTGTCAAGAATTTCATTTTACTTGGATTCACATTAACACTCATAAAAGCAGCAGTCAAGAAATCCAACGATGTATTGCATTGGGCAAACCTGCTGCAAAAGACCTCTTTAAAGTGTTAAAAATCAAAGATGTCACTTTGAGGACTAAGGTGAGCCTGATCCAAGCCATGGGATTTTCAATTGCCTCATATGCATGAGAAAGTTGGACAACAACTAGGGAAGATTGAAGGAGAATCGATGCCTTTGAATTACGGTGTTGGCAAAGAATATTGACTATACCATGGACTGCCATAAGAACAAATAAATCTGGCTTGGAAGAAGTACAGCCATAATGCTCCTTAGAAGCTAGGATGATGAGACTTTGTTTCACATACTTTGGACACGTTATCAGAAGTGACCATCCCTGGAGAAGGACATCATGCTTAGTAAAGTAGAGGGTCAGCAAAAAAGAGGAAGATATTCAAAGAGTTGGATTGACACAGTGGCTGCAACAATGGGCTCAAACACATCAATGATCTTGAGGATGGCGCAGGAGGACAGGGCAGTGTTTCATTCTATTGCACATAGGGTTGCTATGGGTCAAAATCAACTTGATAACACCTAACAATAACATATATATATACACATATATGTGTATATATATGTATATATATATGTGTATGTATGTGTGTGTGTGTGTCTGTGTGTGTGTGTGTGTGTGTGTGTATACACACATTTATATATATGGGGAAACCCTGGCGGCATAGTGGTTAAGAGTTCAGCTGCTAACCAAAAGGTCAAAAGTTCAAATCCACCAGGCGCTCCTCGGAAACCCTATGGGGCAGTTCTACTCTGTCCTACAGGGTCGCTATGAGTTGGAATCAACTCAGTGGCAACGGGTTTGGTTACGAGCTTGGCAGCTAACCAAAAGTTTGGCAGTTTGAATCCACCAGCCACTCCTTGGAAACCCTACGCAGCTGTTCTATCTGTCCGATAGGTTCACTATGAGTTGGAATGGACTCGACAGCAATGGGTTTTATATATATATATATATATATATATATATATATATATATACGTATAATTGTCTCAGTTATCTAATGCTGTTATAACAGAAATATCGCAAGTGGATGGCTTTAACAAAGAGAAATTTATTTTCTCACAGTCTTGGAGGCTAGAAGTCCAAACTCAGGGTGCTAGCTCCAGGGGAAGGCTTTTGCTCTCTGTTGGCTCTGGAGGAAGGTCCTTGTCATCAATCTTCCCTTGGTCTAGTAGCTTTTCTGCGCAGGGAGCCTGGGTCCAAAGGACACACTCCCTTCCTGGTTCTTCCAAGGAGCACTGGTGGATTCGAACTGCCGAACTTTTGGCTAGCAGCTGGTCTCTTAACTACTGTGCCACCAGGGCTTCCCCATTAACATCATAGATGTTAGGATTTACAACACATAGGATAATCACATCAGATCACAAAATGGTGGACAACCACACAATACTGGGAATCATTGCCTAGCCAAGCTGGCACACATTTTCGGGGGTACAATTCAATCCATAACAACAGTAATACCCTGGGAAAGCCAGAATCTGTGTAAGTCTGAAATCTGTCAGAGAAAGAAAACTCAAATATTTTCAACTAATACAGAGCAATAGAAAAGTGGTAAGACTTCACCCTGTGAAGGACGAGACCTGGAAAAACTTAAGGCAGACACATCAAGTTTCTGCTTTCACGGGTTTCACTGTATATATGTCTATTGTATTTCATTAATCTATACGTCTATCTGTATTCCAATATTGCAAGTTCTTGTTTACTATGGCTCTATAGACGTCTTGAAGTCAGGTAGTGTGAGTTCTCCAAGTTTGTTCTTCCTTTAAAAAAAAAAAAATTGGCTACTCTAGATACTCCACTTCTCCGTGTAAAATTTGGAATCACCTTGCTATTGATATTTTTAAAAATTTCTGGGATTTTGATTGTAATGGCATTGAATCAATTAAGCTATTTGGGATAAATGACATATGAACATTACGGAAGTTCTGATCTATGAACACGGTAAATTATTCCATTTACTTAGGTTATCTTTAATTTTTCACATCACTGTGTGGCTTTAAACATACAAATCTTACATATATCATTTTATATTAATCTGCAATATTTAATGGCTTGATGCAATTGTAATTTTTTAAAATTTCCAACTGTTTGTAGCTCTTATATAGAAATATATAGAAATACAGTTGGTATTTATATATGGATCTTGTATCCTGCAACCTTGCTAAGTTCCCCTGTTACTTCTATCACCTTTTTTTTTTTTGTAGATTACTTGTGGTTTTCCAAGTAGATGATCATATTTTCTGCAAACACAAAAAGTTTGAATTCTTCCTTTCCAGTTTGTAAGTGTTTTTCTGTTATTTCTTTTCTTGATTATTGCAATGGCTAAGATGTACAATGCATTGTTGCGCAGAAGTGAGAATGAAAATCCTAGCCTTTTTTCTGATCATGAGGGAAACCATTCGGTCTTCCTTTTTTAAGGATGATGTTATCTGTAAGACTTATATAGATGGCTGTTATCAGGATGAGTATATTTCCTCCTATTCCTAGTTTTCTGAGATGTCTTTATCATGTTGTTGCTAGATTTTGTCACGTGCGTTTTCTGTAGCTGTAAGATGACAGTCTTCTTTTTTGACATGATGAGTAACGACTTTTTTTTTCTTGTATGTCTTTCAATTTATTAGTAGAATTCAGCATTCTTTTGCATATCTCTCAATCTATCTATCTATCTATCATCTATCTATCTCTCTATCCACTGAAAGAATTCTTCATCTCTGATATTTTTAAATTAGTGTCATTATATCTAGCATTTCTATTTTGCTTCCTTTTAAAGCCTCCATTTCTCTGTTGAAATTCTCCTTTGTTTATGCATATTGTCCACCTTTTCCAGTGGTTTCTTTAACACATATTCTTTGTGTTTTAAGCCATTAAAATTTTAAGGGGGTTATTACTACAGCCAAAATTAGAATATCTGGCTGATACAGAAAGGAAAAAAATTCTAGAAGTAAAGAGAAATATGGAATATTGAAAGATCCAATGACTATAGTATATGATTGAAAATAAAACTGCCTGCTTTATAATAATAATAACAGTAGCCATTGTCCTCAGATGGTCCAAGATTATAAATATTGGAAAACACATTGCATAGGAGGAAGCAAACAATAGTTGTACACCCCATCCCCAACCACACGAAGAATGGACTCTTGATCTGAACTGCCTTACAACATGAAAATTAGAAAAAAGCTATGTATTTGGGGGAACATATACTTTTTATATTTTAAGATAAATGATCATTACATATTATAAATAGTGGTAGTTACTCCTATCCAGGCCTTGATAAGGTATTTATTTGTTAGCACCAAATAATTTCATTTATCATTCTGAATCCTATATTTAAGCTATAAAAGGAATAAACCCACTGCTGTCGAGTTGATTCCGACACATAACAAGACTGTGCGACAGAGTAGAACTTCCCCATATGGTTTCCAAGCCTGTAACTTTTACAGAAGCAGACTGTCACAGCTTTCTCCTGCAGAGCAGCTGGTGGGTTCAAACCATTGACCTTTTGGTTAGTAGCCCAGAGCTTTAACCACAGCACCACCAGGGCTCGTATATAATCTGTTGTTGATTCGGTTGTCGTTGAATAAGTTATGTAGAACTGCTCCATAAGGTTTTCAAGGCTGTGACTTTTCAGAAGCAGATTGCCAGGCATGTCTTCTGAGGCACCTCTGGGTGCCAACCTCTTGGTTTGAAGCACAGTTCTTAACCATTTGTGCCACCCAAGGACTCTGATTATAGATAAATATAAATTGGGAGGCCCTTAATGACCTTCTAATTGCCTAGCCTAATGGTCACTTTTAATTTCCTGTCAAAATCTCTTTCCTGAATCTTTTCTCTGTCTACTCATTAAATGTGGCTTCTGCTTATAACTCCTCAGCCTCTTTTATGCTATATGCTTCATTGTGTTATTGCCTCCGTTCTAACAGTACAGTTTCGACTACCACCAAGTTTCAAACTCGAGTTCTCCCCACAACTTCTGTCTATCAGAAATAGCTATTATTAAAGATTCACTCTCCATCCTCTTTTATGTAAATATTAATACATTATATATTACCAATAAAATAGTGCAGCCATGCTTTATGATTTGGTGTCAGTCCAATGCTACATAAACTTATCATTTAAGTTCACATAAGTAAGAAACTAAACTATATAGTTATCATTAGAGTATAATATTCATATTAAATGTAGAGATATATCTTATATAAGGAAATCATATAATAAAAAATTCATAGCCCCCTTAATATTTAACAATATATCATGAACATATACCTATGTAGGTATACACTCCAAATTATGTTCTGTGTTCTCAGGATAGTACAGCTTTTTAATAAATAACTTATTTTTAATACCTAGGCTATTCTGAAATTTTAACTGTAATGATCATTGCTACAATAAATATTCTCATGTGGTGTGTGTGTGTGTGTGTGTGTGTGTGTGCAATAATTGTTTGCTCATTTCTTTTAAGATAACCCAAAAAACCGAATCTGTAGCCATTGAGTTGATTCTGACTCACAGCGACCCTATAGGACACAGTAGAACTGTAGAACTGCCCCATAGTGTTTCCAAGGAGCAGCTGGTGGATTTAAACTGCCAACCTTTTGGTTAGCAGCTGAGTTCTTAACCACTACACCACCAGGGCTCCAATAAGAACATAGAATATTTTAATATTTTAAATCATAAGTTTCATAAGTTTAATTTAAGTGTTATATAAACTGTGTACTCTAAACACAAGAAAACACTTTATTTTCTTGAGTTTATGGAACATCTTCAAATACTGATTACATATTAAGTTAAAAAGCAAAATTTCAATACTTTTTTTTGTGAGTTTCAGGTCAGACATATTAATTCTTTTTTTTGTTGTTGTACTTTAGATGAAGGCTTACAGAACAAACTAGCTTCTCATTAAACAATTAGCACACATATTGTTTTGTGACATTGGTTACCAACCCCACGACTTGTCAACACTCTCTCTCAATCTTGAGTTCCCTATTACCAGCTTTCCTGTTCCATCCTGCCTTCTAGGCCTTGCCCCTGGGCTGCTGTGCCCCGTTAGTCTCATTTTGCTTTATGAACCTGTCTAATCTTTGGCTGAAGGGTGAATCTCAGGAGTGACTTCAGTACTGAGCTAAAAGGGTGTCCAGGGGCCATACTCTCGGGGTTTCTCCAGTCTCTATCAGGCCAGTAAATCCGGTTTTTTTTTTTTGTGAGTTACAGTTTTGTTCTACATTTTTCTCTAGCTCTGTCCAGGACCCTCTATTGTGATCCCTGTGAACGCAGTCAGTGGTGGTAGCTGGGCACCATCTAGTTATACTGGACTCAGTCTAGTGGGGGCTGAGGTACTTGTGGTCCATCAGTCCTTTGGACTAATCTTTCCCTCGTGTCTTTAGTTTTCTTCATTCTCCCTTGCTCCCAACAGGGTGAGACCAGTGGAGTACGTTAGATGACCGCTTACAAGCTTTTAAGACCCCAGACGCTACTCACCAAAGTAGAATGTAGAATATTTTCTTTATAAACTATGTTATGCCAATTGAGCTGAATGCGCCCCAATTTTAATTATTTTATTTTAATGCATTTAATTATAACACATCGTAATTATTATCTGATCACTAAAATTAAGAACATACATTGTAATTAAAAATCAACTAAGAGAATTTTTAAAAAAAAAATCTCTTAAAAATTCTCTATCAAAGGAGAAATCACAACTTGGCATTTATAAATGTCTACAGTACTAACAGAAATCAAAACTTAATGGATAAGGCTAAAAACAGCCTCAGCTTTATACGAATTTAATAATTAAAAAATGACAACAAAAAGAAAACTTGGAATTTCCCTTAAGAATATAGACAAAGAATTTTTATAGAAACATAAGGAAAGCATGTAGAAGGAAAGATTATGTCAGAAAAGTATGAACTAGAAACCTGAGGACTAGAAAGAAAATTCTGAGCAAGCAAGAAGAGCCGGAGAATGTGTGGACAACGTAAAATTCAAAGTCTGTTGTAACCTAACCTCAGAGATGACATGCCATCACGTTTGCTATATGAAAATTTGTTAGAAGGAAGTCACTCGCTTCAGCCCACACTCAAGCAGAGAGGATTACCAGGAGGCCCGGAACACTGGGAGCCATATCAGAAGCTGCCCACTACGTTATTGCTGGTATTTAAAATAGGATGTATGTATGTATATTTTACAATAAAAAGTTTAAATGACTGAATATGATGTGGAATTCTATGCTAATCTTTAAAAACTCTATGAAATAGATTATTTTCTAAGACAATAGACATTAACAAAACTAACCCAAAAAGTATAAAATATGGAAGACATTTAAAAAGCTTTAAAAGAACTACTTTTAAAAAGATGCCAGGCACAAATAATTATAAAAGTGAGACTTTAGTCAGAGAGGTAAAGGATGAACTATCCAATAAGTGATACTGGGAAAATGGTGAAAATTGGTGAAACAAAAAAGTTTGATTACTGCCACATATTATAAACTAAAACGTCTTTTAGATGAGTAAATACTTTAATTAAAACAAACAAATAACAGAACTTGGAAAGAAAAATACTGGCTGATTACATGTTTTGATTCCAGGATGAAAAAAGTGTTTCTAAGCCTTAGCAATCAAAAACGACAAAGGAGAAGTGTTAGCCATGACTATGGGAAGATGAAAACAATTTGCAAATGAAAAAAACACAACATGTCCCTTGAAATACAATGCCACCGTGGGTAAATTATTTCCACATACGTGATGTTCTAAACTTTAATGAGAATCAATGAAGATATCATTGCAATTAAAGAAAAAAGATAAAAATAAAAAAATCCAACTACAGAAGTAGCAAAATAACTGTTAATCACAACAACTGAATTCTTTTATTTTCAAGTAATAGAATTTTTATTTCAATTGACAACACCTACTTTCTGCAAAACTCAGAAAACCAGCCTCTTAAATATACCTTGAGGCAAGATCAACTACTACGAAATTTCTGGAGCAGCCTTTGAAACTATGCTTCAAAAATCTAAAACTTTTATATAAACTTAAATATATATAAAGTTTTATATAAAACTTAAATATTGGTCGATTTTAAGTGACCAGTATTTTTACGTATGTAACTATATAACATGTAACAGATCAAAATCACAAGCAACCTTATCAACTTAACAATTTTCTTGCATCCTCTTGATGTAATACAATGAAGCCATTATGGCCATAAGACCATCTAATAACATAGGAAAAGGTTCCAAATTATTTTTGTGTGGAAAAAAAGTAAGTCACAAAGTATTATGTATAGTAGGAACTAATTAAGCAAAATATGTATTAATGCATATGAAAGAAAAAAAATATTAAAGCTTGGATTTTATCTACCAAATTCTTACAAAGATTATCCCTGTTACAGAGAATTAAGAGTATCACATATGGCATGAGAAGTATCTTCAGAATTTAAGCATATGCCCACGTGACAGTGGGTTAAGGATCAGAGAATAATGTTGTTGATGTTAGGTATCCTCATGCTGGTTCCGGCTCACAGCGACCCTATGTACAACAGAATGAAACACTGCTCCGTCCTGCGCGGTCCTCACAATCATTGCTATGTTTTAGTCCATCTTTGCAGCCACTGTGTCAATCCTTCTCACTGAAGGTCTGCCTCTTTTTTGCCGACCGTCTACCAAGCATGATATCCTTCTCCAGGGACTGGTCCCTCCTGATAACATGTCCAAAGTAATCCAATGAAGTCTCACGTTCCTCACTTCTAAGGAGCATTCTGGTTGTACTTCTTCCAAGACAGATTTGTTTGTCCTTTTGGCAGTGCATGACATGCTTAATACTCTTCTCCAACACCATGCATCAGTTCTTCTTCGGTCTTTTTTATTCATTGGCCAGTTTTCACATGCATATGAAGCAACTGAAAATACCATGGCTTGGGTCAGAAGCACCTTAGTCCTTAAAGTAACACATTTGCCTTCCCACACTTTTTTTGTTAGTTTTTCATTCAAAAATGTATATACAAACTGTTTTGTGACATTGGCTGCAACCCCCGCATTATGTCAGCACTCTCCCCCTTTCCATTTCCACTCTGGGTTCTCCGTATCCATTCGTCCAGTCTTCCTGTCACTTCCTGCCTTTTCATCTTTGATTTTGGGTAGGTGTCGCACATTTGGTCTCATTTACTTGATTGAACTAAGAAGCACGTTCCTCACTTGTGTTATTGTTTGTTTTATAAGCCTGTGTAATCTTTGGCTGAAAGGTGAACTTTGGGAGTAGCTTCAGTTCTGAGTTAGCAGGGTGTCCTGCGGCCACAGTCTTGGAGGTCTCTCCAGTCTCTATCAGACCGGAAAGCCTGGCCTTTTTTAGTGAGTTTGAATTTTGTTCTATATTTTATTCCAGCTCTGTCTGGGACCCTCTATTGTGACCCCTGTCAGAGCGTTTGGTAGTGGTAGCCAGGCACCATCTATTTCTTCTAGGCTCAGGCTGCTGGAGTCTGTGGTTCATGTTGTCCATTAGTCGTTTGGTCTAATATTTTCCTTGTGTCTCTGGTTTCTTCATTCTCCTTGGCTGTGAACGTTATGGGACCAATAGATGTATCTTAGATGGCTGCTTGCAAGCTTTTAAGACCCCAGACCCTACTCACCAAAGTAGGATATAGAACATTTTCTTTTTGAACTATATTATGTCAACTGACCTACATGTCCCCTGAGACCATGGTCCCCAGCCCTTAGCTCCAGTAACTCAGTCCCTCAAGGTGTTTGGATGTGTCTAGGAACCTTCTATGACTTTGCCATGGTCAAGTTGTTCTGCCTTCCCCTATATTGTGTATTTTCTTTCCCTTCACCAAAGTTAACATTTGTCTACTATCTAGTTAGTGATTTCCCCTGCCCACTCCTCCCCACCCTCTTAACCTTCAAAGATTGTTTCTCTTTCTGTGTGTAAACCTTTTCTTGGATATTTATAACAGTGATCTCATACAATATTTGTCCTTTTGTGATAGACGTATTTCACTCAGCATAATGACCTCCAAATTCATCCATGTTGTGAGATGTTTCACAGATTCATCACTGCTCTTCATCATTACGTAGTATTCCATTGTACCATAGTTTGTTTATCCATTCATCTGTTATTGGGCACTTCGGTTATTTCTTTTTTTTTTGGCTATTGTGAATAATGCTGCAATGAACATGGGTGTACGTATGTCTATTCGTGTGACAGCTCTTATTTCTCTAGGATATATTCCTAGGAGTGGGATTGCTGGATCATATGGTATTTCTATTTCTAGCTTTTTAAGGAAGCACCATATCATTTTCCAAAATAGTTGTTATCATTTTGTATTTCTTACCAGCAGTGTATAAGGGTTCCAATCTCCCTGCAAACCCTCCAACATTTGTTATTTTCTTTTCTTTTTTTTTTTAATTAGTGCCAGTAATGTCAGGTGAGATGGTATCTCATTGCAGTTTTGATTAGCATTTCTCTAATGGCTAATAATTGCCAGCATTTCCTCATCTGTCTTTTAGCCACCTGAATGTCTTCTTCGGTGAAGTATCTGTTCATATCCTTTGCCTATTTTTTGATTGGATTATTTGTCTTTTTGTTGTTGAAATGTTGAAGTATTGTATGGATTTAGAGATTAGATCTTTGTCAGATATGTGGTAGCCAAAAAATTTTCCCCTTCTGTATGTTCTCTTTTTACTCTTTTGGTGAAGTCTTTTGACGAGCGTGTTTACTTTTTAGGAGCTCCCAGTTATCTAGTTTATCTTCTGGTGTTTGTGCATTGTTTGTTATTTTTTGTATTGTTTTTACGCCATGCCTTAGGTCCCCTTGAGTCGTCCCTATTTTTTCTTCCATGATATTTATCATTTTAGGTTTTGTATTTACTCTTTGATGCATTTTGTGTTAGCTTTTGTATATGATGTGAGGTATGGGTCCTGTTTCATTTTTTTACAGACGGACATCCAGTTTTGCTAGCACCATTTGTTAAAAACACTATCTTGTCTGAATGGACTTCGGTCCTTTGTCAAAGATCAACTGACCAAAGTGGATGGACTTACTTCTAGGTTCTCGATTCTGTTCCATTGGTCTATGTGTCTGTCATTGTACCAGTACCAGGATGTTTTGACTACTGTGGCTGTATAGTAGGTTCTGAGATCAAGTATTATGAGGCTTCCTACTTTGTTCTTTTTCTTCAATAATGCTTTTCTTATCTGGGGTCTGTTTCCTTTCTATATAAAGTTGGTAATTAGTTTTTCCATCTCATTAAAGAATGCTGTTGCTATTTGGATCTGGGCTGACATTTTCACAATGTTGAGTCTTCCTATCCATGAGAATGGTATTTTTTTTTCCATTATGTAGGTCTTTTTTGGTTTTTTGCATAGTGTTTTGTAGTTTTCTTTGTATAGGTCTTTTACATCCCTGGTTAGATTTATTCCTAAGCATTTTATCTTTTTAGGGACTATTATAAATCTTATTGTTTTCCTAATTTCTTTTTTGAAGTTCTCTTTGTTGATGTCTAGGAATCCAACTGATTTTTGTATGTTGATCTTATATCTTGCTACTCTGCTGAATTGATTATTTTCAGTACTTTTCTTGTGGAATCTTTGAGGTTCTCTATGTATAGGATCATATCATCTGCAAATAGGGATAGTTTTACTTCTTCCTTTCTAATATGTATGCTCTTTATTTCTTTTTCTTGCCTTATTGCTCTAGGTAGGACATCCAGCACAATGTTAAATAGGAGTGGTGATAAAGGGCATCCTTGTCTTGTTCCCATTCTCTAGGGGAAAATTTTAACACTTTAAAGGGGTCTTTTGTAGCAGATTTGCCTAATGCAATTATTTGATTGCTAGACTGCTGCTTCCATAGACATTTATTGTGATCCAAGTAAAATGAAATCCTTGACACCTTCAAACGTTTCTCCATTTATCATGATGTTGCTTATTAGTCCAGTAGTGAAGATTTTTGTTTTCTTTATGTTGAGGTGTAATCTACACTGCAAGCTGTAGTCTTTGGTCTTCGTCAGTAAGTGCTTCAAGTCCTCTTCATTTTCAGGAAGTCTCCTAATCCTAATGTGGATGGAATACTAAAAACTTAATCTTGGCTTTCCACATCTAGTTTAGTGACCTTGGTCAAGTTATTAAACTCCCCTAAGCTTTAGCTGTCCCATTTTAAAAAACGTTATTTAAATAATGCTAACAGAACTAGTAATAGTAGTAATAGTAATGAATGTAATGTCTATATCACAGAGTTATTGTGGGCATGAAAAATTAAATAAAATAGGATAGTTTTTTTGCATATCTTAGGTACTTGTCATGGTTTGAATTGTGTCCCCCTAAAATATCTGTCAACTTGGATAGGTCATGATTCCCAGTGCTGTATGATTGTCTACCATTTTGTCATCTGATATGATTTCCCTATGTATTGTTAACTCTGTCACTATGATGTAATAAGATGGATTAACGGCAATTATATTGATGAGGTCTACAAGATTAGGTAGTGTCTTAAGCCAGTCTCTTTTGAGATATAAAAGAGAGAAGCGAGCAGAGAGACATGGGAACTTCATACCAACAAGAAAGAAATGCTGGGAGCAGAGCCCGTCCTTTGGACCTGAGGTTCCTGCACAGAGAAGCTCCCAGACCAAGGGAAGATTGATGACATGGACCTTCCTCCAGAGCCAACAAAGAAAGTATTCCCCTGGAGATGACGCCCTGAATTTGGACTTGTAGCCTACTGGATTGAGAGAGAATAAACTTCTCTTTGTTAAAGCCATCCACTTGTGGTATTTCTGTTATAGCAGCACTAGATAACTAAGACAGTACTCAATAAAAATTAGTTACTTTTCTGAAAAAGTGATAGGATGAAGAGTTCTTCAGAGCATTACATTGCCTGAGTTGGCAATTTTGATTGGCTGACAGCCCTGGAAGAGAACAGTGAATTTCTTTCAAAAAGGAAATATGCATTAGGTGACCTATAGGTACAATGTGTGCTGTTTTGGTATTGAGATATGAGCAACAGTTGAGCAGAGGAAAAGAAGACAGGGCTCTTTGTAAGACTGGGTCCTTACAATCTTCTCAGAAAGATAATGTTAACCTACGTAAAAAGCTTTTGATTTAAATTGCAATTTAATTTGCAATTTAACTTTACATTTGACTGTGTGTTTTATAAATATTTTCCATTTATTTTGAAAGGAGATGATCCCACATAAAAAGTTTTCCATCTCCAAAACACATAATCAAAACGACTAATTCATATGCTGCTGCTGGTTAGGAAAGATGAGTCACTGAACACAGAACTGAATTTCATCTTCAAGGGCCTGAAAATCAGCATTGCATGCAGAGGAGCCCATCACATTGTGAAATTGGTTTCATTATGCATATCTAGATAAGCAATTATTTGCCTACTTTAACGATAATGTATATGCTGCATTGGCTTCTTTGTTAATATGTAGAAAATGCAACAAACAGTACACAGATTTTTAATCTTAAAAAAAATGAATATAATACTATCCTTTTTCATACAACAGGCCTAGGTATGAAAGCTAAGAAGAAACCACTTCAGAATGCTATGATAAAATTTGTTCTAACTGGGATAATAATGTCTGGTTCACTCACTCATTTAGAAAATATTTATGAAGCACCTAGGTGTCACATGCCAGAGGACCCAGAAATAATACAGATAATTTTACAGATTATTTCTACTCTAATAAAGCTCACCAGTCTTTTCAAAATGGGAGTATTGGCAAGAAAGAGTTCTAGTAAGGGATTAGGCAAATAAAAAAATTTCATGTGCTGTAATTGTCTGAAGAGAATTAAGGAAAATTCAAAGCATATGTGTTTCTGCAGGTCTTGTGAGCAGAGGCACTGACGTCCTTGTTTCAGACCACCTTTTCAAGGATGTTTTTATATCAAACAGCATTTGAAGATAGAGATAATGCCTTTCTCTAGTGCAAAAGTTAGGTTTGTTTATTATTCAGTATAATGTATATAGTATCACCCTTTAGCAGGAAGGTTTACTGTCTGTTATAAAGATATGGGTTCTATAAGCTCAAAGTTACTCTTCTGGAATGCAACCAACTGCCTGTGCGAGCATCACCCGGACTTTTTCATTACATTCTGAGTATCATGGTTCAGAAAATCATCACAAATGCTGATATTCTGTTACTGTTATTGTTGGGAGTATTGACATCCTTTAATTCTGACCCAGTAATCTCATATCTTCTGTCAGCATCCACAGAATTGTGGCAGACTAAACTTGCATGCTTGCAAGTAGAATAAAATCTTAGTCTTCACAGTTCTTGACAAGGTCTTGACGAGTAGGTGAGTTTTCTGTCTTCAAGCCATGGAAGGTGTTACGGATTGAATTGTGTGCCCCCAAAATATGAGTTAACTTGACCAGGCAGTGATTCTCAGTATTATGTAATTATTCTCCATTTTGTGATCTGATGTAATTATCCTATGTCTTGTAAATCCTAACCTCTAATGTTAATGAGGTAGGATTAGAGGTAATTATGTTAATGAGACAAGACACAATCTACAGGATGAAGTCAAATTTTGAGTCAATCTCTTTTGAGATATAAAAGAGATTAAATAAGTGAGCAGAGCTCTAGGGACCTCCTACCACCAAGAAAGAAGAGACAGGAGTGGAGCATGTCCTTTGAACCCAGAGTCTCTGTGCTGAGAATCTCCTAGACTCAGGCGAATATTGATATCAAGACACAGGAAGATCTTCAAGAAATGCTGGACCTACAGATGTTGAAAGGAGACAAGGACTTTCCCCTAGAGCCAAAGGAGAGAAAAAGCATTCCCCTAGAGCTGGTACTCTGAATCTGGACTTCTAGCCTCCTAAACTGTGACAGAATAAATTTCAATTTGTTAAAGCCATCCACTTGTGGTATTTCTGTTATAGCTGCACTGGATAACTAAGACAGAGGGTGGAGACAAAATTTGAAAAAAAAAATGTTGGATGATAGAAGTACAGACTAAGAAGAGTTTGATGAGGAAGGCAGGGTCTTGATCATGCAGACTTGCAAGCCATGGTCTAGAGTTGTATTTTATTTGTGCAATGGGAATCAACTGTAGGATTTAAGCAGAAAAATGACATAATCAGATTTATATATTATACATTTATTAAAAATATGGATAAAAATATAGACTCTGAGTCAGAAGATTTACATCTATTTCTCAGTCCTTCCGTATAGCAGTTGTATGATCTTGGATGAATCACAATTGTCTGAGCTTCTGGTTTTTCTAAATTAAAAGAAAATCAACAGTAGCTACTATTGGTTTATTTGCCAAACAAGAAAAGTTTGCCTACCACGGTTCAGACATGATATCAATCTCCATGAATATCAATATATAAGAAAAAGCTTTGCCTCTGAAAGGTCAAGAGACTAATACATCATATCTCGGTGTTAGGAAGAAATTTAAATACATGTATAAGAGCAGTTTGTTCACTCTAAAATCATCTACAAATGTAAGATGGGAAAAAAATTGTTTTCCTTGATATACATTTCAGAACTTCCAGTTTCAGCTTAGAAATGTAAAGAGGTGGAAGGAAAGTCACTTGCACCCCTGTAACAGGAAAAAAGATGGATAAATATCATATCAATGACTTTTTAAAAATTCATTAGGGAACTGCATTTGCCATAAAAACAACTAACCCAAATTCTAGAGAGAGGCAGGTACCTGCTGTGAGAAACAGGATCTGGACATCTGATTACCAGAACAGATATTACCAAAAACTATGCAAGCTAGTAAGATGAGTCTGTAGGAAATGTTTAACAAATTTCTGAAGGCTGAGTGTCGGCTACAGTGACAGTGTAAAGGTTCTGTGCGTCACAGACCTTGAGGGGTTTGCACACTCTTGCAGGCTTTACCTTCAGGAACCCCACCAAGTACTCATAGGGATAGAGGAGAATCCTGAGAAATCTTCTCCTATGGTACTACTTAGGGCAGGTGAGCAGCAGCCACTGCCCAAACCTTTCCAGACTCAATTTCCCATACATCCTAAGGCCTTAATTTTCATGGAGAATGACAACTAAATGTAGCTTGAGGGTACTAACGGAAATCCACTTAAGCTGGGTCAAGGGACTAGAACAGCAATAACAAACAAGATTTACTCCTGGGGGAAGGGAAGAAATATATATAGTAGATTCAGCATTACATGTGGAAGAGGGTTAGGAACACTTGTGAAAGCATATCCCCAGGTCCCAGGTTCACAATGTTTCTTAAAGACTGAGACTTAATTAGAACACTAGACAATGTTCTCCCACTCTCACTCCTCAGCATAATGCTAATAAGAGTCAGGTAAACATAATAGTGGAATATAGCTAGAAGAGCAGCAAGAGATAGATTTTCACAAAGGAGCAAAACAAAAGGATTACCAAAAGTGAAATAGACAGATCCAAATCTAACTGGATAGCATAAAAATTCTCTGGAAAATTACCCCATACCGTAAAAACTAGGGTTCCATAGAGGAATTTGAAGCTTTTGGTGCAATGAAGGTAACCATAGCAACAAAAAGCTTAAATTCCAGCCCAACCCCTCACTAGATTAATGCACATCACCACACTAAAGACCTAGTAGAAGAAACGCATATTCATTGCCAAGCATTAAAAATAAAATATTTATCTCAGTACCCATTGTCCTATACACTATGTCCAGCTTTCACCAAAAAATTATAAGCATCCAAAAATTCAAGAAACAAGACAGTCTGTCGAGACAAAATGATTATCAGAACCAGACTCAGCTATAGCAGATGTTGGAACTATCAAGCAAGGAATTTAAAGTAGCTATCATTAGTATATTAAAGGCACTAATAAAAAAGGTAGACAACATGCAAGATTAGATAGGTAATTTCAGAACAGAAAACTATAACAAATAATGAAATAGAAATGTAAGAAATAAATCCACTGTAACAGAAATAAAGAACCATTTTGATAAGCTCATCAATGAGTCTGACACCATTGAGGAAACAACTAGTAAACTTAAAGAAAGTCAGTAGAAATTACTCAAATTAAAACACAAAGACAAAAAAAGCATGGAGAAAAAAATAAAATGAAACAAAAAGAAGAGTTCCCAAGAGCTATAGGACAATATCAAACAATCTGATATACGCTTAATTGAAATCCCAGAGGAAGAGAGAACTGAGCAGCAGAAATATATAAAGATCTGCTAAAAATTGATAAGAACAACCACCCAATAGAAAAAATAAAACCCAAAACTCATTGCCGTCTGTTGAGTGGATTCTGACTCATAACAACCCTACAGGATGGAGTAGAATTGCCCCATAGGGTACTGCTACCTTTTGGTTAGCAACCATGCATTTAATCACTGCACCACCAGGGCTCCAATTAGAAAGAATAGCAACAGGTAATTCTGAGAGAATATACAAAAAAACATTTAAATATGTGAAAAGCACAACCTTACTCTAAAGTCGAGCTTCAAACTGTTTAGTTCTGGTTTGAACCCCTGATGAGAATTTGCATTTCTAACAAATTCCCAAAAAGTTATAGATAAGAATCACCTGGGGATGTTTTTAAAATGTATATTCTGATTCAGTTTATCTGTGATGGACGTGCAAATTCTCAGTAGGGAACTTGTTAGAAGTGCAAATTCTCAGCAGGGGTTGGAGCTGGGAAGAACTGGTTCAAAGCCCTGCTCTAAAGTACATAGTAAATTAAAGCTATACTGAAATACAATTTCTCACCAAGTAGGCAAAAATCTAAAGTTTGACAATGTACTATTTGATGATGATGTAAAGAAGTAAGCATAATCAAACATTGGTGGTGGGGATGTAAATAATACAATCCCTATGGAAGAGAATTTGGGCAAATAAAACAAAGTTTAACTCATCAATTGCACTTCTTGAAATTATTTCAAAGATATACCGGCAAAATATAAGATATGCTAAGTGAAATAACAAAAGATTGGAAACAATACTGAAGTCCATTGATAGAAGATTGAATAACTATATTAAATTAATTCAACAGAATCTTTCATATATACGTATATGTATGAAAGACAATGAGGAAGATCTCAACATTTCTATATACTATTAGTGTCAAGTGAAAAAAGGAAGGGATAAAAGAATGCATAACGTATGACACTTGTGCAAACATATAAGGCAGATATAAATTAATATATATAAATGCTTATATTTTAAAAAAAGGTAAAAAAAAGGAGATGAATAAAATGATCTAATGAAAATGACTATGAGGATTCAGAATGAAATCTAGATCTGAATGAACGTATTGGAATTTCTCTAATACAATAGCACATTATTAATGTTGGGGATAGGAGGAAGCCACTCTAGCAATAACTTCACTCCTTAAAGTGCAAAGCCAAATTTACTCTATTCTAGTCTGGATGAATCAATATAATTATGAGGATCAACACTTAGAAGTTGTTGTTGTTAGGTGCTGTTGAGTCAGTTCTGACTCACAGCAACCCTATGTACAACAGAACGAAACACTGCCCAGTCCTGCGCCAACCTCACAATCATTGTTATGCTTGAGCCCACTGTTGCAGCTACTGTGTTAGTCCATCTCAGTAAGGGTCTTCCTCTTTTTTGCTCATCCTCTACTTTACCGAGCCTGATGTGCTTCACCAGGGACTGGTCCCTCCTGAGAACTTGTCCAAAGTGTGTGAGACAAAGTCTCCCATCCTTGCTTCTAATGAGCATTCTGGCTGTACTTCTTCTAAGACAGATTTGTTCGTTCTTTTGGCAGTACATGGTATATTCAATATTCTTTCCCAACACTGTAATTCAAAGGCATCAATTCTTCTTTGATCTTCCTTATTAATGTCCAGCTTTCACAGGCATATGAGGCAATTGAAAACACTATGGCTTGGGTCAGGTGCACCTTAGTCCTTAAAGTGACATCTTTGTTTTTTAAAATTTTAAGCAGGCCTTTGCAGCAGATTTGCCTAATGCAAAGTGTCATTTGATTTCTTGACTACTGCTTCCATGAGCATTGATTTTGGATCCAAGTAAAATGAAATCCTTTGCAATTCAATATTTTCTCTGTTTATCATGATGTTGTTTATTGGTCCAGTTGTGAGGGATTTTTGTTTTATGTTGAGGTATAATCCATACTGAAGGCTGTGGTCTTTGATCTTCCATCAGTAAGTGCTTTAAGTCCTCTTCACTTTCAGCAAGCAAGGTTGTGTCATCTGCATATCACAGGTTGTTAATGAGTCTTCCTCCAATCCAGATGCCATGTTCTTTTTCATATAGTCCAGCTTCTCAGATTATTTACTCAACACACAGACTGAATAAATATGGTCAAAGGATACAACCCTGAAGCACACCTTTCTTGACTTTAAACCATGCAGTTTCCCCTTGTTCTGTTCATATGACTGCCTCTTGTTCTAAGTGCAGTTTCCTCACGAGCACAATTAAGTATTCTGAAATTCCCATCCTTTGCAATGTTATCCATAATTTGTTATGATCCACATAGTGGAATGCCTTTGCATAGTCAGTAGAATACATGTAAGCATCTTTCTGGTATTCTCTGCTTTCAGCCATGATCTGTCTGACATCAGCAATAATATCCCTTGTTCCACATCTTCTTCTGAATCTGGCTTGAATTTCTGGCAGCTCCCTGTCGATGTACTACTGCAACCACATTTGTATGATCTTCAGCAAAATTTTACTTACATATGATTTGTTGGATAATTTCTGAATTCTGTTGGATCACCTTTCTTTGGAATGAATACAAATATGGATCTCTTCCAGTCGGTTGGCCAGGTAGATGTCTTCCAGAATTCTTAGCATAGATGCGTGGGCACTTCCAGCTCTGCGTCCGTTTGTTGAAACATCTCAGTTGGTATTCCATCAATTCCTGGAGCCTTATTTTTCACCAATGCCTTCAGTGCAGCTTCAACTTCTTCCTTCAGTACCATCGGTTCTTAATCATATGCTACCTCCTGAAATGGAGGAACATCAACCAATTCTTTTTGGTACAGTGACTCTGTGTATTCTTTCCACCTTCTTTTGATGCTTTCTGCATCGTTTAATATTTTCCCTGTAGAATCCTTCGATATTGCCACGCGAGGCTTGAATTTTTTCTTCAGTTCTTTCAGCTTGAGAAATGCCAGGCATGTTCTTCCCTTTTGGCTTTCTGTTTCCAGGTTTTTTCACATCTCATTATAACACTTACTTTACATTTAGAAGAGAAAATACTTAAACGTGGGCTGAATTTATTCCCTTTTAGTAATGAGTCTGAAAATTTTGATTGAGGGGTGAGATCTGTACACTCAACTCTGACAAGAGATCTCAGGCCTTATGGAACATTTTGGGTGAAGTAACAGGGGTGGTTGCAATGCATTTTGGGATTATTTTATGCAGTGTTTAGTGCACAGTGGCTCCTATGAGGAATGAGGATGGAACTCTGAAGGTTCTAAAATCGAGACTGGGGGAATACGGGATGTCATGGAGGTGTGAATTAACATAAGGGTTAAATTATTAACAATTGCCTGAATACACATTTGGATGGATATTATAGGTAGATGGAGCATTATTCCTTTACCATTTTTCAAATTGTATGTCATGTAATTTCATCTTTCATCCACTTTTAATTGGCCATGCTAAATGGGAACATTTGAAAATGTCCAAGCCCTCCTGGATACTACACACTAAGCTCAAGAGGAGAAAAATTACAATTCTAGGAAAGAAATTAGAGATCAATGCTCTGATTAGGGAAATTGTTGATGTGGAATATTTTATAAACAGGTTTATTGATGTGTAATTCAGATAAAATAAACCACATATGTTTAAAGTGTACAATTTTAATAGATTTTGACATACGTATACGACTGGAAAGATGATCGCCACAGTCAAGATAGTGAAAATTAACCATCACTTTCCCATGTTTCCTCGTTTGCTATTCCTTCCTGTAGTCTCTCCCTTTCCCTACACACCCCGTCACACACTCAACCACTGACCTGCTTTTTGTCACTATAGATTAGTCAGTATTTTCCAGAATTTTATATAAATGAAATAATAAAGCATGTGTTCTTTTTTTGCCTGGCCACTTTCATTCAGCATAATTATTTTAAGAATCATTCATGTTATTGAATTTATCAAAACTTCATTCATTTTTATTCCTGGGTAGTTTTCTAATATGTAAATATACCACCATTTGTTTATCCATTTGCCTTTTGGTGGACATGTTGGTTATTTTCAGTTTTCAACTATCACAAATAAAGCTGCTATGAACATTTGCATACACATTTTTTTATGGACATATGCTTTATCTTAAGTACCTAGGAGTGGAATGGCTGAGATGTATGATACAGTACATACAACTTTTTAAAGAAAATACTGAATTCACTCCCCAAGTGGTTGTATCAATTTTCATTCCCACCAGCAGTGTATGAGTTCCACTTGCTCCATATCCTCAGTGATACTAGGAATAGTTGGCCTTTAAATTTCGGCAATTTAGGTACATAATGGTAGTTGATTGTGATTTTCATTTACATTCCTGTCAAAACTAAAGATGTTGAGAATCTTCCCATGTACTTTTTTGCAATAGCATAACTTCTTTAATATAGTGTGTGCTCAAATATTTTGCACATTTTTGGATTTTTTAAATTATTATTGACTTTTGAATGTTCTTTATTTATTGTGCCATAACCTAGTGAGGCAGGATTTGGACTGATAAGATTTAACAGCAAGTTGTTCCACAACATCAGTGATCTCATGATAGCTGGCTCTTCAGAGACAGAAACACAGATGGAATTAATGACTGCAGTCATTTATGAAAATAAAGCCTGGATGATACATACAACTAAAATTCAAGGTCCAGCCCAATTTGTGAAATTCCAGGGGATTGTATACACTGGAGCATTTGGAGTCATTCCTTAAATTATAAGAAATAAGCTACTATTTCTCAAGACCATGTCACTAATAAGGAAGCTCAGAGACTGAAAGATTTTGTTTGGATTTTGATAAAATCATATTCTTTACCTACAAATCCTGTTGGCTCAATTAACAATATCACCAGAAAGCAATCTTAATTGGAATTTTAGGATTTCCGTTAGAAACATGCTTTAAAATACTTTCAAGAACATAGCACAGGCAATACCTGACCCTTACAACCTCATCATGTTCATGATGTTACACATGTTGGGTAATAAAATATACACCAACTAGACCTTTTGGAAGAAATTGAAGAAGGCTACTCAGTATAAATTTCTTAGGTTTTGGTCTTAAAATGTGCCCAGTACTGCTGCTCATTACAACCCATTTAAAAGAAAATTATTACCCTGCTATGGGACACCGATCAAAACGGCCCTCACCGTAGAAAGATATCAGACAATTTGGAGACCAGAAATATCATGGATAGAAAGATGTCAGAGAAAAGACTTGAATAAAGAAGAAACAGCCCAGGGAAGTTCACTGGTGAATAGAAGTGGTATATTCAACATTATACTATGGGGTAGGGGGCAATTCCAACAGGCATATATTAGCAGGCTGCTTCACTCACCATAGGGTCCAACATAGAGCCTTCTAGAGCCACCCGCTTCCATCACTGTGTGTTTTGAACCTTTTGATTCTTTGCTAGCTGATACAACAATTGACCAGGTAGAGAAAACCCTGACAGAATAAATTTCTTAAAATCTCAGGGAAAGAGAGAGAGAGAGAGCAAAACTCAGATGAGAGAAAGCAAAACTCAGATGTGTGAGGTAATAATATTAACTGGCATTTTTTGAACCTTTTCTGACAGTGTAGTATATCATTAGACCCTCATAGCAAACTGACTAGATAGAATATATCGTTAAGGTCATATATTACTGATGTTACTGTTGTTAGGTGCCATCGAGTTGGTTCTGACTCATAACAACCCTATGTATAACAGAACAAAATATTGCCCAGTCCTGCACCTCCCTCCCAATCGTTGCTGTGTTTGAGCCTATGTTGTAGTCACTGTGTCAGTCCGTCTCACTGAGGGTCTTCTTCCTTTTGTCTGATTCTCTACTTTACCAAGCATGATATCCTTCTCCAAGGATTGGTCCCTCCGTATAAAATGCTCAAAGTAAGCGAGACGAAGTCTTGCCATTCTCACATCTAAGGAGTATTCTGCTGTACTTCTTGCAAGACAGTTTGTTCATTCTTCTGGCAGTCCATGGTATATTCAATATTCTTCACCTACACCACAATTCCAGCGGGCTAATTCTTCTTCAGTCTTCCGTTTTCATCATCCAGCTTTCACATCTATATGAGGCGATACACAATACCATGGCTTGGGTCAGCCGCATATTAGTCATCAAACTGACATGTTGGCTTTTTAAGATTTTAAAGAGGTCATTTGCAGCAGTTTTGCCCAGTGCAATGTGCTGTTTAACTCCTTGACTGCTGCTTATATTATGGGTGTTGATGTGGATCTAAGTAAAATGAAATCTTTGTAACTTCAATATTTTCTCCTTTTAAGAAAAAAGTAGAACAAAATTAAATTCACGAAAAAAAAAGACTAGACTTACTGGTCTGACAGAGACTGGATAAACCCCAAGAGTATGGCCCACAGACACCCTTTAACTCAGTACCAAGGTCACTCTTGAGGTTCACCCTTATGCCAAAGATTAGATAGGCCCATAAAACAAAATGAGGATAAATGAGCACACCAGCCCAGGGGCAAGGACTAGAAAGCAGGAGGGGACAGGAAAGCTGGTAATGGGGAACCCAAATTCAAGAAGGGGAGAGTGTTAACATGTCATGGGGTTGGCAACTAACGTCACAAAATAATATGTGTATTAATTGTTTAATGAGACACTAAATTTGCTCTGTAAACTTTGATCTAAAGCACAATAAAAAAATTAAATGTAGTTCACATTAATTTTTTATCTGGCCTTTGTATAAGATACTTAAAAAAATATATTTTCTCTGTTTATCATGGTATTGCTTATTGGTCTGGTTGTGAGAATTTTTGTTTTCTTTATGTTGAGGTGTAATTCATACTAAAGATTGTAGTCTTTGATATTGATTGGTAAGTATTTCAATTCTCTTCACTTTCAGCAAGCAATGTTGTGTCATCTGCCTATCCCAAGTTGTTAATGAGTCTTCCTCCAATCCTAATGTTGAGTTCTTCTTCATATAATCCAGCTTCTTGGATTATTTGATTAGCATACAGATTGAATAAGTATGGTGGAAGGATACAACCCTGATGCACACCTTTCCTGATTATAAACTATGCAGTATCCCCTTGTTCTGTTTGAAAGGCTGCCTCTTGGTCTATGTACAGGTTCCTCATAACCACAATTAAGTGTTCTGGAATTCCCATTCTTTGCAATGTTATCTATAATTTGTTAGGATCCACATAATCGATTGCCTTGCATAGTCAATAAAACAGAGGTAAACATCTTTTTGGTATTCTCTGCTTTCAGCCAAGATCCATCTAATATTAGCAATGATCCAGTGTTTCACGTCCTCTTCTAAATTCAGCTTGAGTTTCTGGCAGTTCCCTGTCACTGTATGGCTGCAGTCGTTTTTTAATTACTTTCAGTCAAATTTTGCTTGCACGCAATATTAATGATATTGTTCTATAACTTCCACATTTTGTTGCATCCCTTAATCTGGACTATTCACAAATATGGATCTCTTTCAGTAGATTTGGCCAGGTAGCCATCCTCCAAATTTTTTGGCATAGACAAGCAAGCACTTCCGGCATTGCACCCATTTGTTGAAACATCTCAATTTCTGTTCCGTCAGTTTCTGGAGCCTTGTATTTCACCTGTGTCTTCAGTTCAGCTTGGACTTCTTCCTTCGGTACCATTGGTTCTTGATCATATGTTATCCCTTGAAAGGTATGAACACTGATCAATTATTTTTGATACAGTGATTTTGTGTATTCCTTCCATCTTCATTTGATGCTTCCTGTGTAGTTCAATATTTTGCCCACTGAATCCTTCAATCCTTGCAACTTGAGGCTTGAATGTTTTCTTCAGTTCTTTCAGTTTGAGAAATGCCAGGCAAGTTCTTCCCTTTTGGTTTTCTAACTCCAGGCTTTTGCACCTTCATTTTAATACCTTACTTTGTCTTCTTAAGCTTCCCTTTAAAACCTTTTGTTCAGCTTTTTTTTTTTTTTTTTATTTAATGGTTTAAATAAACAGTTTTATTTAAATCTAGACACACTGATTACATTCCTCAAGTTGGGCAATCATTTTTATCCTCCTTTTCTGAGTTGTTCCTTCCCTGTTAACAACATAAATTCACTGCCCTTTAAGATTCTTATCTAACCTTTCGAGTTGCTGTTATCAATTTGATCCCATATAGATAGCTCTTAAAAGAACATAATGCTTAAGGTGGACATCTTTTACTAGTTAAGCTAAACTATTGCTTGGCTTTAAGAAGACTTCAGGGGATATTTTTGGTTTAAGGTTTAAAGATTATCTCAGGGCAATATTTTCTGGGGATTATCCAACCTTTATGGCTCCAGGAAGTCTAGATTTCATGAGAATTTGAAATTATCTTCTGCATTTCCCTCTTTTGATTGGGATTTTTCTATAGAATCTTTGATCAAAACGTTCAGTAAGGGTAGCCAGGCACTATCCAGTTCTTCTGGTCTCACGGCAAAGGAGGCAGACATTCATGGAGGCATTTAGCCACACATTCCATACTTTCCTCCTGTTCCTGACTCTCCTTGCTCCTCTGTTGCTCCAGGCAAATAGAGACCAATTGTTGTGCCACGGATGGTCACTTGCAGGTTTTTACGACCCCAGGCATTACACAACAAACTAGGAGGTAGAACAGAAGCACTAAACATGTTATTAGGCCAATTAACTGAGATATCCCATGAAACCATGACCCTAAACTTCTAAACCAAGGAACCAGACCCTCTTTTTACTCTGTCATTTCTTCCTTTTGCTTTAGCTACTTCACACTCGAGAGCAAGTTTTAGAGTATTTTCTGACATTCGTTTTGGTCTTTTTTTTCTTCCTTGTCTTTTTAATGACCCTTTGATTTTTCAATTATGATGTCCTAGATGCCATCCCACAACTCTTCTGGTCTTTGGTCATCCCACAACTCTTCTGGTCTTTGGTTCAGTTCTATCACCTGTCTGTCAGTGTATCATAAAATGGTGGCTTGTATGTTGCTGTGATGCTGGAAGTTTTGCCAACAGTATTTCAGATATCAGCAAGGTCACTCATTGTGGACAGGTTTCAGCAGAGCTTCTAAACTAAGTGGAAGAAGAACCTGGTGCTGTACTTCTGAAAAAAAAAAAAAATTAACCAGTGAAAACCATATAGATAGCAGAGGAACATTTACTGATCTAGCACTGAAAGATGAGCCCCTCAGGTTGGAAGGCACTCAAAATATGACTGGAGAAGATCTGCCTCCTCAAAGTAGAGTTGACCTTAATGATGTGGATGGAGTAAAGCTTTCAGGATCTGCATTTGCTGATGTGGCATGAAGAAATAGCTGCAAACATCCATTAGTAATCAGAACATGGAATGTAATTTTACTGAAAGAAAACTAAATTATGTAAGTAACTTGTGCAAGGTTGTGTTGATAATAATTAGTAGAGTCCAGATTAAAATCCAGGTAGCCCTTTACTCTTAACTAATGCCCTAAACTTCTTCAAATTGACTGCACACAGTCTTAGATGAGCTCATTCTCTCTCTCTCTCTCTCTCTCTCTCTCTCTCTCATTCTGCCCTACCCTCCTTGCACTCAAGCTACAGAAAAGAATTAAAAAAACAACAAATACTGGGCTCAAGTACAGCTCTAAACAGATGAAAACCAGATCTCAAATACAGTGTTAAGGAGTTACCCACACTATATCAAAACAAAATTTCTGGAGAAGCCAGGCTTTCTGGATAGTTGTTTCCTAGGTTAAAAACATACGCTATTTCAGGAGGAAGGAAGGAATGGAGAAAAGAAGGAGGGGTGTAAGAAAAAAGGAAGAAGAAAGAAAAGTAAAACAAGGGAAGAAATGAATAAAATTCAATCAAGTAACCAGTCTGGGAAAGAACTAATAAGTCAATGAATGAGCAGAAGGAAATTCCCCATAAGTGTTCTGTGCCACCAAACAATAAGATCATAAATTCAATAAAACAAGAGTTTGGACACAAGATGAAGAAACAGGAGAATAACATTAAAAAGTTAGGTTACAGAGATAAGGGAACATACTGGAAACCAAAAACATTATTAGAGAAGCTATAAATAAATTGAAATCAACAAGGAACAGAATAAATCCAATTAAGACTTAGAAAGAAGGCTTGAGATAGCCACAAGGATCACAGAAAGAAGCATCATATATTAGATTAATTATGGGAATATAATAAATATATTGAATAAAGGCATTTTAACGTAAGAATAGCTGGTGTTCCTGAGGTAGAGAAACAAAAACAGAAGAATAAAAATGTATTCAAGAAAAACAATTCCTTGAAATAAAGGAATGAATTCTGCAGAATAAAAAAGCACACTGTTTCAAAATAAACTAGTGTAGAATGACCCCTAGTTATACAACGTATCTCCGTAAAGTTTTTTTTTAACTTTTTATTTGAAGTAATGTTAGATTTACAGAAGAGTTGCAAAAATAACAGAGTTCTCTTATACTCTTAGGGCAGTTAACCTTAATGTTAGCATATTACATAAGTATGATACAATTTAAAAAATGATAATAAGATTTATACAATGCTATAAACCAAACTACAAACTTTGTATCTTGATATATATAATATACACATTATGGATACAAGTCCTCTATCAGAATATAATTTGCAAATATTTTCTCCCAGCCTGTAGTTTGCCTTTTCATTCTCTTCACAGTGACTTTTGTGGAACAAAAGTTTGTTTTTAATTTTGATAAAGTTTATTTATCAATTTATTTTCATTCATTGATCATGTTTTTGATGTTTTGTCTAAAAATTTCTGACAAAATTACAGGTCACACATATTTTTCACTATATTTTATGTTTTATATTTAGTCTTGTGTCTATTTTGTGCTAACATTTGTATAAGGAGTGTGGAATATGTTGAGGTCCATTGTTTTGCATATGGACATAAAATTCTCCCATGAAAATTTGGCAGTTATGTATTGAAGAGATTGTCCTTCCTTCACTGAATTGCATTTGCACATTTGTCAAAAATCCACTGACTATGTTTGTATGAGTCTATTTGTGGGCTCTCTTTTCTGCTCCATTGATTTATGTTTTACACCAATACTGCACTATCCTGACTTCTGTAGCTTCATCAATCAGGTAGAGTACTCAAATGTTTTGTCCATTTTCAGAAGTATTTTACCTCTTACAGGTTCTTTGATTTTCTATATAAATTTTATAATGAACTTGTCTGTAATTTACGTGTTTTCTGAAATTTTGTTTGAGATTTTATTGAATCTATAAAAAAAAATTGGGGAGAATTGACATTTTAGCAATATTATGTTTTCCAATGCATGATCACCATAAATATTTAGATTTTTTATTTCATTCGTTTTTTTGTAGTTTCCGGTATACATTTCCCGTGCATATGTTACAATACAGCAAAGTACTTTTATGTAATTGTAAACAATAATTTTTAATTCAAAATGCCAACTGTTCATTGTTATTATAAAGACATAAAAGTAACTATTGTATATTGAACTTGTATCCTGCATCCTTTCTAAACTCATTTTCAAGTTCTAAAAGATACAAGAAACTTTGGGATTTTCTATGTAGTGAATCATGTCACAGAGAAGAGAAACTGGTTTATTTTTTCCTTTCCAAACATTATGATTTTGATTTCACTTTCTTGCATTATTAAACATCTAGTATAACTTTGAATATAGTGGTGAGAGAGGGCATCTTGGCTATTCCCAGTCTTAGGGTGCAAGCATTCACGACCTTACCATTAATTACAAGGTTAGCTGTAGCTTTTTTATAGAGGCCCTTTATTAGGCTAAGGAAATTTCCTTCTATCTAAAGTTTGCTGAGAATTTTTATCATGACTAGATGGTGAATTATGTCAAAAGTGTATTGTGTACATATTGGGATATGTTGTATTCATTTAGTCTGTTAACATGGTGAATTACATTGACTTTTAAATGTTGAACCAACCTTGCATTTCTGAACCCTACTTGTTCATTATGCATTATTCCTTTTACATAGTTCTAGATTACATTCTCTATAATTTTGTGGATGATTTTTGTGTCTATAATAATGAGAGATATTGGTCTTCAGTTTTATTTTCCTGTAATGTCTTTACCTTATTTTGGTATTAGGGTAATTCTGTTCTCAAAATATGGGAAGTGTTCCTCTATAAACACATAGATCAACGGAACGGAAACGAGAGCCTAGAAATAGACTCTTAGAAATATAGACATGGTGTGTATTTCTTCTTTCTTAAATGATTGGTAGAATTCATCAGTATAACTATCTGGGCCAGAAGTTTTGCTTTTTGGAAGTTTTTTAACTATAAATTTAATTTCTTTAAAAGATATATTAGTACTCAAGATTATCTATTGCTTCTTCTTCCTTTTTTTTTTTTTTTCCTTGAGTGAGTTTTGGTAGTTTGTAACTTCCAATGAATTAAGTCATTTTATTTGTCAAATTTATGGGCATAGATTGTACCTGACACACTGTAGGATGACCTGTATGAGTCACATCCTTGTATAATCCCCTTCCGTTGAGCGTGAGTGGAATCTGTGACTTATTTCAAGGCATTAGAGTTTACAAAGATAATGGGATAGTGACTCCTGATATTGTGGCATATTATTTAGCATCTAATTTAGCATATTGAAGCAAGAGATTTTCCCTTGCTAGCTTTGAAGGAGTAAACTGCTATGTCATGAGAGGGCCTAGGAGGGAACTATGTGATGAGCAGCTGCATTCAACATCTAGGAGCTGAAAGTAGCCCTCTTCCAACAACCAGCAAGAAAATGATGCCTCAGTCCTACAACTTCAAGGAACTGAATTCTGTCAAAAAACCACATGAGCTTGAAAAAGATCTCAATCTCCAGAATGGAGCAGAGCTCACCTCACCTTGATTCAGCCTTGTGAGACCCTAGCAGATGACCCCTCTAAGTCATGGGCGGACTTCTGATGCCAGAAAATTGTGAGATAATGATATGTACGTTGTTGTAAGTCTCTAAAGTCTTTGGTAGCATGCTATGCAGCATTAGATAATACTGCAGAGTTTTCACAGTATTTCTTTTTTATTTTATTTAATATTTCTGAGATGAATAGTAACATCCCTTCTTTAATTTATGAAAATGATAACTTTTGTCTTCTGTCGCTCTCTCTCTCTTTTTTTTTTTTTTTTTTATTTTGTCTTGCTTGGTATGGCTATAGCTTGGTAACTTTTATTGATCTAGTCACAAAACAGTTCTTTTGTTTCATTAATTTTCTCTATTTTTTCTTTATTTTCAAAGTTATTATCATCTGCTCTTTATTATTTATTTTCTTCCATTTGATACATGTTAATTTATTGATCTTTCTCTGAATATTATGGTGAAAGCTTAGGTTACTGGTTTCACATGTTTATTGTTTTCTAATGTTAGCATTGAATCCTATACGTTTCTATCTATGAATTCACTGTGCCACACAAGTTATGTTATCTTGTAATTTCATTGTTGGTTATGATTTTGAACTTCAGTGATAAAGAAAAATTTATTTATTTCTGTGTTTGGCAATATTGCAAACTAAATATTCTAAAGAATTCCTTGTAAAATGCATCTAGAAGGTTGGAGAAAATATGTAAACTCTTCCGTTAATGCCTGGTGGAATTTGCAAAAAAGTAATGAAAATTTGAGTGGAAAGAAGTTTAGGAATAAATTTTCAGAGGTAACTAAGCACTTCGTGTTAACCTGGAGGCATCTATTACATTCAGTGAAAAGGAGTTTTGTTTTAGTCACGACGCAAGTGTCCTGCACAAAAATGGAAAACCTGTGTTCTGCACAAGATGGAAAGTTGGATAAATGACCTGTGCATATGACAGGGATTTTCAAAAGCCTATATTACTCAGTCAAAGGTGAATTAGAAAAAGAAATCTACCTATTATCAAAAGTAGATTGCAAATAAACTTATGTCTTAGGTTACAAGGAAGTTATAGGGAAAAAACTCCATCTAAATTTGGATTCACAAGGTAACCTACAGGAGTACTTGAGGCCCAAAATGCACTACATGTGTGACATGAAAAATTTCAAGTCACAAAATTCATTAAAAATTTCCCTGGGCTGGTAGTAACCCCAGATGTGTAATAGAATCAATGTACCCCTAACACAGTTACTAAACAGTTCTCAGAGATAGAGTTCCACCAAATATGAGCTCACAATAAAAAGAAATCCTAAAACAAATATGGAAACAATGTCCCATTAGCAATAACCTGCAGAAAAAAATAAACAATATGAATTCACATCTAATTTTATATTGGAATATGCTACTACAATAATTATGTTTAATATACAAAATAAATAAAATAACAATTATAAGTAAGGAAAATAGATCTGAAAGAAAACCAAATAGAAAAACTAGAAATGAAAAGTATCATCACTGAAATTAAAAATTCGGTTGACTATTTAAACAGTGCATTAGAACAACGGTAGAGATAATTAGTAAACTAAAGATGGAAAACCCAAAAAACCAAACCCTTTGCCAATGAGTCGATTCTGACTCATAGTGACCCTGTAGGACAACCAAGGAGTGGCTGGTGGATTTGAACTGTCGACCATTTGGTTAGCCCCCAAGCTCTTAACCACTGTGCCACTAGGGCTCCAAACTAAAGATAAAGCTGGCAAATTACATAGAATTCAGTATAGAAAATCTAAAATGAAAAATAAAACAGTTTAATACTCATGGAGGATAGAGAGAGTTCCAAAATACATCTAACAGAGTTTCAGAAAAATATAATGAAGACATTTGGGGATATGCAATATTTCAAAATAATATCCAAGAACTCCTAAGAATTGGCAACAAACACCAATCCCTCAGATTAAGAAAGCACAAAGGGAAAAGACATATTGAATTAATTATGGAGCATATAATAAAAGAAACACACACATAATCACTTATCAGTGAAATTAAATAACCCAGAAGACATAAGAAAAACCTTAAAGGCATCTAAAGAAATGATAATTTACCTATGAAAACAATAATTAGCTTGAAAGCTGAGAGCACAAAGAAACAAAAGACAGTATCTTCAATGATGAGAGAAGTATCTTTCATCTCAGAATTTTCAAGCCAGTTAAAATGTCATTTACAAATGCTGGCATAAATTGTAGCTTTTATCAGACTAACTCTCCCACAAAGAACAATTAAAAACCTGTATAAAATATACAAAGCAACTGTTCGTGGGCATTAGAGAATAGACAAGACAGCCAGGAATTGCATTACCTAATAAATATAAAAAATTGTATATTTTAAAATCCACCATTATCACTTTTTGGTATGTACCCTACAGAAACTCTCATACATGCTCATTAGAAATGTGGACAAAGCTGCTCATAATCTGCTATTGAAAAATCTGGAAAAATTATAAAAACAATATTTCACATAATGGTTTTCTCTGTAAAGAAAGAATGGAACATGTGATTGTGTAGAACACGTATTGGGTTTCAAGAGCCTTGGTAATATTCTTTTCCTTGTGTGTATGGTGAGTACATAGGAGCATGTTTTATTTTATAAAATACACAAAGCACATATGTACTATATATATATATATAAATCCCATTGCCATCGAGTTGATTCTGACTCATAGCGACCCTGCAGGACAGAGTAGACCTGCCCCATAAGGTTTCCAAGGAGCAGATGGTGGATTTGAACTGCCAACATTTTGGTTAGCAGCCAAGCTCTTAATCACTGTGCTATCAGTATATATGTATGTGTGTGTATGTGTACTACATACTTATATACACACAAAAGTATATTGAAGATATTTCAAACTGTTTTTAAAATGGAATGATACATGGATATGGTACAATTTGAATGCTTATTTCAGAGAGCTCTCATCTGTTATAAAATCATAAATAGTCTTTTTATGTAGCACTTGCTTAGGCAAATGCATCTGAATGTTAATATAAATCATTTGATGAAACATTTATCTCACTTCAAGAGACTAAATTGAAAATCTGGCCTAGTTATTGATAGAAACACTTGGACTGTAAAAGGAGGCAACAGGCTGCCCTAAATTAGATCTACTCCTGTCTTTCCTTCCAAGGGGTCAAGTTACTGACGCTTTGGGTGAATAGCTATGATTCACGTTAGTAACTAATTATCAACTGAGAATTTGAAAGTATTTTTTAAATTCAATAACATGGAAGTTTAGATGATGAGAGAAAAAAGAGAAAAATTACACAATTCCCAGTTGCCCATAATGAAAGAAAGAAGCAAAAGAAGTATGCCAAATAAAAGGTTGTGACTTTGCCTCTGTATTTTTAAAGCTGAGTTTCAAAGTGGTAGGTGCTGACTCTACTCACTTTTTCTCCAGGAATCTAACTTAGGCAATAAAATGAGTGAGGGAAAAATGCATCCAAATTGCAAGTAAGTATTGCTAAGCAAAAAAAAGTGAGAGCAGCAAAAGGTATGGAGGGAGCTCTAACATTACAGCAGGAAAGAATGGGAAAGTTGAGGCTAGCACTGGCAGAACCCAGAAGAGAGGGTCCTATCCGAATGGGAGGTACTATGAGCAATAGTAAGATTGAACAGCGAAATCACTGAAGACAAAAAGAAAAGGAAGCCTGGAAACCACCTAGGTCAGTGCTCAGATTTGAAAAGTATTTTTAAAAAATCACCTTCTGAAAAATGCTAAGATGAAAGTAGTGGAAATTCTGAATCGCCTCAGATTTTGTCTCCCACTCCTCACCCCTAAAAAAGTGATGGAGTTAATAGGATAGTGAAACAAAAAGTTGAAATAATATTTTTAACAAAACTACAAGAAAATGTATCCCTAGGAATCCCGGTATATGAGGATATTGGGGCAAACCACTCACAGCAGCCTAAGGCACTCAGAACAGCAGCCGTGTGGAAAGGAGGAAAAGAGAAGAGGATTTCTAGCTGTCCTAAGAGCTGAGAACCCAGCCAAGATGTACTCACCACCCTAAACAAAGTCTTCCCACTTGTAGTGAAGAACATGACTGGTAGATCTGAGAACAACAATATAAACTGGAAGGCATTCCTTATGCTCCAGTTTAAGTGAGTGCATGGAGTCTCAGGGAAGCACTGAGCGTGAGGGGTAACCTGGGACCTAACAGAGGCCAGCACTAAGAATAACTGTTGTTGTTGTTAGTCGCCTTTGAGTCAGTACCTACTCATACCGAGCTTACGTACAACAAAACGAAACACTGCGTGGTCCTGTGCCATCCTCACAATCGTCGCTATGCTTGAGCCCATTGTTGCAGGCATTGTGTCAATTCATCTCCAAGAGGGTCTTCCTCTTTTTCGCTGACCCTCCACTTTACCAAGCATGATGTCCTTCTCCAGGGACTGGTCCCTCCTGATAACATGTAAAAGTACATGAGATGAAGGCTCACCGTCCTCCCTTCTAAGGAGCATTCTGGCTGTACTTCTTCCAAGACAGATTTGTTTGTTCTTCTGGAAGTCCATGGTATATTCAATATTTGTCACCAACACCATAATTCAAAGGCATCAATTCTCCTTCAGGCTTCCTTATCCATTGTCCAGCTTTTGCTTGCATATGAGGCTATTGAAAATACCATGGCTTGGGCCAGGTGGACCTTAGTCCCCAAGGTGACAGCTTTGCTTTTTAACATTTTAAAAAGGTCTTTTGCACCAGACTTTCCCAATGCAATACATCGTTTGATTTCTTGACTGCTGCATCCATGGGCATTGATTGTTGATACCAGTAAAATGAAATGCTTGACAGCTTCAATATTTATTTCATTTATCATGATGTTCTTTATCGGTCCAGTTGTGAGGACTTTTGTTTTCTTTGTATTGAGGTTTAATCCATCCTGAAGGCTATGGTCTTTGATCTTCATCAGTAAGTGCTTCAAGTCCTCTTCACTTTCAGCCAAGATTTTGTCATCTGCATATTGCAGGTTGTTAATGAGTCTTCCTCCAATCCTGATGCCCCATACTTCTTCATATAGTCCAGCTTCTTGGATTATTTGCTCAGTATACAGATTGAATAAATATGATAAGAGGATACAACACTATTGCACACTTTTCCTGATTATAAACCATGCAGTGTTCCCTTGTTCTGTTCAAATAAATGCCTCTTGTTCTATGTACAGGTTCTTCATGAGCAAAATTAAGTGTCCTGGAATTCCCATTCTTCACAATGTTATCCATAATTTGTTATGATCCACTCAGTCAAATGCCTTTGCACAGTCAATAAAACACAGGTAAACATCTTTTTGATATTCTCTGCTTTCAGCCAAGATTCATCTGACATCAGCAATGATACCCTTCTTTCACATCCTCTTCTGTATCTGGCTTGAATTTCCAGCAGTTCCCTATCAACATATTGCTGCAACCATTTTTGATTTCTCTTCAGCAAAATTTCACTTGTGTGTGATATTAATGATATTGTTCAATAATTTCCACATTCTGTTGGATCACCTTTCTCTGGAATGGGCAAAAATATAGATGTCTTTTAGTCAGTTGGCCAGGTAGCTGTCTTCCAAATTTCTTGGCGTAGACGAGTGAGCACTTCCAGCATTGCATCCATTTGTTGAAACATCTCAATTGGTATTCTGTCAATTTCTGGAAACTTGTTTTGCACCAACGCCTTCAGTGAAGCTTGGACTTCTTCCTTCTATGCAGTGCTTCAATACTTCTTGATCATATGCTTCCTCCTGAAATGGTGGAACATCTACCAATCCTTTTTGATACAGTGACTCTGTGTATTCTTCCCATCTTCTTTTGATGCTTCCTGCATCGTTCAATATGTTGCTCATAGAATCCTTCAATATTACAACTCAAGGCTTCCTCTTCAGTTCTTTCCATTTGAGAAATGCCAAGGGTGTTCCTCCATTTTGGTTTTCTAACTCCAGGTCTTTGTACACTTCATTATAATACTTTACTTTGTCTTCTCAAGCCACCCTTTGAAATCTTCTGTTCAGCTCTTTTACTTCATCATTTCTTCCATTCCCTTTAGCTACTCTATGTTCAAGAGCAAGTTTCAGAGTCTCTTCTGACAAACATTTTGTTTTTTTCTTTCTTTCCTGTCTTTTTAATAACCTTTTGCTTTCTTTGTATATGATATCCTTGATGTCATCCTACAACTTGCCTAGTCATTAATGTTTAATGCATCAAAACTATTCTTGAGAGGTCTCTAAATTCAGGTAGGATATACTCAAGACCGTACTTTGGCTCTCATAGACTTGTTTTAATTTTCTTCAGCTTCAGCTTGAATTTTCATATGAGCAATTGATGGTCTGTTCTGACTGATGATAATGAGCTTCTCTATTATCTCTTTCCTCACATGTAGCAATTTGATTCCTGAGTATTCCACATGATGAGTTCCACATGTATAGTCACTGTTTATGTTGTTGAAAAAAGATATTTTCAATAAATAAGTCAGTGGCCTTGCAAAATTCTATCATGCAATCTCTAGTGTTGTTTCTATCACCAAGGCCATATTTTCCAACCACTGATCCTTCTTCTCTGTTTCCAACTTACACATTTCAATCGTCAGTAATTATCAATGCATCTTGATTGCGTTTGTGATCAATTTCAGACTGCAGAAGTTAGTACAAATATCCAGTTTGTTCATCTTTGGCATTAGTGGTTGGTGTATACATTTGAGTAATAATGGGAGTAAACAAATTGATAGTAAGAAGGACAAATTTGGGGTAAAAGGAAGGAAAGCTTCTGATACTACTAGCGGAGTGGATGAGAGACGGCAAGTGGCAGAAATTTTGGAGATGTGGTTATAAATATAGTGATATAGACTAAATTTCCCAGTAACTTAATTGTAACAGCTTGTCACAGGTAGATTCCCCTGGAAGTAGACTCGAGACAGAGTTTAGCATACTAAGAAGTGCCTTCAGGTATAAGAATTGGGCATAGGAGAAGGTCAAGCTTCTATGCAAGCTCAACTATAGTCTAGGAAATCTAGAGCAAAAACTTCCTTTCAGAATTGTTCCAAATTGGCCTTCATATGTCTACTGTGGTCACCATTGATTTTGGTCCCTGTAAGAAGGGGAGTGAATTTGGGTGAGGTGGTTCTCTGTAGCTGATCTAATTCTTGAAGAAACTGATAACTGAAGGCTTCCTAATGACAGAGGAGTCCTGGGTAGTGCAAATAGTTAAGCACTAGACTATTAAATGAAAGGCTGGCAGAGTGAACCCATCCAGAGGCACCTCAGAGGAAAGGCCCAGCTTTTGACTTGATGGCATATGGCTTGTTTTTTGTTCTGGTCCTAATGACAGCACTTGAGCATCTGGAGCAACAATCCTTTTGTTGTTGGGGATCTGGGCAGCACATCACAGCTAAAAGACGTAGCCCTACATCCTTAAAACTAGAAACACTTTCCTGGTTCTGACTTCTAAAAATACAAGAAAACCCATCTCATTTAGCTATGAACAAGAAAAAAGAATTGGAATAAAACCTATACAAATACACCATAAGAAAAAAGAGGAAAATGAGAATAACATACCTACAGAAAATATTGATACACCAGAAAAATGTGCCACAATGCAGAAAAAAATACAGTAAATTAACATTTCAAAAGGAGTTAACAGATGTTTAGTCTTTTTGTGTCTGTTCAAGCCCAAAAGATGCTTATGACTTTTCAATAGCAAATTAGAAATTTGCATGTTATACTTATACTATGTTTATAGCTGATATTAATGAATATTTTAAAGATATAAATTTTTCCTAAATTGATCTAAAGGGTTTATGAGATTCCTATTTAAAAATTCTGAGAGTTTATACATTTACAAATGTTTATATGTATATGTAGCTTATCACACTGATTCTAACATTTCTGTAGCAATAGAAATGATCAACATACCCTTGGAGAAGAACAAGGTTAGAAGTTTTGTTCTATCAAATATCAAGATCACAGTCAAGCTACAGTAGTTAATAAAGTATCCTGTTGATGTAAAAATGTATAAATATATTATTTAAAGATCCTAGGAGCTGACTCATGGACATACGAACACTTGAATTATGGCAAAGATCATTGCGGAGTAATGGTAAAAGGAAGTTCTTTTCTATAAGTGGTGCTGGGATGATTGGGCATCAAAATGGGGGGGGGGCTTGGTCCCTATATTACAATATACACAAAAGTTACTTCTAGAAAATTATAGATTTGAAAGGCAAGACAATAAATCTTTTAAACTATCTTTATGGTACCTGGTTGAGTAATGATTTGTGAAGTAGGGCTCTAAAAAAAAACTGATCATGAAGTAAATGATTGATAAATTAGATTAAATAATAATTAAGAACTTTGTTCATTTACAAGTACAAATAGCATAGTGATAAAACAAGAGAGCAGAGTAAGAGGTGAAATTTGCATCACATATAACCATAATGCTCATATCATAAATATATAATATGTAAACCTATAAGAAAAAGAAGACAATTCAGTAGAAAAATAAGCAAATTACCTGAACAGAGATTTTACAAAATAGAATAAACAAATGAACAATAAGTACATAAATAGATGTTTAATGTCATTAGACATGAGGAAAATGTAAACTAAAAACATAATAGGATGTCAATACATGTCAAATCTAGGTGCTCATATAATGTCATTGGGAAACTTAATTATCTCTTGGGTATGTTTTCCTGTTTTTTCCCTTCAATCTTAGCTTGGCTTACTCTTTATGATGCCTACTGACAGGTTTGATATTATAAACGCATGGTTTTAAGTCCACTGAAAAAGCCATGTCTCTTCAACAATTTCAACAAAATCTTTGAAATGAACTTTATTAACTCTGAACATGCTCTATAGACTACGCAAAGTCACGTGTCGCTCAATTTTCACTACTTGGGAATAGAAGAGGGAAGAGTCTAGGTTTTATTAACAAGAGAAGAAGGAATAAACCCTGTGCAATTATAAAACACAGATATTCACTACAAAATGTAAAAGGTAAAATAACAAACACAGTTAAGAGAACTAATATATCTATGGATTTAAAAAGATTTTGGAAGCATGCATAATATCTAATTCTTCCAAGAGTAAGATTTGTATAGTTAACTATGCAAAAGATGGGCAATAGCAGTAAACATAAAATGAAAGGAAAAATGGCAAATATGGAAACCATTTGCAACAAATATTGCAAAAGGCAATGTTTTTGTAGAAATAGCACTTATTAAGCATTAAGAAAAAAAAGTAAGAGAAAAATGACAAAGGAATTGAACAGACAATTCAATAATTGTTGTTGTTAGCTGCCGTCAGTCTAGTCATCCCCATGTGTCATTCCCACGATCAGTTGTGGAAGGAACCCTCGTGATTCATAAGGTTTTCGCCAGCTAGTTTTGAAAGGTAGATCACCAAGCCTTTCTCCTTGATAGTCTTCGTCTGGATGCCCCACTGAAACCTATTCAGTATCATCGACATGCAAGCTTTCACTGACAGACAGGTGGTTACTGCACCTGAGGTACATTGGCTGAGAATCGAACCAGTGTCTCCCACACGGAAGACAAGAATTCTACCACTTAACCACCAATGTCCTCACAAATCAGTAATTCGGCACGAAATAATGAACTTCTGGAAATACTAAGCCTTTTTATTACTCAAAGATGCAAATTAAAACATAAATGAGATACTATTGACTCTAAATGGAAATGATTACTATTCAATGCTGAACTTGGGAAAATTCATCACTGCTACTTTTTTTAAAAAATAGTTTGTTTTTTTAGCTTTCAGAATACCACACCCTACCGGTTATCATCTACCTCACCTGCCATTCCCTCCCAGGGTCCTTTGCTGGATCATCTATTCTTCCCTGTCCTTAGATATTATACTGCGTTCCAGGGCTCAGTATTCAGTTCTCCACCCTTTCTATACTCTTTCACTAGTTGATCTTCTCTATTCTAACGGCATTTAATACCAGTTCTATGCTGACCATTAAAAACATATATACATCCTAGATCTCTCCCCTGAACTTCATAGCATATCCAATTTCTTACTAAACTTTGCATTTGATGTCTACATGCATCTTAAATAATGATCTTGATCTTAATAGACACTATGCACCCAGTTGTTCAATCTTAAATTACTGGAGTTATCCTTTAATTCTGTCTTCTCTTCATCCCAAAATCCAATCCATGAGCAGGTCCTACAAGCTCTACGTATCATCTATATCCTCAATCCTACCACTTTTCATCTTCTCCATCATCACTACCTTTACCTAGGTGTTTGTCATCTTTCACTAAGACTACTTAATATTGTTCAAACTAGCTGTGCTCTTTCTACGTTTTCTCTCATTGCACCACATTGGACAGAGTAATCCTTCTCAAATGTAAATGACACCACATAACTCCCCTGCTAGTGTATGATTACTTTACTGAAATCATTAAAAAATATAACCTTAGAAAGGTATTAAACTGGCAAACCAACACTAGATAATGGCTCTATCTTAATTTTACCAGAGACTCATTTTAAGGAGAAAAATAATAAATCCAATAGTCTGCCATCAAATTTTAACCACTTAAGTATTTGCCAAGTCTGTTGTCAGTGGTTTCTAATGAAACTGATAACAATGTGTCCTCTACTGGTTTCCGGTAAGACTGATAACAAAATGTAAAATTGTTGTTAAGGTTCAAAAGATCCTACATGATCTGTCCAGGTACCACCCCAACATCATTTGCTACCATTATTCACCTTGTTCATTCACCAGTCTCCAGCCACACTTGCATTTCTCTCCAAAGAGCTTTGTACTTGCTCTTCACTCTGCCAAGAATGTTCTCTTCCCAGATACTTACATTGCTCTTTCAGTTTATTTCAAGGCTTCTAACGGTTTGTTACAGATCCAGACCCAGCTGAGAATTTGCATTTCTAACAAGTTCCTGGGAAGTTATACATAAGAATCACCTGGGGATCTTGTTAAAATGTAGATTCTGATGCAGTACATCTGCAGTGGAAATGCAAATTCTCAGCAGAGGTTCGAACTGGAATGAACTGGTTTGAAGCCCTGGTTTATTCGGGTCTCTTCTAAAAGAAACTTTCTCCATTCTTCTGAAGACAACATGCCCCTTCGCACCAATAGCTCTAATCCTTTAGCTCATTTTATTTTTCACTGGAGCCATAATAACAACCTGACATTATATTGCATATGCATTAGAATATCTTTGCCAGTCTCCCCCAATAGTATGCAAGCTCCACGATGGCAGACATTGCCTCATTTTCCTACCTTTATAAATACAGAATTGACTCGATGGCAATGGATTTGGTTTTTTTTTTTTGGATATACATTATGCACTTAAAGTGTTTGTTGAATGAATTCTGTGGCTAAAAACAAAACAAACAAGTAAAAAACATCTGAGAAGGATACAATGAGAAAGTACCCTTTACTGTACTGCTAAATAGAATGCAGAGTTCCCTGCTGAGAATTTGCATTTCTAACACATTCCCAGGAAGTTATACATAACCGGGGGATCACCTTGTTAAAATGTAGATTCTGATTCAGTATATCAGGGGTGGAAATGCAACTTCTCAGTAGAGAATTTGTTAGAAATGCAAATTCTCAGCAGGGGTTCAAAGCGGAACAAACCTATTCAAAGCCCTGTACGAAAACAGTTTTGCAACACTGAGAGATTTAAAGAATAAAAATATATGTTTATCCTGTAATTTTGCTTTGTGGACTTTATCCTAAGGAAGTTATCAAAGATTTATGTAGGAGAATAATCATCACAGCGTATTTTAAAATATAAGATATAAATTAATACTTAAGCAATAAGGGAAATGAAGTGGCCATTATAACTGCAGTTCAAAAAACATTTAAGGCAAAGAAAAACCACCATAATATCATTATGTAAAGATGTAATATGCTCAAAAGTATATACAATATGATCTAAGCTAGGTAATACTTGTGATAGAATGACTATAAAATGTATCAAAAGTTAGTAGCACTAATCAATTGATTATGAGTTGTAGATGATTATTAAAATAGCCATCATAGTTTTCTGTATTTGCTTGATTTTCTACACTAAATTCTATGTTATAAGTAGAAAACAATAACTACCAGTTTCATTAGACTTCCAACATTATATAACCTGATGCCAAAATGCATTAGGTGCACTAAGAACTTGTTTCTCTTCCCTATGCTTCAATAAGTGGTGAGTATGAATAGCGGACTGGGTTCACTGATTTTATTCAATGTAGCTAAATGCTAAATGGAGCTGATCTCTTAATAACCTGCTGTAGCTCCTAACATAGTTCCATAGTGTGATTCTCAATAAATATATATTACCTTTTTATATGAGAGTTTTCCATTTAGAGTATATCTTTCATAGATTCTTTAAGAAATCATTTTAAAATCAAAAAAAAAAAAATCGATCATTCCTATAAGAAGAGCTTAATTTTCGTTTCTTTTTTTTAATTGTTTTTCCCTAAGAAAACCAATTATAACTCAATTGTCTCAGGCCAGGGGTTTTTGCTTACATTATTATCATTAATCCAATTCTAGTTGAACTAGTGTATGATTACTGAAATCATTAAACATATAGCATTAGAAAGATATTAAACTGGCCAACCAACACTAAATAATAGCTCTATCTTAGCTTTGCCAGAGAGTCATTTTAAGGAGAAAAATAATAAATCCAATAGTCTGCCATCAAATTTTAACCACTTAAGTATTTGCCAGATGTGCTGTCAGTAACTATATTTCATTGCTGAACCTCAAAAGTCTTTTTCAGTCTATATAGTGTATTTTTAAGTGGTTTAAATTTAGTCTCAAATTTAACCTCTTCCATTAGCAACATTATTCTTCAGTATTTGTTTGACTCATATTCTGAGAGAAAGTTTGGAACGTATTCTTACTGTGGATAATCTAGAATTTCAAATCTCGCTGAATGAATATTTTTAAGAAAAAAAAGTTAACGAAACAAAAACGGTTCATGGTAGATACATCAAAAATAAAGATAAATGAAAAAAAAGTTTTAAAATTTTGATCCATAAACTCTCCAACATAGACAAATACCATTAATGTTTTAGCATATAATTTTCTAATACTTTTTCAATTTTTTTTAGAAAACATTTTCGGCACCAACTTTGTTTCTCTTTACAGTGTGAATGTAATTCTATGTCATTATTTTATGTGTATACTAAATATATACATCTCTATTTGTCATGTTTCTGGCTACCTAACATCTTCTTGAACATCCTTTCTATAGTCTCTATTCTGGAATAATCCTGCTTTATAAGTCAGTTCTTCATAAGAAGTCAGAAGATGTGACTTCCCAGTCTGTCTTGTAGTTATGACACAAGAATGTGCCATATCTCTGCCAATTAAATGCACCTACATGTGACTTTGATTTGACGAGAGTAACTTGAAGAAGCAGACTGTCCAGGAAATTCACTTTTCAGGTAAGGATGATAGGGGAGGTCCTGGTAGTGATGTCTCATGCTCCTGCCCATATTATTCTGGCTTTGTGATGTAATATTATTCCTAGGTTGCACGACCTCTGAAATCTTTCTCTGGAGCTAAGATCCCAGAGATTATCAAAACCACCTAATATTCTTTAATATGCTACTCTTTGATTTTAGGGTATTAAGAGTGAATTCTGTTGTTGGAAATCATGAACTGGACTGGTATAATCTACATAATCATTTTCAATGGTAGCATAATAGGATATTGCAGAGACAAGCTCTACATTATGTAACCTCTGCCTGTACATTCGTGACATTTTGAATTTTTCACTATTACACTGACATTAGTGTCCTCAGGCACATGTTTTTGTAACTGTGTCTAGGCTGAGAATATTAACTAATTCAGAGCATCCTTGAAAACATGCTCATTTTTAACCAGCCCCAACTAACAGTAATGAGGACGCTAAAAGAATTCCATACAAGATTTAGTATACAATATGAAAATGCTGAGGATCACTGCACTATGTAAGCACCTAACATTTTTCACATTCAGGCAATGCTGAAAATCACATCGGTGTCCAAAATATACTCAAGTCTACTGTAGTATATGGACTTCCTCTAAGCTTTGAAGCATGTTCTGCCTGCAAGAGAACAATTTCAAGTCAGAAGAGATAAAATATTTTAAACCAAATGGCCCTTCCATAGACACCTAGGGACACAGAAGTGTTAAAAGAGCTTTGTGTAAATCCTAGTTCTAACATTCAAAAGAGGTATGACCACAGGCAGGTCCCTTAATTTCCATGGCAATTAAGTAATAATAGTAACAATAATAACATTTCTAAATACTAGGTAATACACATGCCATATCAACTTAAATCTTCACAAATTCTGTATTAAAATTGTTCTCATCTTATAATGAAGGAAATATGAGTAGGTGCGTCACTTTGCTCACAGTAAAACAGAATAGAAGTGGTGAACCCAAAATACGAACCAAGGTATTCTGACTTTAATACTCGCATTTATTTTGTGCTTTGTATATGCCAGGCACTATGCTAGGTACTTTTACGTATATATCATTGACTCATGACAACCCTGTATGAGATATTTTGACCTACTAGATAGTCAAAGTTTGTCTTTATGTTTATGAATGGAAAAGAATTAAATGACAATTGTACTATTGACTTTTTTATTGAGAAAGAATTTTTCAGAGCAAATATCAATACACCATATTAGTCACTTAACTTAATTCTATACAGAAAACATAAATCATATATCTTGTTACTTTACCCAGAATATCACAAAAATTATTAGGATTATAAATCAATTTTTGGTCTGTATTAATTTTACCTACCACATCTTCTGTTGTTATGAGTTTACTCATGGCTACTACTTCTCTTGCCTATTTTTTCTCAGGTGAAATTTTGCCCATCCTCATTTTTTTAATAAAATTGAATTCATCAATAAACTTCCATTACGCTCTACAGTTAAGCTGCTGTGTTATTTTGGGTGTATTCTATGAAATTTAATTTTCTCAGGTCAATTTTTCCAAGTTTCTGTATTGCCAATCAGCTATCTCTCTTCATTTAGCTTTTCATCCATAACAAATTATACCTTGGACCTAGTCAAAATGTCCTCAGAGATAAAATGGTTGGCTCAAAACCTCATTCTTT
>NW_004444210.1:1795412-1796603 GCF_000243295.1 Trichechus manatus latirostris
CAGCATCTAACAAACGTTAGAAGATGAACATTCAAAGTAAATTGTTGCCAAAAAACATTAAATTTTGGAGCCTCTATAATATGATGAATATTTTAGAAAACTCAGTAAAGATATTATACAGGAGCTTAGTGAAGATATGTTAAGATCATAGAAAGAAAGAAGAGTAATCTGTCAGAGCATAGGAGCAAAGTGGAAAAATAACGTAAAAGCACTAAAGATAGGAAGTCCACATCAGACACACTACAATAAAAAACATATGCCACCAAAACACAGTAATGGACATGAATGAAAGAAATCTTTGGCTGAAGGGTGAACCTCAGGAGTGACTTCAGTACTGAGTTAAAACGGTGTTAAAAGGGCCATACTCTTGGGGTTTCTCCAGTCTGTCTCAGACCAGTAAGTCTGGTCTTTTTTTGTGAGTTAGAATTTTGTTCTACATTTTTCTCCATCTCTGTCCGGGACCGTCTATTGTGATCCCTGTCAGGGCAGTCGGTGGTGGTAGCCAGGCACCATCTAGTTGTGCTGGACTGTCTGGTGGAGGCTGTAGTAGTTGTGGTCCGTTAGTCCTTTGGATTAATCTTTCCCTTGTGTCTTTGGTTTTTCTCATTCTCCCTTGCTCCAGACAGGGTAGAACCAGTGGAAAATCTTAGATGGCTACTCACAGGCTTTTAAGACCCCAGACGCTATGCTAATTTTTTATAGCAACGTGTGGAAGAGGATTAGTATGGCAGAGCTTGTGAGGGTACCTTGCTGGGGGAGAGCACAACTTGCAAACAAATGCAGAGGGTGCACGTTATTTGTGTAAAAATACTGTAAATCTTCTAGCTGACTATTGTTGATTTATATTAAATATATTAATGTCTGTGTTTTATTTTTCCATTCTGACTCCTCATGGCAAACCCATGTGTGTCAGAATAGAACTGTGCTCCATAGGGTTTTCAATGACTGATTTTTCAGAAGTAGATCTCCAGGCCTTTCTTCCAAGGTGTCTGTGGGTGGACTCAAACTTCCTACATTTTGGTTAGCAGCAAACACTTAACCATTTGCATCACCCAGGGACTTCAGGAATGACTACTAAACCCATTGTTGTTGAGTCTATTCCAACTCAGAGTGACCCTATAGCACAGAGTAGAACTGCCCCATAGGGTTTCCAAGGAGTGGCTGGTGGATTCAAACTGCAGACCTTTTGGT
>NW_004444210.1:1798727-1800149 GCF_000243295.1 Trichechus manatus latirostris
TTTCAATTCTTGATTCAATCTCAGTTATGGTAGTTATTTGGGTTATTACTTGAGTGTACTTAATAGCCCTGGTGGTGTAGTGGTTAAGAGCTCATGGTGCTAACCAAAACGTCGGTAGTTCGAATCTACCAGCCGTTCCTTGGAAACGCTATGTGGCAGTTCTCCTCTGTCCTATAGGGGTTACTATGAGTTGGAATCAACTGCTGAGCCAGGACAATGCCCATCTTATCTTTCAAAAAATGTTAATGAGTGAAGGCAGAAAATACAAATTTCAAAACAAACATTGACCTCTTGATTTTCACTCATCGAAGAGAACTGAATTCATCTTTGAGGAAAACAATTCTTTCTTTCTGTGGGAAACCATCATGATGGCTTTTGGTTTTGTGCTCATTATTCCGGGGGGAAAACATGAAGCAAACTGGAAGACAAAAGTTTCATATGGTGAAAAAGTCTCTTTGAATTGGAATTTGGGTATATATTTTAGCAGAGCCATGTAGAAACAGCCCTGTTGCTTCTTTGGGCAAGATGTTTCTTGACTACATGCAAACTTAGAGACAAGAGTGCTACAAATTGTTGTACATTATTACAGAGGTTAGTTTTTGTTTTTGTTTTGTTTTTTCCCATGGCTGTCACTGGTTGACTTCACAGGAAACCAAGTCTGAGATGAAGTTTAGTGTGCAGGATGCCTTCTATGAAATGCCTTTGGGATCAACACTGATAGAAGAGAGGAAAGAAAAAAAGACTGTTAAAAAGGAGAAGTTAAGTTGCAATGTAGCCTCAAAAACAGCATCAGTCTAACTGTGGTAAAGTCTGGAGCTAGACTGGCTCTTCAAAATTGTCCCATGTTGGGCTGAGATGGCCAGGCCTTTATATTACTAAATCAACCAATCACTGGATGCATGCTGTTCTGGGTAGGATAGTGATTTTCGGTAAGGTGGCTCTCTTCAGCTGTGTCTAATCCTTGTACGAGCTGACAGCTGAAGGCTATCTGCAAACTGCAATCCCAGCATCTGGAGCAACAAGTCCCTCATTCAAGGGGTATCTGGGTGGTATATCAGTGTATCCACCACATTCCACCACTTCCATAAGTCAGATTCACTTCTGCATGCACATCCTTGCAAACCTATGTTACTGAGAGAAACTTAGCAGAGGAAGGTCCATGAGACAAATACATTCTCTACCACTACCAACAGATGCTCATTGTGCCCCCTTTCCACACCCATTTTAGATTCCTTTTAACATCACCTAGCACTTCTGCTGGTTTTGGTGGCTAATCTGCTGGCATGACCCTGTGGCTCTGAGCACCTGGTAACCATGGCCTTCTCACGTCAGTGTGGGATTGTCCACCATTAAAATTGGGCATGGGAGTCCCAAGAGACACCTAAGTATGTTATCTGGATAACAATTCTATTCCTTCTTGCC
>NW_004444210.1:1800600-1801900 GCF_000243295.1 Trichechus manatus latirostris
ATATAAAGGAATGCTTTAGTTATGCCATGGTGTCATTTGAACTGTACAGATAGATCCCTTTGATTGTTGCTGTTTACCTATTTGTTCTGCTTGCCAATTCCTGATTGCCTGCAGGAATGTTCTCTAAAGACATGTGTTTAGTTATATCACCAACAGATTGATATGAGGAATCATTTGGTGAGTAGCTCAGAAGATGTGTTTCCCCTTTAGATTTACCCTAATTACTAATAAGTGGAATTAATTTCTGTGAACCATAGTTTCTCTCACTTTTATAAAACCACTATAATTTTTTCAATATATTAAAGCTTTGTTGTTTTTATTGTTGTTAGTTGCCACCGAGTCGATTCCAACTTTGGCAACCCATGTGTGTCAGAACACAACTGCTCCACAGGGTTTTCAAGGCTATGACCTTTTAGAAGCAGATTGCCAGGCATATTTTTTGAGGTGCTTCTGCATGAGTCCAACTCACCAACCTTTTGGCTAGTAGTGGAGCACTTAACCATTTGTGTCACCCAGGCTTTTAAAGCCTTACACTTACTATAAGCATTCTGCTGATAAAATGATAGGAAGATAGCTATACCTATTGAAAGAGCTATATACATTTGTTCTTCATTGTAAATGGTCTGATAGATTGCAATTATAGCCCCTATTCTTCATCCCTTCTGTATAGACGCTGTTTGTTAAGTAACTTTGCTATGACTTTCTCTCTAAGCAGGGCTTCTTCCCCACACATGGACTCTGGAACTGGCCATGTGGCTTGCTTTGACAATAGAATTTTAGTAGAAGTGATGCAATAAAAGCTTGCAAAGTCCCTGCACCTCTTGCATTTCTGCTGTCACAATAACAAGGACGTGCCCCAGCTGGTGCCTGGTCCCAGGAGAAGAATGAGGGACATGTGGAGCTAAGCCAAACCTAGCCCTGCAGAGCCTGACCTTTAGCTGGCCAAGGCTGTGTAAGAGAACTAAGCTGAAACCAGAGAATCACCACATAGAGCCCAGCCTAGACCGGAATACTTGTGAAAAATAATAAGTGGCTGCTGTTTTAAGCCACCAAATTTTGGGTGGTTTGTTACATAACAAATTTTCTTGAAATTGGTTAATTTTAAAGAAGAGGAAAATCTCTTTCTATTTTCTTCAGATGTGTCATCCATAAAATATCAGTTTAACATCTGACATTAAAAGCTTTAAATGTGATATAAATCTGTGAAGAGCAGAAGTAAGAATAACTCATTTTAACCTAGGGAAAAAATTGTTCAAATTTGGACAGTGTAAAATCAGCTTTCACAGTAGATGAAATTGAT
>NW_004444210.1:1802831-1805324 GCF_000243295.1 Trichechus manatus latirostris
ACTTCAAGTCCCCTTCACTTTCAACCAGCAAGGTTTTGTTATCTGCATAATGCAGATTGTTAATGAGCCTTCCTCCAATCCTGCTGCTTTGTTCTTCTTCATATAGTCCAGCTTCTTGGATTATTTGCTCAGCATACTATATATATATATGTATGTATGTATGTATTTCTCCCACAACAGCAGTCTCCAAATCTCCATTTTACAGTAAATACATAACCACATATATATATACAAACCAAAAACCAAACCCAATGCCATTGAGTCGATTTCAACTCATAGCGTCCCTATAGGACCAAGTAGAACTGCCCCACAGGGCTTCTAAGGAGTGGCTGGTGAATTTAAACTGCTGCTCTTTTGGTTAGCAGCCAAGCTCTTAACCACTGCACCAGCAGGGCTCCGTATATATATATATACTTATACATATACAGATATGTATATATTTAGAAAGAGAGAAAATATGATTTCATTGTAGTATTGATCATGAAACTGTAACAGTTTGTGAAATTATAATACTGTCATAAACATGAAAAGAATGATTTCATTTCTATTCTGCCAGTAGATTAATATTGTGTTCCCCAAAAAGATATGTTGAAATCCTAATCTCTGTACCTGTGAATATGACCTTATTTGGAAATAGGATCTTTGAAAATGTCATCAGTTAACATGAGGTCCCACTGGAGTAAGGTGGGTCCTAATCTTATAAGAGTGTTGGATGTCCTTATAAAAGTGGAGACGACACACACAGATAGCAACAGAGGAAGGATTCCATGTAATGTTGCAGCTGCAAGGCAAGGGACATCTAAAGTTACCAGAAGCTAGGAGAGAGCATGGAACCAATTCTCCCCTAAAGGCTCAGAAGAAATCACCATGGCCAACACCCTGATTTTGAACTCTCACAACCTCCAGAATTGTGAGACAATAAATTTCTGTTGTTTAAAGCCACTCACTTTGTGGTATTTTATTATAGCATCCTGAAGAAATCGACACAGAATTTTTTACCAGAAATTGAGGTGATAGTGTAACAAATACCTAAAAACGTGGAAGTGGCATTAGATTTGGGTAATGGGTAGAGGCTGGAAGAGCTTTAAGGAGTTTGATGGAAAAAGTCTAGATTGCCTTGAAGAGGATGTTAATAGAATGAATTATGGACATTAAAGGTTATTCTTGTGAGGGCTCAAAAAGCAGTGAGGAGAGCTATTGGGAAAGCTTGTATCATTATGAAAAGAATGTTGTTAGATGTTTGGACATTAAACATGCATCTACTGAAAACTTAAATGGAAATGTTGAGGATGTTAATGGACAAACTGAAAGAAAGCCAATCCTTGTTATAAAGTAGCAAAGAACTTGGCTAAATTATACTGAATGTTTTGTGTAAATCAGAACTCATGAGTGATGCACTTAAGTACTTAGCTGAGAAGATTTCTAAGCAAAATTTGGAAGATGCAGCCTCATTTCTTCTTGCCATTATGATAAAACGTGAGAGGGAAGAAATAAATTGATGAATAAACTGTTAAGCAAAAATGAACCACAACTTGAATATTTGGAAAACGTACAGCCTATCTATATTGTAGAAAATTGAGAACGTGTGCTCTAGGGAGAACAGCAAGTGTGTGGTAAGACAATTGTTCGCTAAGGAGAGTCTTAAGCATATGACTTATGGATCCAATCAAACATCTCAGCAGAAACACTACCAGTTTAGACTGAAAGAGATAAAGATGGGAGGAAATGATGGAAAGTTGTCAGACTCCTGGAATTCTACAGGCAGGAAATTGGCAGATAGAGCTACTTGGCTGCAAACATGTACTATCCTTCAAGTAAAGGGAAGACTGACCCCCAGAGCAGTTCAGAAGCTGGCAAGACTGCTGCTGCCAGCATGGGTCTAGGGGACATGCCCACCATCTTCTTGGTTCCAGGTGTGGGTTCACTGCCCAGGGCAGGAAGCAGAATATGGAGGTAGGGGTGTCATCCTGATGGCCCAGGAGTATGAGGCCTTCATAGGTTTGGAGGACAGAGGACTATTTTCAATTCTTGAAATATAATGGAATTTGCTCTGTTGGGTTTTAAGCTTGCTTTGAGCCCATGACCCTTTTTTCCCCCAATTTATCCCCTTTAGAGTGGGAATGCCTATCTTATGCCTGTTTCACCGTCGTATTTTGGAAGCAGATAGCTTGTATTCCAGGTTTCACAGGTGCGCAGATGGAGAGAAATTTTGCCGCAGGATGGACCATACCCAGAATCTCACCCATACCTGATTTAAATGATTTAGAAGATGAGCTTTTGGACATAGAGTTGATGCCAGAGTAGGCTAAGACTTGTGGGGAAGCTGGAATGAAGTGAATTATTTTGCACATGGGAAGAATGTGAATTCAGGGGGAGACAAGAGGACAGACTTTTATGGATTGAACTATGTACCCCAAAATGATATGTTAAAAGTCCTAACCCCTGTACCTGTGAATGTGAATGTAAATAGGATTTTTGATATCAGTTAAGTTA
>NW_004444210.1:1805424-1807022 GCF_000243295.1 Trichechus manatus latirostris
ACAACCTCCAGAATTGTGAGACAATAAATTTCTGTTGTTTAAAGCCACTCACTTTGTGGTATTTTATTATAGCATCCTGAAGAAATCGACACAGAATTTTTTACCAGAAATTGAGGTGATAGTGTAACAAATACCTAAAAACGTGGAAGTGGCATTAGATTTGGGTAATGGGTAGAGGCTGGAAGAGCTTTAAGGAGTTTGATGGAAAAAGTCTAGATTGCCTTGAAGAGGATGTTAATAGAATGAATTATGGACATTAAAGGTTATTCTTGTGAGGGCTCAAAAAGAAGTGAGGAGAACTATTGGGAAAGCTTGTTTCATTATGAAAAGAATGTTGTTAGAAGTTTGGACATTAAACATGCATCTACTGAAAACTTAAATGGAAATGTTGAGGATGTTAATGGACAAACTGAAAGAAAGCCATACCTTGTTATAAAGTAGCAAAGAACTTGGCTAAATTATACTGAATGTTTTGTGTAAATCAGAACTCATGAGTGATGAACTTGAGTACTTAGCTGAGAAGATTTCTAAGCAAAATTTGGAAGATGCAGCCTCATTTCTTCTTGCCATTATGATAAAATGTGAGAGGGAAGAGATAAATTGATGAATAAACTGTTAAGCAAAAATGAACCACAACTTGAATATTTGGAAAATGTACAGCCTATCTATATTGTAGAAAATTGAGAACGTGTGCTCTAGGGAGGACAGCAAGTGTGTGGTAGGACAATTGTTTGCTAAGGAGAGTCTTAAGCATATGACTTATGGATCCAATCAAACATCTCAGCAGAAACACTACCAGTTTAGACTGAAAGAGATAAAGATGGGAGGAAATGATGGAAAGTTGTCAGACTCCTGGAATTCTACAGGCAGGAAATTGGCAGATAGAGCTACTTGGCTGCAAACATGTGCTATCCTTCAAGTAAAGGGAAGACTGACCCCCAGAGCAGTTCAGAAGCTGGCAAGACTGCCGCTGCCAGCATGGGTCTAGGGGACATGCCCACCATCTTCTTGGTTCCAAGTGTGGGTTCACTGCCCAGGGCAGGAAGCAGGATATGGAGGTAGGGGTGTCATCCTGATGGCCCAGGAGTATGAGGCCTTCATAGGTTTGGAGGACAGAGGACTATTTTCAATTCTTGAAATCTAATGGAATTTGCTCTGTTGGGTTTTAAGCTTGCTTTGAGCCCATGACCCTCTTTTCCCCCAATTTATCCCCTTTAGAGTGGGAATGCCTATCTTATGCCTGTTTCACCATTGTATTTTGGAAGCAGATAACTTGTATTCCAGGTTTCACAGGTGCGCAGATGGAGAGAAATTTTGCCGCAGGATGGACCATACCCAGAATCTCACCCATACCTGATTTAAATGATTTAGAAGATGAGCTTTTGGACATAGAGTTGATGCCAGAGTAGGCTAAGACTTGTGGGGAAGCTGGAATGAAGTGAATTATTTTGCACATGGGAAGAATGTGAATTCAGGGGGAGACAAGAGGACAGACTTTTATGGATTGAACTATGTACCCCAAAATGATATGTTAAAAGTCCTAACCCCTGTACCTGTGAATGTGAATGTAAATAGGATTTTTGATATCAGTTAAGTTA
>NW_004444210.1:1820224-1821308 GCF_000243295.1 Trichechus manatus latirostris
ACTTTACCAAGCATGATGTCCTTCTCCAGAGACTGGTCCCTCCTAATAACGTGTCCAAAGTACGTGAGATGACATCTTACCATCCTTACTTCTAGGGAGCATTCTGATACTAGTTTTATCTTTTTATATAGACAGGGATTCAGGGAGTTGTAAGGTAGATGAATTTAAGGAAAGAAGGACCTGGACTAAGAATAGGAGGAACCAAGTAGTCCAGGTAGACACACATAAATATATGGATACTGCAGATAAATGAGCCCAAATATCAAGAGACAAGTTAACTGCAAAACTCTTTACTCATTACTGGGTGATAATGCTAGTTCTAATGGGATGGCAATAAGGAAGCAAGAAGAATACATGGACAATGAGGGGAGGTGCTAGTGAAGGATGCAGAAGTGTGAAAAGAATGAAAAGAAGAAATGTGTACAGTATATTGTTAGGTGCTGTCGAGTTGATTCCAACTCATAGCGACCCCATGTGACAGAATAGAACTGCCTCATAGGGTTTTCTAAGCCGTAATCTTTACGGGAGCAGATCGCCAGGTTTTTCTCCCACAGAGTCACTGGGTGGGTTGGAACCACCAACCTTTTAGTTAGCAGCTGAGCGCTTAACCACTGTGCCACCGGGGCTCCTTGTACACAGTATATGGGCCATTTATTCCACTAATTACAGGCTCACTTAAGATGCAAAGGAGCTATGGTGGAAATAGAGTAGAAAAAGTTCTGCCTAAGTTGTTTCTCACTTGTTATTAGTGAACAAATGCAGGATGATTGGGAAATTGTCATTCCACTCAGATTTGATTTGGTTCTAGTGATTTGGGGCTTTGTAGTAGTAAAATGCTTTGATCAAAGTAAATGGACACAGTCTAATTAAGAAATTTAACAAAATATTAATTTCACTGGTAAGATTTCTATATCCCTGGACATGTCAACATACATCTTTGTTTTTTATTTTCAGTATTTCTAAATCTCCATATTTACTATCTCAGAGAGTAACATGCATAAATCCTTTTCACTCTGAATTTGGATTACCAGAAGATGAATTTTCTGTCAACAAAATATGATATCTTCTTTGTAATCCAGTTTCT
>NW_004444210.1:1823112-1824891 GCF_000243295.1 Trichechus manatus latirostris
TTATCCAGATTTGGCCAGGCTACTATTGCTTTTTGTTTTATTTTGTTTTCTCTTATAAATTTTATAATCAATTGATCTAACCCTAGAAGAAAGCAACTTATAATATTTACACTGAGTTCATGTAAAATTCATAAATTCTTGAGGAGAATTGACATTTTATGATATAGCTTCCTATCTAAGAATAGTGGTTTTTTGTTTCTGCCATTTTTCAAGGCTACTTTTGTGTTTTTTAAGACTCTTTTGTAGTTTTTCTCATATTTATTTTTTCATAGATTTTTTTCCACAGTTCACTCAAGGTATATTCCAAGTATTTTATTTTGTTTTTGATACGGTAGAAGGAGTCTTCTCATTTATACATTAGAATTAGTTTTTGTCTCTATATGCAAAAGCTATGAATTTATCTGTGATAATTTTATACATGTTACCAAAAAACTAAACCATTGCTGTTGAGTTGATTCCAACTCACAGCGACCCCATGAGTAGAACTGCCCCAAAGGGTTTCCAAGGGGCTGCTGGTGGATTCAAATTGCTGATCTTTTAGTTAGCAGCCAAGCTCTTAACCACTGTGCCACCAGGTTCTATATATGTTACTTTACCAAATTTTCTCTCTAATTTTTATAAACACTTATGTATTTTCCAGTTATACATACTTAACATTTGCAATTACAGTTTTGCCATCTTGCTTTCCAAATTTAGTGTCTCTAATCACTTTTGGTGGAACAACTGCATTGCCTAATATCTCAAAATCAGTGTTACATATCAGTGGGAATAACAGTCGTTTTAACTGTTCCTGACTTAAATAAGGAGCCTCTTGTGTTTTCTTATTCTGACACTGGCATTTGGGATAAATAAATAAATAAATATTTACTATATACATACATATATACACGATTTTATTATTGAGCCATTTTTTAAATCAAGTGTGGATATTCAATAATGTCAAATGCCCCCCTATGTGAAGATCATCACAAGATTTTTCCCCAGTGCCTTAGTTATCTAGTGCTGCTATAACAGAAATACCACAAGTAGATGGCTTTAACAAACAGAAATTTATTTTCTCGCAGTGTAGAAGGATAGAAATCTGAATTCAGAGTGCCGGCTCTAGGGGAAGGCTATCTCTCTCGGTCAGCTCTGCTTCTGCTTCCTGGTTCCTTGGAGATCTCCATGTGTCTTGGCATCTATTTTACCCCATTTCCGCTTGCCTGATCTGCTCCTTTTACCTCTTGTAAGAGATTGACCCAAGACACACCCTACATTAATCCTGCCTCATTAACATAACAGAAAACTCTTTCCTGAATGGAATTGCAGCCACAGGGAGAGAGGTTAGGATTTACAACACTATTCTGGGAGGACATAATTCAATCTATAACATTCCACCCTTTGGCCCCCCAAAATTCATGTCCATGCCACAAGCCAAACATATTCACCACATCACATCATCCCAAAAGCCTTAATTCAACTCCAAATCCAAAATCTCATCTTCTGAATCATCTAAATTAAATATAAACTTTAGACATAGTCCATCCTGCAGCAAAATTCATCTGCATCTGTGAACCTGTGAAACCTACACAAGTTATCTGTTTCAAAGTGCAATGGTGGAACTGGCACAAGGTAGACATTTACATAACAAAAAGGAGAAATTGGAGGGAAATTAGAGATAACAGGTACCAAGCAAATTCAAAACCCAGCAGAGCAAATTACATTAGCTCTCAAGGCTTGAAAATAATCCTCTCTTCTCTGAGACCATCTGGGCAATGGCCCACCCTCCAGACTCTGGGT
>NW_004444210.1:1827696-1829180 GCF_000243295.1 Trichechus manatus latirostris
TATTTAAAATTTCTATCTATAGTTATCTACTTGGTTAATTATATTTTCCTAAAACATTACCCATTTTATCTAGGTTTTCAAGTTTATTTGCATAGAGTTTATGAAGTATTCTTGTGACTTCTTGCGATTTTCTCTGTTCTGATGGTTATATTCTACTTGTTACTACTTAGTATATGTATCTGTGAATTCTCCCACGTTACAAACTTTTAACACTATCACCACCAAAAGGCTTATTGAGACTCTTTAAATCTATGCATCAGCTCTTTTCATGGTCACCTCTACGTAGTCCACTATTCTTGGAATCAGCAAATGCCCTAAGAGAAAAAAACGGGAAGAAATGTTGTTTTATCCCAGCATTTTCCCTTTTTCTGGAATGATGACCTAGGAAGTCCTCGGTGCTTTAGTTGTTTTCAATGCCTGTAAATAGTAGTTGTTGTTGTTTGATATTTTCTCAAACTTTCATAATTTTTCTTGGCAGGAGTATTAGTTTGATACACACCACAATGCTAAGGCCAGAACTACGATATATTAACTGTCTCTCTTCTATATTCTTGCTGCCTTAAAATCTCTTAATTACACAGCAACCAGAGCATGCTTTCAAAAATGGAAATCAGAGCATATTCCTTTCCTATATCATACTCCCTGATGGCTTCCCTTTGAAATAAAATCTAAACTCCTCACCATGTCTAAAATACTCTCGAAGCTGGTGGCTGAGCCCTTTCAGACCAGCGGTATATATAGTGAACACTTACTTTTTGTACCTCTGGGGTTCACTGGGAAGCTGCTATCCCACTGACAGTACGCGCTGCTGGCAGGCAGGGTGCTATATAACAGTTTGAAACTGAAAAAACAGGTGTGTGTCACAAATTGCTGTTTTTGCAAGGTATTTTAGGAGGTGGTGCTGAATCACTGAACTTTTGGTAGGAAAAACATGAATTTTGAAAATTTTTATTTGGTACACATATGTACCTCTGGATTATGGGGTAGAATTTGTGTTCACAAGGGGCACACTTATGTACCTCTGGACTCTGAGGGTATGATTTGTGGAATGAGGCATGAAACAAAATCCATACTACCTACTAAAAATTCAGACATATTCAGTGATTCAGCATGCCCTCCATTACTGAAAACACAGTATCAACAAAAAAAATTAAAAGGAAAAAACAATTGAGTCACAAAAGTGTTAACGCTCTGATGTTTCTCACTCATTTTTTTCTCCCTCACTTACAGTTCATTTATGTTTCTCAAATACCCAAGCTTATTTTTTCTCTAAAGCTTCTGTCCATCCTATTCTCTCTGCCCAAAATTCTTTAGTGCAATACATCTTTTCAAGATTAGCTCTTCCTCCTCTTTCGAATCCTGGATCAAAGCGCTCCCTGACCACATCATCTAATCTAATATTCCCTCTCTGTCACTCTCCATCATGTTGCCTTGTTTTCTTTGTAGCAATAATAATTTGGAGATTACCTTTTTTTTGTTGTTTA
>NW_004444210.1:1831260-1832831 GCF_000243295.1 Trichechus manatus latirostris
GAGAAACACCTCAAGGCATTCAAGGCAATCTTAGAATTCTTTCATTATTTCTTGGCTTTCTCTCAATTCTTTTAAAAACAAGTCAACAGATTTCTTACTTCTCAAAGTCATCTTTTTACCTTGAAGATATATCAAATGCCCCCTTTCTTAACTCCTCTATGTGCATGGAAAAGCAAATCGGATGATATTGCACAATCAAGCCTCTTGATTTTATTTCTTATAAAATATTTCCAACACTAATGGTAGTAAGACCATTATAACAAAAGCTATTTCACTCCACCACTGAGTAAAGAAATACAAGTTACCAAAAAGTGGAATCTCTTAAATATATTTCCTCCCTCTCACCAGAGGTAAATATTATACTAAATATAGTGGCTTTTTGTTTTGTTTTTCATTTCTATGTGCTTATTTAGAATTTTAATGCATGTTATATATCCTTAAGCAATATACTGTTATAATTGTGTCCTTTAAACTTGACATATTATGCTGTGTTTTTCCATTTATGTGTTTGCAATTTGTTTTCTTTTTGCTAAATACCATATCTGTGAGATTCATTCAGTTGCTGCCTAGTTTATTCAGTATCAAAATAGTAATGCACCCCATTATATGTATATTGTTGTTGTTAGTTGCCTTCAAGTTGATCCCAACTCCTGGCAACACCCTATGTTCAGAGTAGAACTGTTCCATAGGATGTTCAAGGCCTCACAATCAATTTGTTCTTTTGCTTGTACTTATCTAATTGCCACACCTTTTTATTTATTAAGAAGCACAATAGTCAAATTGATAAAGTGTACTGTAGATGATCCATATCCATCACTGGTCCCTCCTGGCATGTAGGTCTCTTTCTCTTCTTCATCTCTGTATATACAAGTTGTTTCAAATCTGGTGAGTGATCAAAACCACCAGGAGATCTTCTTGTCTTAGGCTGGGTTCTCTAGAGAAGCAAAACCAGTAACACATATAAATATATACAGAGAGAGATTTATATCAAAGAAACAGCTCACATGATGGTAGAGGCTGGAACGTCCCAAGTCCATAGATTAAGATAGAGGCTTCTCCGGATTCACGTAGCCACAGGGGCTGGTGAACCCAAGATAGGCAGGTTGGAAAGCAGGACTCCGCTCACAGGCTGTGAAGACTGACGAATCCCAGGATTGACAGATAAGCTGATAGCTCAAGCCACAAGAACCAGAGGTCAGACAAACAGGCGGCAGCCTCAGGATCCAGAGTGAGCAAAAAGCAAAAAGCCAGAACATCTGCTTATATTCGGATGCAGGCCACACCCACATGTAAACTCCCTTTCAACTGATTGGCTGCTCACAGCAGATTCAATCATTGTAGTGATCACATATAAACACAGAGAATTGGCCCAGCCAAGGTGACACACAATCTTAACCATCACACTTGTTAAAAAAAAAAAAATCAGACAACCAGACTCCATTCTAGAATTTCTGAATCAGAGTCTCCCAGACTGTGGCTCAGGAAATTGTACAAAAAAAATGAAAGTACAGATGATCCTAAAATGAAGATAGATTTGAAATCACTCTACTAAAAAACAATCATGCATTGGT
>NW_004444210.1:1833221-1867611 GCF_000243295.1 Trichechus manatus latirostris
TGCAGCAAGCCAGCAAGACTCCACATTCAGCATAATCTTAACAGAAGCAACAGGTCTTGGATACATTCATCAATTGCCAAAAATAGTAGGTGGGTGGTTCAAACCCACCAGCCACTCCATGGGACAAAGATGTAGCAATCTGCTTCTGTAAAGATTTACAGCTTTGGAAAACCTATGGGGCAGTTGCACTCTGTCCTATAGGGTTGCTATGAGTAAGCATCAACTCGATAGCAGTGGGTTTGGTTTTGGTATTTATCATCAGAAAGATGGCCACAGGAATTTAATGCAAGTAAGGTGAACTTGCAGAAGTCTTGAGAAAGCATAGGACGATCTCCAACTTGATGTTCAAGAAAACACGCTAAGCTAGTAAAAATTTAAAAGTATAAAAGGGAAAGAGAGATAAAAGAAACGCTGCCATCTCATTATCCTGAGGAATCTTTATTGAAAAAGAGCAAAATAATGCACTAAATATTTCCTTTTCATTCCAAAACATGAGTTGGTCATCTACAGACCCAGACAACAATTGATAATTCATGAAATATCATGTTACATGAACTGAAGTCACTTAATATTTGAATCACTCTTATGCTAATCATAATTTGTATCAGTTCTCATTCTGTGATCTTGGGGTCACTCCTCCTGCATAATAAAGAGATTGTATTGTGCCATTGTCATTTGGAGAAGTGGATACAGTAGACTGCAAATGGACTTGAATCTAGATTATTTCTCCAACAGGGTTACTGCTCTTTAGAAAAATATCTTAAATGAATGTTTAGTAAGAAGCCCTGGTGACACATGGCTAACCGAAACGTTGGTCATTCAAACCCACCCAGAGACTCCTCAGGAGAAAGGCCTGGTGATCTGTTTCTGTAAAGATTACAGCCAAGAAAACCTTGTGGGGAAGTTCTACTCTCTCACACAGGGTCAGTACGAATCAGAATCAACTTGATGGCACCCAACAACAACAACAAATGCTCAATGTGCCAACAGTTGTCACCATTGTCAGAGTAGACATAAAATGTGCAAAGAATTATGTTAATAGTTTGATAATCTATACTATAGAGATAGTTATTATATACTATCTCTATTGTGTATGTTCATTTAAATTTCTTTAAATATTCTCTTCCACATTTCATCTTACTTTACTATTATCTTGGATAATATTTTTACCCTTTTTGACGTTTTAACCTTTTTAGAGCAGGAATAATTGTCATCTATATGGTTACAAGTAAACATATTAACAAAATGCTATATATTCTTACAAATAATGCAGCAAGTTGCTATTGGATTTTGAAGAATTATACTGCCATTATTGCTTAATTTGATAAGCAAAGATAAGTTGCCTTATGTCATCACACTTAAATGACATTAAGCTTTTAAATATGTGACATTAGAAAAATAACTGAGACAAAATATAAATAAACGATGTTACAAAAATGTATTACTCTTATAAACAAACAGTAAAAATTAATTATAGCACAAATCTTTTTTTATACTCTGAACTTAATTCTCCTACCAAGTATATCTGTCCAAGACCCAGATTTACAAGTTTTTGTGGCATCTTAAATGACAAAATGATGTCTAAGAGACCTAAGATGATTTCTTCAGAGGATGGAGTTTGGCATGATTTTGAAAATATTTTATTGGTCTTCTTGTTTTTGTTGTTAGCTGCTAGGAGGAAGAAATGTTTTCTACTAGATATTGGCACTTAAAAACATGACTTAATATGTTATCATGGAAAACTACTGGAGTAGGATTTGAACTCAGAATTGGAATGAATTCATAGAGACAAAATGTTTTGTTCCATTCTCTCCCTTTTGCTCTACTAGTAATCTGAAATTATGAATAAATAAATGCTGAATCTATTTTATTTTACTTTTTATTATTCATGGATTTAGGTGAGTACTCGAAATACCCTCTTATTCCATCTACTTCCATTCAAGGGTAGAAAATATCATTCAGACATAAAAATTGCCTAAATTTTTTTTAGCTCATGTATGCTTTAGACTTGAGTGTAGCAGAGGGAGGGTCAGAAGGGACAATATAAAGCTATAACCGATTTTTATCTCGTGCAGCCTTTCTCTGGCAGAGGACTGTAAATTAAGAAAGCTAAAGTTAGAATAAGCAAAGCCCTCACTGGTTTTTTGTAAGATATATAGTTCTTTGAAATTTTATATTTCACAGGAAAATATGATATATCAAGCTTTTATTTGTGCCTCATGCTGCATGTCAGCAGAAAGGCTCTGCTCATTGTAGTCACTCAGACTTCCAGGACGATAGAATAGCCACCATCTTGGGATGCTGTCATCTCACTATGAGGCTTCAGGCTTTGCAGGGACAGAGGGAGAGGGCACTGGAGAAATGAGCTCTGGTCACTAAATACAAGGGCCAGGAAATGACACACACCAATTCCACTCACATATTAGGGGCCAGAACTACTCGTATGTTCATACCTTTTCTCAAGGGGGTGAAGATAAGTATTCCTCCAGAAACCTGGGAGTGGAGGAGAACCAGATACTTGACAGTTGTTCTACTGTCTTTGGAACAGACATATTTATTTCAGCAGTAGTAAATATCTCATATTTGAACAGAATGACTAAGTAACCAGGAGGATACTGCTTGGTTCAAAATTGGAAAAGGTGTGTGGCAGGCTTGGATCATCTTACCTTAGTTATTCAATCTGTATGCTGAACAAATAATCCGAGAAACCAGACTACGTGAAGAAGAATGCAGCATTAGGATAGGAGGAAGACTCACTAACAACCTGTGGTATGCAGAATGACACAACCTTGCTTGTTGAAGATGAAGATGACCTGAAGCACTGATTCATGTAGATGAAGACTACTGCCTTCAGTATGGATTACACCTGAACATGAAGAAAACGAAAGTCTTCACAAACAGACCAATAAACCACATCACAATAAATGGAGAAGAGATTGAAGTTGTCAAAGATTTCATTCTATTTGGACTCAACAATCAACGTGCATGCAAGCATACATCAAAAAATCAAATGACTTATTGCATTGGGCAAATCTGTTGCAAAAGACTTCTTTAAAGTTTTAAAGAATAAAGTGTTTCTGACCCAAGACATGGCCTTTTCAAATGCATGTAAAAGTTGGAGAGTGAAAAAGGAAGACCGAAGAAGAATTGATGCATTCGAACTGTGGTGTTGGCAAAGAATATTGAATTTACCATGGGCTGCCAAAAGAATGAACAAATCAATCATAGAAGAAATACAACTAGAAGTTCCTTAGAAAAGAGGATGATGAGACTTTCGCTGGCTTACTTTAGACACATCAGCAGGAAAGAACAATTGCTAGAAAAGGATATTCTGTTTGGTAAAGCAGAGGGAAACCCTCAATGAGATGGATTGACATAGTAGCCATAGCCACAACAATGGTCTAAAACATGCCAATGATCATGAAGATGGCAGAGGACGGGACAACATTTCCTTCTGTTATATGTAAGGTCAAGGAGCCCTGATGGTACAGTGGTTAAGGGCTCAGCTGCTAAGGAAAAGTCAAAGGTTCAAACCTACCAGCAGCTCTGCAGGAGAAAGGAATTTGTGATCTGCTTCTGTAAAGATTACAAAACCAAACCCACTGCTGCTGAGTTGATTTTGACTCATAGCGAACCTGTAGAACAGAGTAGAACTGCCCCACAGGGTTTCCAAGGCTGTAAATCTTTACAGAAGCAGACTGCCACATCTTTCTTGAATGGAGTGGCCGGTGGGTTCAAACTGCCAACCTTTAGCAGCAAATGCTTAATCACCGTACTACCCGGCCTCCTTCTGTAAAGATTACAGCCTAGGAAACCCTACCGGGCAGTTCTACCGTGTCCTATAGAGTGCTATGAGTTGGAATCAACCCCATTACAAACAACTACATACATAAATTTGGCATGTTTTCATTTCTCAGTTAGTGATATATGGATGTGGATGTTGGAGGAGGACAGTCATGGGCATAACAGAGTACTTATATAAAAAAAAGAAAAAGAAAAAAGTTTAACCCAATTTTATATTGGAAATAATTTTATTAAAGGTTTTTTAATTATAAAAGCTTCTTTTCTACTGCTCTGAAATTTAGAGCTTATCTATAGAAAACGTATAATCCAGTGCATGACACAAAATATTTTAGAACAAAAATGCTACTGTTAACATTAATATTACTATTATGTCAACATGTAATACCCTTTTAACTATTGTTATTTTGGTGAGTGGCTTTATAATTTAGCTAAAAAAATAGTTAATATTATAGGACTGTCTAGAGCAGAACTTTATAATGTGAGTATCTGAAGACCAGTTAACCAAAGTTTGTGATGGTCTACTCTGAATCAGGTTATCACTAAGCACAAAAGAATTGCTAAGCAAGTCACTGCTGTATTTGAGGTGTAGCTTAACATTTCAAAAGAGATCCAGTTATTTCAAAGACAAACCAAGTTTCAGGACATTATCTCCTCTGTAACCCCTTCATTTGGAGTCCTTGGGTGGTGCAAACAGTTAACTTGCTTGGCTGTTAGTCAAAAGGTTGGAAGTTCAAGTCTACCCAGAGATGCTTCAGAAGAAAGTTGTGGCAATCTACCTTCAAAAAATCAGCCCCTGAAAACCTTATGGAGCACAGTCTACTCTGACACACATGGGATCACCATGAGACCCAGTCAACTCAGGGAAACTGGTTTTTGGTTAACATCTTCACCAGCTAAAATAATTGCTTACTGCCAGGACTGAATTTCAAAGATTATAACAGGCATATTAACAACTCAGAACACCTAATCAAAACATGTATTTGCCTCAGGGTTAAGCACAGTACTGAGGAAATGTAAATAATTGAGGTAATTATCTCCATTTCATAACTAGGACTAGGAAACTAATTGGTAGCTAGATTTGCAATACAAGTAACCATGTATGTTGCCCTTCATGCAAAACTACTATTAAAAAGTGAGCTACTGGGGAACTATTCTTGCCTCCAACATATTTTTTATTTATATTATAAAATACACATTCATGAATCAATATTAAAATATGAGGTAAGGTAAGTCTTGGAATATGGAAGGAAAACAGGCATGTCTAGCGCCGTCTAATATAAACATACTGTTTTAAATACCTTCCTAAACTGCATTTCACTTATCATCTTGAAGTCACTATGGATATGGATTTATCTTCCTTTTGAAGGATGAAATTTCTCCTATAGGTTGTGCTAAATGTTATTAATTTTAAGAATAAAAGTTATTTATGAAATGTAATTGAAGCATAAATTATGCTTGCATAAAATACATGTAAGCAATAATTTTTCACAATCTAATAATTGAATTATAACATTAAGTCTTTCTGAATTAGAACTACCTAAGAATAGTTTCATAGACATAGCTATATGACTCGAAAAAAAAATTTTTTTTTAATCTAATGCATGAATTTACTTGTAGTAACTGCCCTGGGGAGCTTAATTGAAAATTTATTTCGTGAACCATGGTTTCTACATTGTCTAATTGCACAGATTTACCAGGAACTTGTCATATTTTTAATGGTATTGTGACTCTTAATTTTGTGTACTATTTTCAAATATGTCCTATATTTACACATGAAATACCATTATCTCAGTAATCATTGCTTAGAACATTAGCATTCTGGGCATTTCACATCAGCATTTAAGGTTCTTGCCCATATTTACTAAAACAGAGAGATTCATATAGACATACATAAATACTTGGTGTCTTAGTCATCTAGTGCTGCTATAACAGAAATACCACAAGTGGATGGTTTCAACAAACATAAGTTTATTCTCTCACAGTCTAGTAGGCTAGAAGCCCAAATTCAGGGGGTCAGCTCCAGGGGAAGGGTATCTCTCTGCTGTCTCTGGAGGACGATCCTTGTCATCAATCTTCCCCTGGACTAGGAGTTTCTCTGCACAGGAACCCCAGGTCCAAAGGATGCACTCTGCTCCTGGTGCTGCTTTCTTGGTGGTATGAGGTCTCCCACTCTCTGTTTGCTTCCCTTTCCTTTTATCTCTTGTAAGATAAAAGGTGGTGTAGGCCACACCCCAGAAAAACTCCCTTTACATTGGATCAGGGATATGACCTGAGTAAGGGTGTTACATCCCACCCTAATCCTCTTTAACACAATCTAATCTTGCCTCATTAACCACATGCAGAGATTAGGATTTACAACACATAGGAAAATTACATCAATCACAAAATGGAGGATGACCACACAATACTGGGAATCATGGCCTAACCAAGTTGACACATATTTTTTGGGGACACAATTCAATCCATAACACTTGGTAAACATCGTTCAATTTATTTTTCTTTTATTAAGAATTCATAGAATTTTAGATCTGGAAGGAAACTTACATATCCACTAATTGAAATGTTCCATTTTTAAGAAAAGGAAAATAATTTCCCGAGGTATTAGCTGCTTGCCCAAGATCAGAGAGTACAGTATCAGCACTTGAATTCTTACCTAACTTCATAGTTTCTCCCATTATAAGAATGAACGATATGGTGAATCAACAACAACAAACCCATAACACAATTTTTGAGGGAATTAAGAGTGTTTATTCAAATATAAGTTTTGGTAATAACATTGGACCAAAGAAGAAAGAACAAGCAAATATCTCACCTCTGTCTTGCTATTAATATCTCTTCATTAACAGGAAGAGAACTATGGAAGCTAAACCAGTATGTATCTAAAATAAAAGATATATAAGAGACAGATGAGCAGATATGAAAGAAAAGCCATTGGTTATCATCATTTATTTCTATTTTCTTCATGTCAGTAAGTCGCAAGCAGTTTCTTGCTTTTTAGAGAAGCATCTGCTGACAGAAGCAGAAATAAATTTTTGGCAGAAAGTAGATGGAAATATGATGAAAATTGTTCTTAATGAACTCTAAATACATTGGGGAAGTCTTCACAAAGTGTGCCATACGAATCCATTTGACAAGGTCTCAATGTTATCGTGGTGGTTGTTTTTATAGAATATGACTTTGTTCAGAATTTTTCATCAATCTTGTAAATAGAGCATTGTGAAAGCTGGAAAGAGATCTGTGTATAAAAATTCTTTCTAATAAAAAATTAGAGAAAAATAATTTCCTGAAATACCTTTTTATTAGTGTCTATTATTGAATAAATATCAGAAGACATTTAACTTTAATTTGTTAGTAAAACAATATGAAAATGGATGCCAGATAACAAAATCTGCAGGACCTGAAGAGTTGATATTAATTTATACTAAATCATTATCTTTTTATAACAGGCAGATGTTGGGGTTATGGTATTAGTGAACTTTGGGTTCTTTTCATTCACAGATCAAGATCTGCTTTTTAAAAAATTGAGAAGCTAAGGTCTAACCCTTCTGGTAGCAGATTGGCTTTCTAATTATCTTAGTAATAGCTCTAAATTATTATTCAATGAAGGTCTGCATCCCACTGTTAGTGGGTCATGATATCCCTTGGGATCTATACTTTTTTCCTATTTTAGTAAATTACTTGCCATCTGCAGATAATTCAAGTTCATTCTCTAACATTGTTTATAATATTGCTATGGTCAGGAAGATATTAATGCATTCGAAAGGGTCTGGAACTGAACTGGGAAACGCAGCTAATTTCTTTTTAAGATTCATTCTCTCTACTCTCACAAAAAAATAATCGACATCAGTAATTTCATATCATAGCACATAATGTTTTCCTTTTTAGACTTTACTTTCACTCTGATGTATACCAGGTTTCTTTTGGATGAATTTGCATCTCTGTTAATAATGAAGTTATATAAAATTTCCTCAGTAAGAAGTAACCAAATCATAAAGGACAGTCCTGTGAACTGTGCTTTTATGTCACCTGTGATAGACCCTAACTTTGAATTTTCAGCATCACCTAACCTCTCTGAGCCTCAGTTTATTTATCTTTAAAAGGAAGTAAAAATACCTGCTCTTCTTGAGGCATCAAGAGCCTTTGAGAAATTACCCATGTCAACCAGTGTAACTATTAGAATTAATATTAAACATGTAAAAGTCACTGGATACAAGGTCAGTGCATAAAAATCAATTTTATTTATTACCTTAAAAATAAATAAAAATAAAAATCTTAAAATAATAACTTAAAATAGCATCAAATACATATGAATAAATCTAGTCAATGATATATAAGAGCTCTACCTTGTAAAAAATTAAAATTATTGAGAGTAATTAAAGACCTAAATAATCAGAGAAGTATACTATGATTTTGGATTGGAAGACTCATTATTATAAATACATCAATTTTTTTCCCAAAATTTATCTATAGATTATACATAAGTATAATAAAAAGTCTAGCAATGTTGTGGAGATAGTTGGCAAGTGAATTTTAAAATGTAAATGTAAATATCCAAGCTCATGTTGAAGAAAAGAAAAACAAAGCTAGAAGACTTTCATTACCGGACTTGGATTTATCACAAAGCTACGTAAGTAAGACAAAAGACAAAGAATTGTGGCCAGTGGATAGAACAGCAAGCCCAGAAACAGGTTCACAAATCTACAGTTACTTGATTATGACATTATATTACATTAGAAAAAATGCTATTTTTCAATAAATGATACTAGGTCAATTGGATAACCATATGGAATAAAAATGGATTTTAACTCCAACCTCATACCAAAAATAAAAAGTGATTCCAGTTCAATTGTTGGTCTAAATGTGATAGGTAAAACAAAACCATTAGGAAAAAAATATAAAATTTTAATTACCTTGGGAAAAAACAAACGTGTCTTAAACAGGACAGAAAAAGCACTACTTCAAGGAAAAAAAAGTGATAATTAAGACTACATTAAAATGAAGAATTTATATTTATTAAAAGACATCATTAAGAGAATAAAAAGCATGCCAAAAAGTCTCTCTCTCTGTATATATATATATATTCACCAAAATACATACATACATATATATGTGTGTGTGTGTGTATGTGTGTGTATATATAGAGAGAGAGTCTTTGGTATGCTTTTATTTATTATTGAAGTTTAGAAAGTCTGTCTATAGGCATCCTGTGTTGAATTGAATATACCTAACCAATTGCCACTGAGTGGATCCCAATTCATGAATATACTGAATATACATATTAAAGCCTACATGTCTATAGACAGAATTCCTAAATTTCAATAATAATTAAACAGTCAACATAATAGAAAAATGGACAAAAGTCTTCAACGGGTACTTTAAAAAAGAAGTATCAAAATGACTAATAAACTTCTGAATAGCTGAAAATCTCATTAGTCATCAGGGAGATAACAAATTAAAAACAAAATGAGGAACCACTATAAACCCGTCAGAATGACTAAAAGGAAAAGACTGACAAGTGTTGGTATGAATGTGGAGCTACTGGAACTCTCATATTCTGATGGTATCAGTTTATATTGGTGCTATTACTATGTAAAGTTTTTGGCAAGATCTACTAAGTCTGGGTGGCCCAAATGATTTATGCTCCACTGCTAAACTAAAGGTTAGTGATTTGAACCCACCCAGCATCACTGGAGAAGGAAAGGCCTGGTGATCAAGATTACTGCCAAGAAAACCCTGTGGAGCACAGTTCCACTCTCTAACACGTAGGGTTGCCATGAATGAGAATTCACTCAACAGCAATGAGTTTGATTTTTGGTGCTTCTTTTTACTAAGTGCAAACATATGCATAACCTAGTCTGAGCAATTTCACTCATGGATAAAAACTCAATGGAAATGTATATACGTGTTCATCAAAATATTCACAATAGACAAAACTGGAATAGTCTACATGCCTATTAAAATAAAAATGGATAAATTGTGATATGTTCAATGGTATCACTAGTGTTAGCGTCACCCAGTGTAGTAACTCATGGTGTCACCCCACCCCTCTAACCCCACCTCCTATCTTTCTCCCCCAATCACCCCCCCCCCCGCAGGGCCGGCTGGCAAACCTCCCCCCTCCGTGGGTGGAGTGCCCCCCCATCTCCCCATAGCTCCTCTCCTCTCCCATTGGCCAAGGCAGACACCCTCCTCTCTGCCCCATGGTGGCGTGGCAGGTGGGGAGGTGTCATGGATTGAACTGTGTCCCCCAAAAATATCTGTCAACTTGGCTAGGTCATGATTCTCAGTATTGTGCGATTGTCTACCATTTTATCATCTGACGTGATTTCCCTATGTGTTGTAAATGCTATCACTATGATGTAATACAATGGATTAGCGGCAGTTATATTGATGAGGTCTACAAGATTAGGTACTGTCTTAAGCCAATCTTTTTTGAGACATAAAAGAGAGAAGCAGAGAGACAAGGGGACCCCATACCACCAAGAAAGCAGTGCTGGGAGCAGAACACATCCTTTGGACCTGAGGTTCCTGTGCTGAGATGCTCCCGGACCAAGGGAAGACTGATGAATCACAAGGACCTTTCTCCAGAGCCAACAGAAAGAGAAAGCCTTCCCCTGGAGCTGATGCCTTGAATTTGGACTTGTAGCCTACTAGACTGTGACAGAATAAATTTCTCTTTGTTAAAAGCCATCCATTTGTGGTCCTTCTGTTATAGCGGCATTAGATGACCAAGACGGAGGGGAAGGAGGGGTCTGAACTGGATGATGGGTGACTGCAATTCTAGTGATGCCATTACCTTGGCAGCCCCTCCCCCAGCAATGCCAGCCTGCTCACCACCACGGACCTTGGGGTCATTTTGGTGTCACCCCCTCTGACAGTGTCAGGGGGTTTTATCTGCACTCCTCTGCCTCACCCCCCTAGTGATACCACTGGATATGTGTATACAGTGGAATATGATATAACAATTAGAGTGAACTATTGTTACATCCTATAGTACTGCAATTTAGATTTTGAATGAAAGAACTTAAACACAAAGAGTCCAAAATTTGTGATTCCACCTATGTAAAATTTAAAACCAGACAAAATTAATCTGCCAGAGAGTAAATGGGAGGGGCAGGGTGCCAACTTCGATTGTGTTATCAATATTCTATTTCTCCATCTGAGTGCTGCTGAGATGAGTGTGTTCATGGTGGGAAAATACATTGATTGCTACATGTCCAATTTGTACACTTTATGTATATATATTACACATGGATAAAAAGTTTATCTTTAAAAATGATGATGATATATTTCTATCTGGTAGTGATACAAAGTGGCTTTAATTATGCCACATATGAGAAAGCACTCTGTCTATAAAGCGGTGGCAACACTGCTACTGTTGCACTGGAAATGGGATCACTCAGCTGACTGGGTGGGGTCATAATATGAGTTCTGACCCAATAAAATATCTCCTTGTACTCCCTCCAACTCTTGCAATTTTCTTTCTTGGCTGTGATAAAGAGAAACTTGATTCCCATTGAAACTCTGTTCCCAGCTTCAAGTATGCCAAGAAATCCATTTTAATATGACTTCTTGAGATTTACTTTCAGAAGAAAGTAACTCTGTTTCTTCAATATAAAATTTCAGCAGGGAAAGTGGGTTAAGGATTCTAGTGATCTTTATGATCACTACCTACCTTCCATTCTTCTGCTTGTTTAGGACAAATAAAATTCTCTGACAAGTAATAATAGAGATGTTGTCTACAGATACTAAGAAGAGCTCATAATCAGCAAGAAGACCCAAAAATATGTCCTTAGAATCTTTATTTAGAGAGAATTGTAATAGCTTCAAATAATAGTTAAGAGCTAGACTTTGGAGCCATAATGCTTCGATCAAAAATCCAGCTTCGTTTGTTATCAGATACATGCACTTAAACTAGTTTCATTCTTTAACTTGAGACTCCTCTTCAGAAAAAGAAAAATAATAATCTAACTAATAAATTTGTTAGAGGATTAAAGAAATTAATGTATGTAAAATGTTTGGAATATAGCAAGTGTTTAATAAATGTTACCTCACAAGTTTGTAAAAGACAAAATCCGAAATCCAGTTTATTGACTTAAAATTGGTGACAGGAAGCTCTCCTCCTCAGAGTCCGTGTTTCCTCCCTTCTTGAAGCTTAGCTATCTTCATTTTGTGGCTTCCAAGATTTCTATCTTTGTCAGTTTTAAGCATGTAAAATGAGAAAAAGTGTGAAGAATTGCACATGGGCAGCTATCAAGTGGTATACATCACTTTTAGTCACATTCCATTGGCTTGGACGTAATCACGTGGACTCACCCAGCTGAAAGGGAAGATGGAAAATTAGCAATGTGTCCAGGAAGGAAAGAGAACCAGAGCTGAAGAACAGCTAACTGGTATCTATCTTAATCTCTCTTTTATTTCATTTTTCCTCCTGTACAGATGACAGTTCTTTTGTAGCTCAGCTCTGAAAATTTTTATGACATAAATACTATATACTGAATTTAACAAAAGTTTGATCTACTTACATCGGTAGGAATTACATAGGGTGGAATGGTAGAGGGAAGATGCATTAGGTTATGTAGGAGTTAGGATTATAAGAAAGCAAGCTAATTTCTTATAGTTTACAGTTAGGAGTTACTAAAAATAAAACTGAAAATATCAAATTCAAGGAGTACTGGTGTCAAACAGGAGTAAAAACCTAAACAACTATTAAGAGTTGAAAGTAACTGAGTGAGGGGAGTAAGAGTCAGGAGTAGGGAAGAATGGGTATCTATTATTTACTCCATGGTGTAATTACAGAGAGTAAATAAACAAGGTTTCAGAATTCAAGTTGTCTCACCTGCCAACGGGAACCACTAGTGGAGGAAATTCAATACTGGGATATTATGGTACCTACTCTGTTGAGTTTTGTTCATTGGTTTATGTTGTAGCAATTGAATCTGCCTTAACTGTACTTCCTAATCTTTGTAGCTTTCAGAACACTGACCCCACCCAATAAGAAAAATGGAAAAACTGGAAATTTTCTAAATTTAATGTTTTTATAATTAGGGAGAAAAAAAACATCACATGAGCACTTATTTGGAAGAATTTTAAGAGTGTTTAATATAGTCACCAAGGGTAATAGAGGAACATTAAAAAAATGATTTAAGAAAAGTAAGCTTGGTACTTGGAGAAGCCAAACAATAGTTCCCAGACGAGTTAATTTCTAGAGTTATTTAATCAAATCAGCTATCACAGCAATGACAGCTGTTGTTGTTGTTAGATACTGTCAAGTCAGCGCCTAACTCACGGTGACCCCATGTGTTACAGGGTTGGATAATTAAAAGAGTCATGAGCTGTCACAGAGATAGAAATATTAGACTTTAATAAAGATAAGAGGATACAATCTCCTACAAGGACAAAGAGAGCAGGTCTGATGCCTGAGGCCTCCCAGGCATAGCTTCCAGGGTTCTCTCTCAGTCATACAAGGTCACAAACTGCCAGCACAGGTGTGAGATGTCTCAGTCTCAGGGAAAATCAGGGACCAGTTTACTGAGAGATCTTTGATACCGTACTGGTCATTTAGTCAAACCAGGCAATGTAAACAGATAAACCGGTGTAGACTATAAATCTGTTTTTAATAAACAATTTAGACAAGCTTGCACAAAATGCCTCCAAGGGAGTTTTTGTCTTAACATATTACAAATCATTAATTAAAATATTTCATCCCTATCTTGCCTAAGAATCAATATCATGGTTCCAGAAATCCATAGAGATAAGCGTAGAGCTACCACAGATGATCTCCAAGTTAAACCTATATTTACAGAGACGTAAATTAATCCTGAATTATTTTTAAAGGAAGAAGCCTGCACCATTCATTAACTAGAGGCATACTGGGATTTTTTTTTTTTTTTTTTAAATTAAAGAAGCTTGTATACACAAACTTGCACCTTCAGTTAAACAAGTTTTTGTTTTGGCTTGGTTTGATTTGGTTTTTTAATTTTATCTATGAATTTAGAATACTGTAATATTAAAGTAAGAGATGAAAAGTTTCAAACTGAAGGAGTCATGGATGGGCCTTGAAAAGAAGGCCATGTAAATATAAAAAGACTTTCTTTTACCTTTAAGAATAAAATATAATACTATATCAACTTCAAAGAAGCCTTAATGTTCTATACATGTAAAAATATGTTCCAAAGAAGTAGCTATGAAATAGTTGCTGAGAGCAAAAAGCAACAATCAGTCTTCCTAAAAAAATACAATGACAGCTCTAAGATGCAACAATAGAAAGGAGATTACCAAATAATTTTCAGACTGTGTTATCTCTATCTGAAGAAAAAGAACAATTCTTAAGAATTGGAGGAACAGGGTAATTGCTGTGGTTCTCACCTGTGGAGTTTCAAAAAGGGAATGCTCAAAAGCTTCAGCTCTTCTTGATTTGAAGAGAAAAACCATTTAATAAATGCAAAAATTAAATACTGAATGCTACTATCAAAAGCTTTCAGCTAGTTTAAAAACTGAAATAACTGCAACAGTATGAGACATTGACTGAATTTACCAACTTCAAAGCCAACTTTAGAGACAGAAAGTCCTTGCTTTAAAATATTAATTTTGAGAAAGAATATTTAAGATGATGAACACTAGGTGTTCGCGAGCTTTTATTTCTTTCAGACTCTGTTTGAACTATATACGTTTTCTGTTACAGTTACATTGTCATTGTATTTCAATTTTTTTTTATATAATCTGGAGATCTCTGCATGATGTTCACTTAGAGAGTGTACTTAGTACTGTGCTATCTAATTAATTCAAGGCTGCTAACTCATGTTGAATCCTTTGTTCTATAACCTAATAACTCAGAACAATTACTTCAAATTCTTGAAAGGTGAAGCCTGTCTATTTCTATTAACAAAAATAAATCAATTATAGTTCTTTCAGCTGATCAGGAAAAGAATCTAAACAATTTTAAAAAATTAAAGGAACTGTATTAGTTTTTAAAGTAACTACTAATTTTCTATTGCTGCTATAACAAACTACCACAAACTTGGTGGCTTAAAACAACATAGATTTATTATCTTACAGTTCCGACACAGGTCTCATTATAATATCAAGATGTCAACAGGGCTGCATTGCTTTCTGGAGGCTCTAGTGGAGAATCCATTTCCTTGCCTTTTCCAGTGTCTAGAGTCAGCCCGCATTCCTTGGTTTGTGGCCCCCTCCTCCATCTTCAAAGCCAGTAACAATGGGTCAAGTCCTTCTCACAGTGCATCACTCTGACCTCCTCTTGTACCTCCTTCCAGTTTTAAGGACCCTGTGATTATATTGCGCCAATCCAAACTATCCAGGGTAATCTCCCCTTTTTAAGGTCTACTGATTATCGATCTTAACCTCATCTGCAAACTTAATTTCCTCTTTGCCATGTAAAATAACATATTCACAAATTCCATTTATTTGGACATGGAAATTTTTGTGGGGACATTATTCTGTCTACCACAGTAACTAATATCATGTCACTACTTTTTATGCTTTTAATGTGGAAACAATTAGACTTTTTAAAATTTTATTCTTCCAATTTTAATGTGTTTGTTTATACCTCTTAGTTTACTGTTGTTTTTGTTAGGTGCCGTCCTGCCTGGTCCTGCACCATCCTCACAATCACTGTTATGCTTGAGCCCATTGTTGCACCCACTGTGTCAGTGCATCTTGTTGAGGGTCTTCCTTTTTTTTTCACTGACCCTCTACTTTACCTATCATGATGTCCTCCTCCAGGGACTTGTCCCTCCTAATAACATGTCCAAAGTATGTGAGACAAAGTCTTGCCATCCTTGCTTCCAATGAGCATTCTGACTGTCTTTCTTCTGAGACAGATTTGTTCATTCTTCTGGCAGTCCATGAGTTTACTAGCGGTACTGAAACAGAAATACTACAAGTGGGTGGCTTTAGAGAATAAAATTTATTTTCTCCCAGTTTAGGAAGCTAGAAGTCAGAAATCAGGGCACCAGCTATGGGGAAATGCTCTCTACCAGCTCTGAGAAAAGATCCTTGCTTCTGTCAGCTCGGGTAACACTGGCATTCCTCAGTTCCTTGGCAATCTTCAAATGACATCTGTTTTCCCCAGTTTCTGTTTGCTCCTGTGTCTAATCTGTCTGCTCTTTTTATAACTCAGAAGTGATTAGGTTTAGGACACACCCTATGCTCATGAACATAACAAAGAAAACCCTATTTCCAAAAGAGATTACATGCACATGTATAAGGGTTAGGATTCTAACACATTTTGGGGGTCACAAGTTAATCCATTACAATCACATTTTATTTCAACACAATGCAACAGAAATGTTCATTCAGTAGTAACTGATTACACTTAATTATTCATCAAATATTTATTTGATGTCTGCTACTAAGCAGACATTGTTCTAGACGTCTACATTGCTAGTTCTAGACGCTGAGGATACAACAGTGAAAAAAAGATAAATTTTTACCCTCAGCGAGCTTATATTCTGGTGGGATAGAAAAGCAATAATAGGATAAATAAATAAAATATGGAGTATGTTAAATAAATTTGAGAAGGGGTATAGAAAGTGTGTGTGTGTGTTTGGATGAAGAGGGTGGGGGAAGAAGGGAAAGTCATGGTTCTTTTAGACTGAGGGGTCAGAGAACCTCACGGGGCTCTCTGGCACATTGACAGTGATATGCATCTCACTTTGGCTAAAATGACAATCGGATGTAATAATTCTGAATTTGGCATCTTATCAGCGCAGAAAAGGCAGATGGAGAGCTCTAATTTGAAGAGATGTCAGTAGTAAATGCTGACAGTCAGCCAGTCTTTACACAATACCTGACCATTAAGCCAGATACTATCAACAAACAATGGTGCTCAGGAACCTGGCTCTCCAATTGGGACAGAGGCTCTTACAACTCTAAAAGACCTACTCCATTCCTACTCCCCCAAGTTTCAACTCTTTAGACTAAAGCCTGTGCTGGATTGGTTTTATCCTAAAGCAGACACCTGGTCTCTCTATGAACTTTTCCGACTTTTCTTCTAAGCAAATACAATGGCATGTTTCATTATTTTGGAAAGAATAAATGATTAGGTATGCTTCTCTCCACTCTGTTTTCTTGTGGAAACAGAGGAGTAGCATTTGGAAATATTTTGCTTTTTCTAGGAAAACCAGATTCTGGACTATTCTACGTGTTTTTGAATTCGCAACTAGTTAATTAAAAAAATAATAATAATACTCCTCAGGCTAAAAATAGGATGCTGCATTCTGAATGAAGTCCTTTCAGTGTCCACTGTTTGTGACTTTTATCCTACACTGAAACTTGGACTCAAGGTACAGGTAATTGCTTATACAGCAGGTGGTGTACTAAGTCAAATAATTTAGCTATCAATAAGTCAGCAGTACTTTTTTTAGCTTTATTCATTAAGCCAAGCCAAACCAAACCCATTGCTGTCAAATCAATTTTGACTCACAGCAACCCTATAGGACAGAGTAGAACTGCCCCACAGGGTTTCAAAGGAGCTGCTGGTGGATTCGAACCGCCAACCTTTTGGTTAATCACTGCACCACCAGGTCTCCTTTTATTCATTAGGAGAAAGAAAATCCTTGTAGCGTTTTACAAAAAATATTACTTATTTTGGCTCAGTAACAGGCCAATTAAATCTCTACATTTGGTATTGCTGTTAATCAAACATAAATTGTAGGAACATCATATTAAGTCTTGAAAGACAGGAAATAGTGTATGTGTTTATAAACCATACTCAACTAAACCATCCAAATAAGATATAATAGCTAGAGGTAGATATTCATATCCTCTGACATTTGTTTTCATATTTATGTTCATGATATATTTCATTATATCAAAGCTATGCAGAAATTGCAGCGACAGAATGTTTTGTAAATAATGTTTGCTTTATTCTTTAAATTATTCCTTTTCAGTGCATTGTTGTTAAATAAAATTGTATTAATAAAATGGAACCATCACTATAATCCCCATATTCTAACAGCAATTTGTCAATTCATGTTCCTAATATAAAATTAGCATGTAAATTATACCATATAAACTTGAAAAAAAAGTTTAAGTGGCAAATAATTTTTAATTGTTGATGTGCTAACAAACATCTCATTACTATCCATTGTTATGAATAACTCTTACATACTAAGATATGGACATCTTCCTTGTAATTAAACTATACAAGCATTGTGGTGCCAATGTGTCCATAAACAGGCTGATACGTGAGGACATGTGCCAGGCCAGCCTTAGGAAGGTCACCCAGGAAGTGATGGCACGAGCTGAGATCTTGAGGACTGATTTATGCTGGCAGTTACATATTGTTTTTTTAATGTATGATTTGCTTAATTTAAAATGGTTTGATGTGGCTTATGAAAACATAGGTGAAAATTAAGACTAGAAAAATAAAACCAAGTGGGGAGGGGAAGACTGTGAATTAAGCACTGCATAGTGAATGATGCTAAAAAGAAAAAGAAAAGTTCCATTTCTTCGTTATTTAACAAAAAGAAAAATCCATGTTGATTTGGAGAGATCAATTTTTCCAAAGATGTTTTATGTACGCTGGCATCTGATCATCATTATTTGTGGCATACGTCCAGCTTTGGGGTAGCTTATAATCTCTCCCAATTAGGACTTCTGATGTGGGCCAAGAATATACAAATTGTGAATACAAAATGAACATCAGTTCTGGAATGTGGAGCTTTTATTAGGGGCAGAATAACTGGCCCGTACTGAAGCAAATTATTTTTTCCTATCTGGCTTTCCACATGTCTTGTTTCAGGGTGGTGAAATCCTCAGGGTTAGAATCAGGATGTGGACTTAGGAGACACGGGTGAAGAGATCTGCTTTCTCAACATTGAGTATATAATATTTATTCTCAAATCCAGCTTCGCCCTAAACCAATTACATAATAATGTCTGGAGTGAGGTTTTGGCATCAGTCTTTTTTAAAAAGTTGCCCAGGTGATTCTGTTAGGAAGACAATAGAGATAATCATTGATCTAGACTAGATGGGGTACTTATGATCTAGCAAACTATCAACTGCTCAACAGGTAGAATACTACGTCTCTACATAGTAACAAACAATGGTTACGTATCATCTTTCCTGACAAAGCAATAAGGGCAGAGCTTTCAGGGTATCAAGATTTTGACATAATTAACAAGAACAATATACACTGGCCTTAAAGAAAATTATATGAATACATTTTTTAATGATAAACCTATCATGAGATAAGAGTGCAAGAGATTTATTGGGAGAGGCAATGACTATGAAAGATAAAACGCAGAGGACGTAAAATGGGATAGGGAAAGTCTTAAGGCCATGGTGCAGATCTGACACCTATGAAGGGAATGGGTAGAGGAAGCAGGATTGGGCAGGGGAAGCCTCAGCTACGATGAAGTTCTGACAGTCTTGGCCAACCAAGTTGGGAGCAATGAAGATTCCTAGTTAAAGAGCTCTGGCATTGAGCTGAAGGAGCCTTCCACACTCAGTTATTGGCTGGGGGATGACCAGGAAGATCATGGCCCTTACTGGAAAGCAGAGGTAAATCCTGAAGGTACTAACAGCTGGAGGCAGTCAAGTAACTGCACTCCCTACAGCTGGACAGCAAGTTCTTTCTTTAAGGGAGCTCAAGGTGCTGTGCCTCCAAGATTGTCACAAAATGTATATAGCACATTACCAATGTTTTTAACATCTCCTTTCAATTAGTATCCTTAACTCATAAATCGCTGGTCAGAACTTGTTATGTCCCCACAAAGATATTTAGCCAGAGAGAGAGACAATAACTCGAGATCAGCATGCATCTCCACAGGTTGGTGTTTGTCTAAATCCCTGACCCTTGGTGAATCATAAGTTTTTAAGCGGAGGACACTTTAAACAGATTTTATGAACATCTCCACCCTACAGTAACCTAGTAAGAGAGAGCCCTGGGCATAACGCCAGGTAGAACTGATAGGACAACCTCTCATTTGGGGGATCATAAAAACTTTCTATACTCAGTAAGTCCTCAGATATTCAGCCTATGTAGAGGATGATGGAGTCCCTGGGTGGTACAAACGGTTAATGCACTCAGCTGCTAATGGAAAGTTGGAGGTTTGAGTCTTCCCAAGAACTGCCACAGAAGAAAGAATTTTGTTATGGATTGAGTTGTGTGTCAACTTGGCTAGGCGAGGATTACCAGTATTATGTGGTTGTCTTCCATTTTGTGATGTGAAGTATTTATCCTATGTGCTGTAATTCCTAACGTCTATAATGGAGCCCTGGTGGCACAGTGGTTAAGAGCTCGGCTGCTAACCAAAAGGTTGGCAGCTCAAATCCACCAGCAGCTCCTTGGAAACTCTATGGGGCAGTTCTATTACGTCCTATAGGGTAACTGTGAGTCAGAATCAACTCAATGGCAGTGGGTTATGTTGTTAATGAGGCAGGATTAGAGGCAGTTATGTTAATGAGACAGGACGCAATCTACAGGATTAGGTTATGTCTTGAGTCAATCTCTTTTGAGATATAAAAGAGAGAAGCAAGCAGAGAGGGAACTCATACCACCAAGAAAGAAAAGCTGGGAGCTACCACATCTTTAGACCTGTAGTCCTTGTGCTGAGAAGCTCCTAGACCAATGGAAGATTGATGACAAGGGCCTTCTCCCAAAACCAACAGAGAAAGAAAGCCTTCCCCCAGAGCTGGTGCCCTGAATCCTAAACCACGAGAGAATAAATTTCTGTTTGTTAAAGCCACCCACTTTTGGTATTTCTGTTATAGCAGCACTAGATAACTAAGACAGCCCTGCAAACTACTTCTGAAAAAATCAGTCATTGAAAACACTATGGAGCACAGTTCTACTCTGACATACTTGGGGTAGCCATGAGTCGTAGTCAACTGGATGGCAATTCATAGAGGATTCTGTGGTGTAGATAAGAAAAAATTAACATTTAGAATGAATCTATTATTTTTTTCAACTATTTTATAAAAATATTTCCAAATTGTATTACACATTTCCTGACTAAATAAAAATTGATTTATCTTTAAGGAGCATTGGTTTTGGTCATATTCAATTACTTTACTATGCTATAGTTATAGATGAATCCGGATATTATACTTAATTGTATGCACCAATTTATATCATGGCATATACCGTATTTTTAAGCAAATAATGCACGCCTTCTACATTTGCCAGCCAATCGCTCCTGTTTTTAAAAATAAAAATTGGTATAGTGGTGCTTACCTCATGGCGGGAGGGAGTGGTTGGCAAGCAAATGTAGAAGGCATGCATTATTTGTGTAAAAATACTGTATACAAAAACTAAGTGTTTTTTTATTCTCCTCTCTCATTGATATGCTGTAAAATAGACTGACCTCTTCAAATATATATCAAAGCTTCAAAAGTAATTATTGAATCCAAGGTTAAGTAGTGTTCTCATAAGTTATATTTCTGCCCTCAAACACTCCTATGTTAAAAAAAAAAAAAAAATCAGTGTCCTTTTACTTTTAAATGGCACTCAAAAGATTATTTACCACCACCACCGACTTTACTCCCTAAGGCACATTCAATCATCTGTCTATTTTAATCACATCAACTTCATAAGAAAGCATCACCTTTTGTGAAATTCTAGGATTGATTTTTTTCTTTTTACCAACACAAATAGTCCTTGACATACTGCTATTTTGCCTTATTCTAACAATTAAATAAAAGTTACTACGAGCTATACAGAAGGCAGTGCAAGATAATGTATAGCATGGGGTCATGTTAGAGGTAAAGTATACAATCTGAAAAACCTGATTTACTTTCAGTATGCAAGGAAATAATTTTCGGGCAGAATTAGTTTCAAAGCAGAACAAGACAAGACACCATTCCAGAAATCTCTTTCCCAAATTATACATTTCGAAACTTACGTTTTAATCAATGCAAATCACTAGTATGACGTTAAATTTTTTAAATATATTGTTAGAATAAAAAGCATACATATTTTTAAATACAAGCAATACAAAATTTTATATCTCTTGGTTTATAAAAATGAATTGTATTTGTATGTCTTTTTATGTCAGGGCACAAGTCCTGCCCAGATTTTTTGTAAGATGTGAGACTAGATCTTAATACAACTGTCACCACAAGAGCAATACTAAAATGGAGACGGAGAGGAGAAAAACTACAAATTTACAATTTGTTACTTTGGAATAATGTTAATTCTTTCATTCATCAAGTATTTATTGAGTTACTCATGATAGGCACTATTCTTTGATTTATTAAACAAAATATGCGTGTGGAGGGGGGCAGTAAACAGACTAAACAAACAAATGGGTAAAAATGAGTAAGTTCCGGTGGTGATAAGTACTATAAAGTAAAGTAAAGCAAGGTTAATAGTGGGGATGGAATGCTCTTCTTGATAGACAAGTGGTAACATCTTGCAAATTATTCTCCTGGTTTCAAGCGATACAAAAAAATAAGGGGAGGGAGGGAGGGGGGAAGGGAAGGAAGGAAGGAGGGAGGAAGGAAGGAAGTTATTAAGCAAGGAAGCAAGGTAGGAAGAGAATATGATTTATCACCATGTCAATAAAGACTTTTTGCAAAATTTTAAAGTATTTATATATTTGAATCTTTTAAGAAACAATCATTATTAGCATTTATTCAAATGTCAATCATTTGTTTGTTTGATTTAAATATAAACTCACTATAAAATTTAAGTCCACAAGATAATAACTAGTGGAAGCAAGTACACAGTGGGTGAACGTTCCAGAATCTTTATTTTTTTTTCTTGTTTTATTTTGTTACAGAAAGAAATATATTTATATCATGAGTTAGTTTTAATTTTTAGTTGAAGACATAGATAGATAGATACATAGATATAAATTCACACATCAAAACTGTAGAGGTGGTTACATTCTTACAAACTTAACCACGTAACCAAAACCAACCCACCCACCCATGCATCAGGGTTAACTGCTATCCCGATTTCTAACAGAATCTGTACTTTTTATGTCTGGTCTCTTTCACTCACCATTATGTTTGTGAGATTTATCTATGTTGTTGCGTATGCTTATAAAATGTTCCTTCTTTTTTATTGCGTAGTACTTCTTTGTGCAATTATAGCACATTTTATTTATCCTTATTATCATGGTTAGAAATTTGCATATAGTCTTCTGGTGTGGGCTATTTTGAATATTGCTGCTATGAACATTCTATTCCATGTCTTTGGGTGAATACATGCATGCATTTCTGTTGGGCATTTACATGGGAAAGAAACTTAGTATCACAGGGTCTGTATACATTAGCTTTGATACATGCTGCCAAACGGTTTTCTAAAAGGGTTTTTTAGTAATTTGCACTACCATCAGCAGTATATAAAAGTTCCAACTGTTCCATATCCTTGCCAACACTAGGCATATTTATTTGTTTGCTTTTTGTTTCATTTAGTTTTCAGTTTACTCATTCTGCTAAGTAGCTAGTGTCACCCATTGTATTTTTAGTTTACATTTCTCTGATGACTAATGAAGTTGAGCATCTCTTCAAATGTGTATTGGCCATTTGGCTATCATTTTTTGTAAAGTATGTGTTTATATATTTTGATCATTTTTCTATTGGGTTGTCTTTTTCAGAGTGATATGTAGGAGCCCTCAATATATTCTGAATATGATTCATGTGTTGAAAGTACATATTGCCAATATTTTGTCTCATTTGGATTGCTTTCTCTGACTCCTAATTATGTCTTAAGAGGGCAGTGGTGATCCAGTAGTAGAAGTCTTGCCTTCCGTGTAAGAGACAGGGGTTTGATTCCGGCCAACGCACCTCAAGCACAGACTCTACTCGTGTGACGGTGAAGGCTTGCATGTTGCTTTGATGCTGAATAGATTTCAGTGGAACTTCTAGACCAAGACAGATTAGGAAGAAAGATTTGGTAATCTACCTCCAAAAAATTCAGCCAATGAAAGCCTCATGGATCACAATGGTCTGATCCCATTATATATGGGGTCCCTTTTTGGAAATAAAATCTTTGAAGATGTTTTCAGTTAACACGAGGTCACACCGGACTAGAAGTGAGTCCTAATACAATCTGAGTGACATTCTTATAAAAGAGGAAAAGAGACACTTAGAAACAGACAGAGGAAAAATGGTCACGTGAGGATGACATTTATGCTGCAGCTGCAGGCCAATGAATGCGTGGCTACCAGAAGTCAGGAGAAACAAGAAAGAATCTTCCCCTAGAGCTTTTGGGGAGAACATGATTTGTTAAGATCCTGAATTTGGACCACTGGCCTCCATAAATGTAAGACAATAAATTTCTGTTCTTAGAAGTCTCTCAATTCATGGTACTTTGTTACAGCAGCCCCTAGGAAACTAATAAAGTGACCGACTTTAACCTATTCTTAGTTAGCCCATGTGCTCTCACACCTCTGCAACTTTACCCTGTATTGTTTCTGGGTAGAATACAATCACTAACCTCTCTGCCTAACAACATGGACCTTTTCTTTCAAGGGCTAATTCACATGGCCCCCATCCCTTGAGCCTTACCCTAATCAGAGGTATTAACATTTTCCTTTAAATTCCAATCATTGCTTGTATTTCCTAACACTTATTTCTCGCTACTCTTTTTCTTTTTTTAGTATCTGCCTCATGGTCATTTTTAAAAAATATATTGTCTTGAAATATATATAAAAAATATTTGTCACTTCCAACTATTTTTACACCTATTTATTGTAATTTATTTTTGTTGTTGTTGAGAATATATACAGCAAAACATACATCAATCCAACATGACATTTACAATTCAATGACATCAATTACATTCTTCTAGTTGTACAATCATTCTCAGTTTTCTAAGTTGTTCTTTCTCATTAACATAAACTCACTGTCCCTTAAGGCTCCTATCTAATGTTTCAAGTTGCTGTTGTCAATTTGATCCCATAGAGACAGATCTTAAAAGAGCATAATGCTCAAGGCAGATAATCTTTACTAGTTAAGCTAAACTATTGTTTGGTTTTAAGAAGACTTCAGGGGATATTTTTGGTTTAAGGTTTTAAGATTATCTCAGACCAACAGTTTCAGTGGTTCATCTATCCTCCATGGCTCCAGAAAGTCGGGAGTCCATGAGAATTTGAAATTCTGTTTTGTATTTCCCCCCTTTTGATCACGATTCTTCTATAGAATCTTTGATCAAAATGTTCAGTAATGGTAGCCAGGGACCATCCAGTTCTTCTGGTCTCATGGCAAACGAGGCAATTGTTCATGCAGGTAACTAGCTACAAATCCATTTCCTCTTACTTCTGACTCTCATTCTTCCTCTGTTGCTCCAGGTGAATACAGACCAATTTTTTTTTTCTTCATACTCAGTGTTTTTCATATCTTTCCCATGTTAATAGAAAATTCCTTGAAGGGGGAACCATATCTCTATTATATTTGTATTTCTCATACTTTATGCATGGAGCTGGTTATAAAATATTTCTTGAATGAATGTGAGTACTATTTTTTTTATTACATGACTATGGTTCATTGGTAAGAAAGATATCTAATATTTTGTCTTTGAGATCAATTAGCTTAAAATAGACATGTTATCTAGTCAACTATCTAGCCAATTATCCACTTTTTAAGTTACTAGGAATACACATTTTAATTATGCAAATTTTTTTAAAGCAAACATTTAACTCTTCTCTCTTCTAAAATATTTTCCAATTGTATCTTTTGAAATGAAACAAAAGTTTTTTGCACAGGGCCCAGATCAACACAGAGGCAATTTGAATGATTTCTACATTTCAGTACACTGAGATTGAAGAAATTTAAGACAAAAATCCATTAAGTCAATATAAGCATCTCTCAACTTGTGAAATATTTTGTAAAGGCTTCATCTTATAAACAATGTATTGCAGACTTTATTCAAACTACTTAGATACTTAGAACACACATTACACAGTTTGAGCATCAATACTGTTCTCTAAAGGGAAAAATAGCAGGAGGTTTTGATTGCAAAAATATTATAGTCTTTGTTGTATTGTAAATATCAAAGACATCATAAGGCAGGCAGAGAGTTATAAAATGTCTGTCTCTCAATAGCTGGACAATAAAGGGAAAATGAGCATCATCATGGGGTATTAATGTGTACAGAAAACAAAATATTCAATAAAAATTATTAGTTACTTCTAGTTTCTCATTTTTCTTATTTATGCAGGTAATATAATTCAACTGAATTTCTGTACTTTTAAAATAAAAATATAAAACAGTATTATGTGGGAAGAGCCATAGTAAGTCATGATGTTTAGCTTGGTGGTTTGCAGTAGGAAGATTACAAGTAATCCCAATTTTTTCTTGACTTTATCAAGTCATGTTTAACAAGTCATATTTTCTACTAGTAAATGTTACTGGAAATTAGTAATCACAACTGACTGAGGGATTTGACAAAAAATTAGTAACCTTCATTCAGGATATAAAATTGAGAATGCTGAGTAAAAATAAATCTTTATGTATTTTTAAAAGATGGTAATTCCTTATATCATAGAACTATAAACTTAGGCTCCTAGGAGAGACCTTGGAGGCAGTTTGATACTAATATGCATTTGAAAAAGAGAAAGCAGAGGTCCAAAAGTGAATCACTTGCTCACAGTTTTAAAATTTATTGGAACAGAGTAAGAATTAGAACCTGATTCTAAATAGAAGTAGGACCCACATTTTCTATCAATATTTCTATATGGCAACTTGCTTTGTTTTATTTTAGTTTGATTAAATCAGTTTGTAATCTGTCTATAAAATTTCTTCACAACTGACAGGAATCAAAATCAGACGATTTGGTTAAAATTTCCAAATAGTTCCATTTATTTTTTTACATATTCAAAGTTTTTATAGCCAGTGAAGTTAACATTGTTTGCTTATTTGTTTTATTTTTACTCAATATTTCTCTTTTATGGAGCACACTAATCTAATTTTTAAATTTAATTGTATGGAAGTAGTAAAAAGTTGTCTTTGACCATCTTTGGATAAGCCTGCTTCATTTTCAGGAGACCCTGATCTGAGTAGTTACAGTCTGCATATTATTTCTGGAATTTGTCCTAGACCCTTAGTTCAGCCTGCCTTACTACTATCTGCATGTTCTCATCTCTGCTTTTCTGCTGGACATACCATCCCTACAAGTTCCTACCTATAGAGACAAAACCTGTATCTCCAGACCTCTTTAAAAAAAACAAAACAAAACAAAACCCACTGCCATCCGGTGGATTCCGACTCACAGCGACCCCATAGGACAGAGTAGAACTGCCCCATAGGGTTTCAAAGGCTACAACTCTTTACGGAAACAGACTTCCACATCTTTTTCCTTGCAGAGCAGCTGGTGGGTTCAAACCTCCAACCTGAGCACTTTAACCACTGCACCACCAGGGCTCCCTTAGCTCCCACAAGCACCATTAAATCCTCCCTCTTCTTTTGGGAATTTTCTAGGATGAGCCTGCCTCTTTCCTCAGTTCAGATCTCCTACTTTGCCTGTGTTTGTGCTCAACTGGCTGATGCAGATGAGCTGATCCATTCTTGTCCACAAAGGAAGAAAAGAATCCCAGTTTAAACCACTCACATCATGTCTCTCCAAGAACAACACCTGTTAGCATCATTTGTGGTGACCAATAAGAGCAAGCATGTCATTTCATGTATAGGGAAGGACTGGATTACCTAAAATTTCCTGCTGCTGTCACTAACAGAGATCCTTAATGCAGGAAATCTTACACATCCTAACTTCTCAACAAGCCCAGAAAAGATATTTCTGGTAAAAATACTGTAGGAAGCAGAATGACTGCAGGCGTTCATTTACTACTCCCTCAAGACATATCTTTTTTTTTTTTTTTGCAGTTGTATGGTCACAAGAATGTCCATTTACTATGAAAATTTATGATAATTTCCAATCTCTTTCCTCCTGGCCTCTGAGAAATTGCAATGAGAAACAACACTGGATATTTTCTTGGAGGTAAGATTTGGGAGAAGTAGCAGAAATAAAATGTCAGAAGCAATTCAGGTTGGGCATATTTAAGCTCACATAACAAACTTAGTCAGTATTAATGGAGGCATGATTGCCAGATAATTCAAATGAACATCCCTGCATACTCTGCACTAGGAAGTCTATGTTTGCAGACATCCTTGTAAGAGCAGTGAAGTTGGAATGAGATCCCATTTATCACAATTCCACTCCTAGGTCTATGGTCTATACTTAACTCCTGGAGAATAGACATCCTTATGATGACACATGATTTTTTAACCACTACCCTATGATTCAGTCAGAATCGACTCGACAGCAATGGGTTTTGTTTTTTTGTTTTTTGTTTTTTTACCTTATGATTACCTAAAGCTCAATTACACTACGTATGAAAAATACAAAAACCAAATCCACTGCTGTTGAGTCGATTCCGAGTCATAGCAACCCTACAGGACAGAGTAGAACTGTCCCATAGTGTTTCCAAGGAGCGGCTGGTGGATTCAAATTGCTGACCTTTTGGTTAGCAGCGGAGCTCTTAACCACTACGCCACCAGGGCTCCATATATAGGGAGGATTATTGGAAACCCTTATAATCCACTAATTCCTCCGGAAGTTCCAAATGCTACCAATGATTTAGTAAAAGAAACAAACAACCAAAACAAATAATGACACCAACAACCACAAAACACAGAATATAAAAGTCTTAATTTCCCAGAGAATTTCCTTTACTGACTTAGGTTTTATGTCAGAACATTGGCTGTAACAAGAGACTTTATAAATAAAAATCCTAGGAAATTTATCATCGTATCTTTTATGAAAATGTGTATTTGCACATATCTCTCAGAGTTCTTTTCATAAGAACATGTAGCAGAAATTCTCTACTCTTATGCCCAGTCTAGCTGTATTTTTTCTAAAAAATAATTTGGCTTTTATCTTACTAGCTTTGTGAACTGAATAACTGGTCATTGTCTTATTGCCTGCTGAGAATATCCATGCCATATCTGTGGTCCACCTATAGAAAATATATAATTTTTACTTGATTTCTATTTTTTAGCCTCTTTCCTGACTTCATTTTATTTTATCACTTTTGATTATCCTTTCTTTTCTTTAGTTTCAAATAGCATAATTTTAAGTCATTGTTGTTTAATACCATAATAATTCCATATAATAAACTATATATTGGGAATAAACATGCAAATAACAGTGTCCATCCTTTCAAGATGTTTACGACCCAATTAGAAAGACATTTTTAAATTAGTATTTTCAGTAGACATGATAATTGTTAGGGCAGAAATACATATAAGGCACATAGAAAAGAAAGTGACAAATTCAAGATTAGATAGTAGTTTCCATTTAGGTATTGATATTATTTGTTTTCAAATGTCATTAGCCAAACTTTTAACATAAATCAGTACATATGTAATATTTCTGACAGTTTGACTTTAACTTTGAATATAATCGAATATGGTTATAAGGAGCCTGGTGGTGCAGGGGTTAAGCACTTGGCTACTAACCAAAAGGTCAGCAGTTTAAACACACTAGCTGCTCTGCGGGAGAAAGATATGGCAGTCTGCTTCCATAAAGATTACCCTTGGAAAACCTATGGGACAGTTCTACTCTGTCCTATATGGTCACCATGAGTAGCAATCTACTTGACAGCAATGGGATGGTTATATTCTAAACTATTACATAAATAAACATAGAATATTGTAGTATCCCAAGGCATTCAAACAAGCCTATTAGGAGGTTAGAAATGCTTAAGAATCAAGAAAAAGTAAAGACCTTTCAATGAGGTGAAAGTCTTGACTACAGGGTAATTGCAAAGGAGGCAATGATGCAATTCCAATTTTGAAAGATATAAATTATGCAAGTGATTTCAACAGCAGGGGATTTGTTTGTCTTGATGTGAAGATGTTGCAAATCTCATGAATTTCAAATCTGTAAATTAAGAACAAAGGATTTACAGCTTAGTTAGAAGCAAATGAAAGACAAGTTATGCCAGTAGAGGTCAATGCTAGTGGCTTATTCTTACTGCTAGGAATTGTTCAGTGCTACCCTCTTTCCCGCACTGCAGTCCCAAGGAGGAAAAGTACTGACGGACCAAGTCCAAGGACATAGGTGACTGAAGTGACAGCGGTCTGAGTATTTGGAGATGATATTAAAAAATAGGTTAAAAGCTCTGATGTCTCCCTGCCTTGATGTGTTTAGATGCTGCCCTTTGTATTCCTTCTCCTTTTTATTTTCTTTTTGAATTGCTTTCCTCTTGTCTCCCAAGTAGCTAGTGAAGTAAGAGGCAACTGCTCTAAGGCCAATACAGGTAACTTAGCCCAGTTCTTCATGTTAACAAATGATACCATAAACCTGCAAGGAACCCAAATGTCTTCTGTAACATTGACTATTACAATTAGTTTAACATTTTATTCATTCACAATGTGCCAAGGAAATGAAATAACTAATGTTAAGTATTTTTTAACAGAACTAAAAATAGGTAAAAAAATAACCATATCTGTTTTGTCCTGGTTTCTTCCAATTACTATATTATCAATTCTACCAATTGAATCAGCTATTTCAGACTGTCAAAGAAAAGAAAAGGTATGGACCCAAAAGAAGGTCAATTCAATACTCACATAGACATTACCTATATTCAACACTGTCTGACTCCTTATGTTTGCATTTCCTCTCCTATTTCATTTCAGCAGTTTCTTACTATACTGCATCCAAACTAGATGGAACGAGAACAGTTCATCAAAGGAATTGCATTAGGAGAGTTGTATTTCAGACATTTACCAAGTGAGCAAGTTCAGTAACAAAGTCAGATTCTTGAAACGACTGGAATCTGCTACAGATGAATGTCAGATCAATAGGCTTTAAATTACAGAAAAGTTGGGGAGCAGCAAGTGAAATTGAAGTGGTTCTTTTGTCTGAATTAAATTTCACTGTCTTTTTTTTTCTTTGGTGGAAATCTTTTTGAAAATTACTTCACTAAAGAGTTCTTTCTGAGGAGAAATAAATGCAAATATATGTTCATCATACTCTTACGAGATTTGATTAAAAGACTTTTTGCAAATGTAGGGTGTTGTAAACCTGTTTGTTTAATCAGCCTAGCTTTAGTAGATCTTTTATAAAAACGTTGTTATCATAAACCAAAATGTAGGTATTATATGTATAATGCCTCTAATTATTGAATCATGCATTTCAATTAATCTTGTTTTTTCTATGAGATGTTATTTATCATGGTCATATTTTTGTTTCTTCACCACTATAATACTTTTTATCAGTACATTGCATTAGATCAATTTTACTTTTATTTCCTTAATTGTAAATTCTGGTTACAATAAAAAACGTTTCGGAAGAATTAAATATTTTGGCAACAATTTATCACTACTGGCACAATTTGTGCTTTCAGATTGCAATATAATACTTTATGCCCAGAAAAGTCAAACACTAAGGCAGTGGCCTGAGCCAAATAGAGGGTAGAATAAGGATATCCAAAGTCATCTTCAGAAGTCTTATGATCTTAGTTGAAACATTCATTGAGATTCCCATCACTTTTGACCTAACGAGTTGATCTCCCTCATTTTCTGCTGTGACAAATTATCTCTGACATGTCTTCTGGATGCTTCTTGCTTGTTGTTCCTCTTCCCCTTTTATGTATAGACTGAAAATACCATTTGTTTTGAGAACAGCTTTGTTAAATCTATTGTTAAATCTCTGACACATAAGAAGGTTGAGAATGACTGGGCTGTATCTTATGTCTTTATAGGTTGATGTCTTAGAGAGAAACTACCATCTCCTTAACCCACCAAACTTCACTGGTGTATTTTTACGATATTACCAAAACCGGGGAATTTTCCTTTTGTTTTTCAAATGTACTTAATTGATTTTTATAAAAACAATAAGCTAGAAGTATCAGGATACTAAGAGACAAAGAGCTGTTTTTCAGTTCCCTTTATCCCCTAAACAAGGCAAAATTAAATAACCGAAGCATATGGTCAACACAGATTTTCTGCTTGTTCTGCTAAGACTTTTTTCCCCTAGAATCAGGAACTCATGAAGTTGAAGCAAGCGATCAAAAAATGTTATATCCCAGAGCCAAAAAAATGAGCATGACTGGGTAACTTCTTCAAAGAAGAGAGAGATTCTAACCTCAAGAGCTAAGGCGTACTACAGCTCCTAGCCAAAAGGTCAGCAGTTCGAATCCACCAGCCACTCCTTGGAAATTCTATGGAGTAGTCCTACTCTGTCCTTTAAGGCTGCTATGAGTTGGAATCAACTCTACAGCAATGGGTTTGGTTTTGGTTTTGGGGGCCTGAAAGATCGGCAGTGATGATATCTATATCTTTCTTTTCATTATATCAGAATTATCAAATAAAAATACATTTGGAAAAACATCAGTTTTAAACTTTTATAGTATTTCTTCACTCTTAGCACCTCAAAATATTTGACAAAAAGGTATGAACTGTATTCAATTTGGAGCCCTGATGGCACAGTGGTTAAGAGTTTGGCTGCTACAGCAGGACTAAACCAAAGCTAAGAAGTTTCCTGAATACAATCAAACACAGAGTAGCAGGAGTAGGGGGCTGGGGACTACGCTTTCAGGGGACATCTAGGTCAACTGGCATAACAAAGCTTATTAAGAAAATGTTCTGCATCCTACTGTGGTGAGTGGTGTCTGGGATCTTAAAAGCTTGCAAGTGGCCATCTAAGATGCAACAATTGGTCCCAACCACCTGGAGTAAAGAGAATGAAGAACACCAATGACACAAGGAAAGTATTAGCCCAAGAGGCAGAAGGGGCCACATAAACCAGAAACCTCATCAGTCTGAGACCAGAAGAACTAGATGGTGTCCAGCTACCACCAATGACCGCCCTGACAGGGAACACAACAGAGAGTCCTGGATGGAGAGGAGAAAGGTGGGGTGCAGAACTCAAATTCTAGTAAGAAGACCAGACTTAATGGTCTGACTGGGACTGGAGGAAACCCGGAAAGCATGGACCCTGGACTCTCTATCAGCCCAGAAATAAAACAATTTCCGAGGCCAACTCTTCAGACAGGGATTGGACTGGACTGTGGTAAAGTGATACTTGTGAGGGCTGTGCCTCTTAGCTCAAGTAGATACAAGAGACTAAATGGGCAGCTTCTGTCCAGAGGTGAGATGGGAAGGCAGACAGGGTCAGGAGCTGGTTGAATGGACATGGGGAATCAGGGATGGAAAGGGGGAGTGTGCTGTCACATTATGGGGAGAGCAATTAGAGTCATATAACAATGTATGTATAAATTTTTGTATGGGAAAAAAAATAAAAAAGAAAGAAAGAAAAAGAGTTCAGCTGCTAACCAAAAGGTCGGCAGTTCAAATCCACCAGCTGCTCCTTAGAAACCTTGTGGGGCAATTCTACCCTGTCCTATAGGATCACTACCGAGTTGGAGTCAACTTGATGACAATGGGTTTGGTTTTTATGGTTTGTATTCAATTTGAATACAAACATTTGATTAAAAAGTGATGACCTCAAAAAGGAATAGGATCTTTTTATTTATTTTGTTGTTGTTGTTGAGAATATACACAGCAAATACATCAATTCAACAGTTTCTACATGTACAATTCAGTGACATTGATTACGTTCTTTGAGTTGTGCAAGCATTCTCATCCTCCTTTTCTGAGTTGTTCCTTCCCCGTTAACATAAACTCACTGTCCCCTAAGGTTCCTATCTAATCTTTCAAGTTGCTATTGTCAATTTGATCCCATATAAATAGATCTTAAAATAGCACAATGCTCCAGGCAGACACTATTTACTAGTTAAACTAAACTACTGTTTGGTTTTAAGAAGACTTCAGGGGATATTTTTGGTCTAAAGTATAAGATTATCTCAGGGCAATAGTTTCAGGTGTTCATCTAGCCTCCATGGCTCCAGAAATTCAGGATTCCATGAGAATTTGAAATTCTGTCTGTATTTTCCTCATTTTGATCAGTATTCTTCTACAGAACCTTTGATCAAAATGTTCAGTAATAGTAGCTGGACACCATTTAGTTCTTCTGGTCTCATGACAAAGAAGGAAGTTGTTCATGGAGGCAATCCATATCCTCTTCCTATTCCTGACTCTTCTTATTCCTCTGCTGTTCCAGGTGAATAGAGACCAATTGTTGTGCCTTCATTGGCCACTTGGAAGCTTTTAAGACCCCAGGCACTATGCAATAAACTAGGAGGTAGACCAGCATTACTAAACACATTATTAGGCCAATTAACTGGGCTGTCCCATGAAACTATGACCCTAAACCTCCAAACCAAGGAACCAAATCCCATAATATTTTGGTTGTACATAAGCAACCTCAGCAACTACTCTTTATTGTTGTTGTTGTTGTGAGTATGCCTATTACACAACTTTCGCCAATTAAACTTTTTACAGTATACAACTTATTGACAGAAATTGCAATAAATGCTGTGCAACCCTACCCTTAATCAACGTGATTTTTCTGACACTGTTAACCCCACCCCCTTTCCCTCTCCCTCCCACTCCTGGTAACCACTAATTAACTTTGGTCTCTATACTTCTGCCTTTTCTGGTCTTTTTATATAAGTGACCCACTACAAGGAAAGTATTAGCCCAAGAGACAGAAAGGGCCACATAAACCAGAGACTGCATCAGCCTGAGACCAGAAGAACTAGATGGT